>NC_080669.1:65593186-65899749 GCF_027579445.1 Ammospiza nelsoni
CTTGGTCTTTAGCGTCTTTTGTAGTCTACATCTTAGCAGAAAGCTTTTCCACTATGTCTGGCAGGGAGAAACTGTGCCAGCACAGAAAACATCTCCCATCGTGTTTTTGAGGTTGCAGAAAGGTGTGCTGAGTGTTTTGCAAGAAGAGAGAGAAAGTTGTCCAAAACAGCTTCCAATGGAATGTTCATGTGATTGGAAAAATCAGGTGAGTGCAAAGGTACTGTTGTCTATCAGTTGGCAAGCTGCGCACACAATGCCAGTGTTGTACAGCTTCTTTCTTCACCTTTCCGAAGCTGCCGCTCTCTCCGGCTGGCGGAGGCGAAGAAGCGGCTTCTTCGCGCAAAGACGATTGTGCCGCTCACAGTGCTCTCCGGAGCGCGGCTTCTGCCGAAAGAAGCCCGGGAGCGGCGCTTAGCTCCGGAGAGCATCGTACCTTGGTCTTTAGCGTCTTTTGTAGTCTACATCTTAGCAGAAAGCTTTTCCACTATGTCTGGCAGGGAGAAACTGTGCCAGCACAGAAAACATCTCCCATCGTGTTTTTGAGGTTGCATAGGGGTCTGCCAAGTGTTTGGCAGGAAGAAAAGGAAAGTTGTCCAAAACAGCTTCCAATGGAATGTTCATGTGATTGGAAAAGGCAGGAGAGTGCAAAGGTACTGTTTTCTATCAGTTGGCAAGCTGCGCACACAATGCCAGTGTTGTACAGCTTCCTTCTTCACCTTTCCGAAGCTGCCGCTCTCTCCGGCTGGCGGAGGCGAAAAAGCGGCTTCTTCGCGCAAAGACGATTGTGCCGCTCACAGTGCTCTCCGGAGCGCGGCTTCTGCCGAAAGACGCCCGGGAGCGGCGCTTAGCTCCGGAGAGCATCGTACCTTGGTCTTTAGCGTCTTTTGTAGTCTACATCTTAGCAGAAAGCTTTTCCACTATGTCTGGCAGGGAGAAACTGTGCCAGCACAGAAAACATCTCCCATCGTGTTTTTGAGGTTGCAGAAAGGTGTGCAGAGTGTTTTGCAAGAAGAGAGAGAAAGTTGTCCAAAACAGCTTCCAATGGAATGTTCATGTGATTGGAAAAGGCAGGAGAGTGCAAAGGTACTGTTGTCTATCAGTTGGCAAGCTGCGCACACAATGCCAGTGTTGTACAGCTTCCTTCTTCACCTTTCCGAAGCTGCCGCTCTCTCCGGCTGGCGGAGGCGAAGAAGCGGCTTCTTCGCGCAAAGACGATTGTGCCGCTCACAGTGCTCTCCTGAGCGCGGCTTCTGCCGAAAGACGCCCGGGAGCGGCGCTTAGCTCCGGAGAGCATCGTACCTTGGTCTTTAGCGTCTTTTGTAGTCTACATCTTAGCAGAAAGCTTTTCCACTATGTCTGGCAGGGAGAAACTGTGCCAGCACAGAAAACATCTCCCATCGTGTTTTTGAGGTTGCATAGGGGTCTGCCAAGTGTTTGGCAGGAAGAAAAGGAAAGTTGTCCAAAACAGCTTCCAATGGAATGTTCATGTGATTGGAAAAGGCAGGAGAGTGCAAAGGTACTGTTTTCTATCAGTTGGCAAGCTGCGCACACAATGCCAGTGTTGTACAGCTTCCTTCTTCACCTTTCTGAAGCTGCCGCTCTCTCCGGCTGGCGGAGGCGAAAAAGCGGCTTCTTCGCGCAAAGACGATTGTGCCGCTCACAGTGCTCTCCTTAGCGCGGCTTCTGCCGAAAGACGCCCGGGAGCGGCGCTTAGCTCCGGAGAGCATCGTACCTTGGTCTTTAGCGTCTTTTGTAGTCTACATCTTAGCAGAAAGCTTTTCCACTATGTCTGGCAGGGAGAAACTGTGCCAGCACAGAAAACATCTCCCATCGTGTTTTTGAGGTTGCAGAAATTTGTTCCGAGTGTTTTGGTAGAAGAGAGAGAAAGTTGTGCAAAATAGTTTCCAATGGAACGTTCATGTGACTGGAAAAGGCAGGAGAGTTCAAAGGTACTGTTTTCTAACAGTTGGCAAGCTGCGCACACAATGCCAGTGTTGTACAGCTTCCTTCTTCACCTTTCCGAAGCTGCCGCTCTCTCCGGCTGGCGGAGGCGAAGAAGCGGCTTCTTCGCGCAAAGACGATTGTACCGCTCACAGTGCTCTCCGGAGTGCGGCTTCTTCCGAAAGACTCCCGAGAGCGGCGCTTAGCTCCAGAGATCATCGTACCTTGGTCTTTAGCGTCTTCTGTCGTCTACATCTTAGCAGAAATCTTTTCCACTATGTCTGGCAGGGAGAAACTGTGCCAGCACAGAAAACATCTCCCATCGTGTTTTGGAGGTTGCAGAAATGTGCGCCGATTGTTTTGGAAGAAGAGTGAGAAAGGTTTCCAAAACAGCTTCCAATGGAATGTTCATGTGATTGGAAAAGGCAGGAGAGTGCAAAGGTACTGTTTTCTATCAGTTGGCAAGCTGCGCACACAATGCCAGTGTTGTACAGCTTCCTTCTTCACCTTTCCGAAGCTGCCGCTCTCTCCGGCTGGCGGAGGCGAAGAAGCGGCTTCTTCGCGCAAAGACGATTGTGCCGCTCACAGTACTCTCCTTAGCGCGGCTTCTGCCGAAAGACGCCCGGGAGCGGCGCTTAGCTCCGGAGAGCATCGTACCTTGGTCTTTAGAGTCTTTTGTAGTCTACATCTTAGCAGAAAGCTTTTCCATTATGTCTGGCAGGGAGAAACTGTGCCAGCACAGAAAACATCTCCCATCGTGTTTTTGAGGTTGCAGAAAGGTGTTCCGAGTGTTTTGGAAGAAGAGAGAGAAAGTTGTCCAAAATAGCTTCCAATGGAATGTTCATGTGTTTGGAAAAGGCAGGAGAGTGCAAAGGTACTGTTTTCTATCAGTTGGCAAGATGCGCACTCAATGCCAGTGTTGTACAGCTTCCTTCTTCACCTTTCCGAAGCTGCCGCTCTCTCCGGCTGGCGGAGGCGAAGAAGCGGCTTCTTCGCGCAAAGACGATTGTGCCGCTCACAGTGCTCTCCGGAGCGCGGCTTCTGCCGAAAGAGGCCCGGGAGCGGCGCTTAGCTCCGGAGAGCATCGTACCTTGGTCTTTAGCGTCTTTTGTAGTCTACATCTTAGCAGAAAGCTTTTCCACTATGTCTGGCAGGGAGAAACTGTCTCAGCACAGAAAACATCTCCCATCGTGTTTTTGAGGTTGCATAAGTGTCTGCCAAGTGTTTGGCAGGAAGAAAAGGAAAGTTGTCCAAAACAGCTTGCAATGGAATGTTCATGTGATTGGAAAAGGCAGGAGAGTGCAAAGGTACTGTTTTCCATCAGTTGGCAAGCTGCGCACACAATACCAGTGTTGTACAGCTTCCTTCTTCACCTTTCCGAAGCTGCCGCTCTCTCCGGCTGGCGGAGGCGAAGAAGCGGCTTCTTCGCGCAAAGACGATTGTGTCGCTCACAGGGCTCTCCTGAGCGCGGCTTCTGCCGAAAGAAGCCCGGGAGCGGCGCTTAGCTCCGGAGAGCATCGTACCTTGGTCTCTAGCGTCTTTTGTAGTCTACATCTTAGCAGAAAGCTTTTCCACTATGTCTGGCAGGGAGAAACTGTGCCAGCACAGAAAACATCTCCCATCGTGTTTTTGAGGTTGCATAGGGGTCTGCCAAGTGTTTGGCAGGAAGAAAAGCAAAGTTGTCCAAAACAGCTTCCAATGGAATGTTCATGTGATTGGAAAAGGCAGGAGAGTGCAAAGGTACTGTTTTCTATCAGTTGGCAAGCTGCGCACACAATGCCAGTGTTGTACAGCTTCCTTCTTCACCTTTCCGAAGCTGCCGCTCTCTCCGGCTGGCGGAGGCGAAAAAGCGGCTTCTTCGCGCAAAGACGATTGTGCCGCTCACAGTGCTCTCCGGAGCGCGGCTTCTGCCGAAAGACGCCCGGGAGCGGCGCTTAGCTCCGGAGAGCATCGTACCTTGGTCTTTAGCGTCTTTTGTAGTCTACATCTTAGCAGAAAGCTTTTCCACTATGTCTGGCAGGGAGAAACTGTGCCAGCACAGAAAACATCTCCCATCGTGTTTTTGAGGTTGCAGAAAGGTGTGCAGAGTGTTTTGCAAGAAGAGAGAGAAAGTTGTCCAAAACAGCTTCCAATGGAATGTTCATGTGATTGGAAAAGGCAGGAGAGTGCAAAGGTACTGTTGTCTATCAGTTGGCAAGCTGCGCACACAATGCCAGTGTTGTACAGCTTCCTTCTTCACCTTTCCGAAGCTGCCGCTCTCTCCGGCTGGCGGAGGCGAAGAAGCGGCTTCTTCGCGCAAAGACGATTGTGCCGCTCACAGTGCTCTCCTGAGCGCGGCTTCTGCCGAAAGACGCCCGGGAGCGGCGCTTAGCTCCGGAGAGCATCGTACCTTGGTCTTTAGCGTCTTTTGTAGTCTACATCTTAGCAGAAAGCTTTTCCACTATGTCTGGCAGGGAGAAACTGTGCCAGCACAGAAAACATCTCCCATCGTGTTTTTGAGGTTGCATAGGGGTCTGCCAAGTGTTTGGCAGGAAGAAAAGGAAAGTTGTCCAAAACAGCTTCCAATGGAATGTTCATGTGATTGGAAAAGGCAGGAGAGTGCAAAGGTACTGTTTTCTATCAGTTGGCAAGCTGCGCACACAATGCCAGTGTTGTACAGCTTCCTTCTTCACCTTTCTGAAGCTGCCGCTCTCTCCGGCTGGCGGAGGCGAAAAAGCGGCTTCTTCGCGCAAAGACGATTGTGCCGCTCACAGTGCTCTCCTTAGCGCGGCTTCTGCCGAAAGACGCCCGGGAGCGGCGCTTAGCTCCGGAGAGCATCGTACCTTGGTCTTTAGCGTCTTTTGTAGTCTACATCTTAGCAGAAAGCTTTTCCACTATGTCTGGCAGGGAGAAACTGTGCCAGCACAGAAAACATCTCCCATCGTGTTTTTGAGGTTGCAGAAATTTGTTCCGAGTGTTTTGGTAGAAGAGAGAGAAAGTTGTGCAAAATAGTTTCCAATGGAACGTTCATGTGACTGGAAAAGGCAGGAGAGTTCAAAGGTACTGTTTTCTAACAGTTGGCAAGCTGCGCACACAATGCCAGTGTTGTACAGCTTCCTTCTTCACCTTTCCGAAGCTGCCGCTCTCTCCGGCTGGCGGAGGCGAAGAAGCGGCTTCTTCGCGCAAAGACGATTGTACCGCTCACAGTGCTCTCCGGAGTGCGGCTTCTTCCGAAAGACTCCCGAGAGCGGCGCTTAGCTCCAGAGATCATCGTACCTTGGTCTTTAGCATCTTCTGTCGTCTACATCTTAGCAGAAATCTTTTCCACTATGTCTGGCAGGGAGAAACTGTGCCAGCACAGAAAACATCTCCCATCGTGTTTTGGAGGTTGCAGAAATGTGCGCCGATTGTTTTGGAAGAAGAGTGAGAAAGGTTTCCAAAACAGCTTCCAATGGAATGTTCATGTGATTGGAAAAGGCAGGAGAGTGCAAAGGTACTGTTTTCTATCAGTTGGCAAGCTGCGCACACAATGCCAGTGTTGTACAGCTTCCTTCTTCACCTTTCCGAAGCTGCCGCTCTCTCCGGCTGGCGGAGGCGAAGAAGCGGCTTCTTCGCGCAAAGACGATTGTGCCGCTCACAGTACTCTCCTTAGCGCGGCTTCTGCCGAAAGACGCCCGGGAGCGGCACTTAGCTCCGGAGAGCATCGTACCTTGGTCTTTAGAGTCTTTTGTAGTCTACATCTTAGCAGAAAGCTTTTCCATTATGTCTGGCAGGGAGAAACTGTGCCAGCACAGAAAACATCTCCCATCGTGTTTTTGAGGTTGCAGAAAGGTGTTCCGAGTGTTTTGGAAGAAGAGAGAGAAAGTTGTCCAAAATAGCTTCCAATGGAATGTTCATGTGTTTGGAAAAGGCAGGAGAGTGCAAAGGTACTGTTTTCTATCAGTTGGCAAGATGCGCACTCAATGCCAGTGTTGTACAGCTTCCTTCTTCACCTTTCCGAAGCTGCCGCTCTCTCCGGCTGGCGGAGGCGAAGAAGCGGCTTCTTCGCGCAAAGACGATTGTGCCGCTCACAGTGCTCTCCGGAGAGCGGCTTCTGCCGAAAGACACCCGAGAGTGGCGCTTAGCTCCGGAGAGCATCGTACATTGGTCTTTAGTGTCTTTTGTAGTCTACATTTTAGCACAAAGCTTTTCCACTATGTCTGGCAGGGAGAAACTTTGCCAGTGCAGAAAACATGACTCATTTTGCTTTTGAGGTTGCAGAAAGGTCTTCCGAGTGTTTTGGAAGAAGAGAGAGAAAGGTGTCCAAAATAGCTTCCAATGGAATGTTCATGTGATTGGAAAAGGCAGGAGAGTGCAAAGGAACTGTTTTCTATCAGTTGGCAAGCTGCGCACACAATGCCAGTGTTGTACAGCTTCCTTCTTCGCCTTTCCGAAGCTGCCGCTCTCTCCGGCTGGCGGAGGCGAAGAAGCGGCTTCTTAGCGCAAAGACGATTGTGCCGCTCACAGTGCTCTCCTTAGCGCGGCTTCTGCCGAAAGACGCCCGGGAGCAGCGCTTAGCTCCGGAGAGCATCGTACCTTGGTCTTTAGCGTCTTTTGTAGTCTACATCTTAGCAGCAAGCTTTTCCACTATGTCTGGCAGGGAGAAACTGTGCCAGCACAGAAAACATCTCCCATCGTGTTTTGGAGGTTGCAGAAAGTTGTTCCGAGTGTTTTGGTAGAAGAGAGAGAAAGTTGTGCAAAATATTTTCCAATGGAAAGTTCATGTGACTGGAAAAGGCAGGAGAGTTCAAAGGTACTGTTTTCTAACAGTTGGCAAGCTGCGCACACAATGCCAGTGTTGTACAGCTTCCTTCTTCACCTTTCCGAAGCTGCCGCTCTCTCCGGCTGGCGGAGGCGAAGAAGCGGCTTCTTTGCGCAAAGACGATTGTGCCGCTCACAGTGCTCTCCGGAGTGCGGCTTCTGCCGAAAGAGGCCCGAGAGCGGCGCTTAGCTCCAGAGGGCATCGTACCTTGGTCTTTAGCGTCTTTTGTAGTCTACATCTTAGCAGAAAGCTTTTCCACTATGTCTGGCAGGGAGAAACTGTGCCAGCACAGAAAACATCTCCCATCGTTTTTTTGAGGTTGCATAGGGGTCTGCCAAGTGTTTGGCAGGAAGAAAAGGAAAGTTGTCCAAAACAGCTTGCAATGGAATGTTCATGTGATTGGAAAAGGCAGGAGAGTGCAAAGGTACTGTTTTCTATCAGTTGGCAAGCTGCGCACACAGTGCCAGTGTTGTACAGCTTCCTTCTTCACCTTTCCGAAGCTGCCGCTCTCTCCGGCTGGCGGAGGCGAAGAAGTGGCTTCTTCGCGCAAAGACGATTGTGCCGCTCACAGGGCTCTCCTGAGCGCGGCTTCTGCCGAAAGAAGCCCGGGAGCGGCGCTTAGCTCCGGAGAACATCGTACCTTGGTCTTTAGCGTCTTTTGTAGTCTACATCTTAGCAGAAAGCTTTTCCACTATGTCTGGCAGGGAGAAACTGTGCCAGCACAGAAAACATCTCCCATCGTGTTTTTGAGGTTGCAGAAAGGTGTGCAGAGTTTTTTGCAAGAAGAGAGAGAAAGTTGTCCAAAACAGCTTGCAATGGAATGTTCATGTGATTGGAAAGATCAGGTGAGTGCAAAGGTACTGTTGTCTATCAGTTGGCAAGCTGCGCACACAATGCCAGTGTTGTACAGCTTCTTTCTTCACCTTTCCGAAGCTGCCGCTCTCTCTGGCTGGCGGAGGCGAAGAAGCGGCTTCTTCGCGCAAAGACGATTGTGCCGCTCACAGTGCTCTCCTGAGCGCGGCTTCTGCCGAAAGAAGCCCGGGAGCGGCGCTTAGCTCCGGAGAGCATCGTACCTTGCTCTCTAGCGTCTTTTGTAGTCTACATCTGAGCAGAAAGCTTTTCCACTATGTCTGGCAGGGAGAAACTGTGCCAGCACAGAAAACATCTCCCATCGTGTTTTTGAGGTTGCAGAAAGTTGTTCCGAGTGTTTTGGTAGAAGAGAGAGAAAGTTGGCAAAATAGTTTCCAATGGAAATTTCATGTGACTGGAAAAGGCAGGAGAGTTCAAAGGTACTGTTTTCTATCAGTTGGCAAGCTGCGCACACAATGCCAGTGTTGTACAGCTTCCTTCTTCACCTTTCCGAAGCTGCCGCTCTCTCCGGCTGGCGGAGGCGAAGAAGCGGCTTCTTCGCGCAAAGACGATTGTGCCGCTCACAGTGCTCTCCGGAGTGCGGCTTCTGCCGAAAGACTCCCGAGAGCGGCGCTTAGCTCCAGAGAGCATCGTACCTTGGTCTTTAGCGTCTTTTGTAGTCTACATCTTAGCAGAAAGCTTTTCCACTATGTCTGGCAGGGAGAAACTGTGCCAGCACAGAAATCATCTCCCATCGTGTTTTTGAGGTTGCATAGGGGTCTGCCAAGTGTTTGGCAGGAAGAAAAGGAAAGTTGTCCAAAACAGCTTCCAATGGAATGTTCATGTGATTGGAAAAGGCAGGAGAGTGCAAAGGTACTGTTTTCTATCAGTTGGCAAGCTGCGCACACAATGCCAGTGTTGTACAGCTTCCTTCTTCACCTTTCCGAAGCTGCCGCTCTCTCCGGCTGGCGGAGGCGAAGAAGCGGCTTCTTAGCGCAAAGACGATTGTGCCGCTCACAGTGCTCTCCTTAGCGCGGCTTCTGCCGAAAGACGCCCGGGAGCAGCGCTTAGCTCCGGAGAGCATCGTACCTTGGTCTTTAGCGTCTTTTGTAGTCTACATATTAGCAGAAAGCTTTTCCACTATGTCTGGCAGGGAGAAACTGTGCCAGCACAGAAAACATCTCCCATCGTGTTTTTGAGGTTGCAGAAAGGTGTGCAGAGTGTTTTGCAAGAAGAGAGAGAAAGTTGTCCAAAACAGCTTCCAATGGAATGTTCATGTGATTGGAAAGATCAGGTGAGTGCAAAGGTACTGTTGTCTATCAGTTGGCAAGCTGCGCACACAATGCCAGTGTTGTACAGCTTCTTTCTTCACCTTTCCGAAGCTGCCGCTCTCTCCGGCTGGCGGAGGCGAAGAAGCGGCTTCTTCGTGCAAAGACGATTGTGCCGCTCACAGTGCTCTCCTGAGCGCGGCTTCTGCCGAAAGAAGCCCGGGAGCGGTGCTCAGCTCCGGAGAGCATCGTACCTTGCTCTCTAGCGTCTTTTGTAGTCTACATCTTAGCAGAAAGCTTTTCCACTATGTCTGGAAGGGAGAAACTTTGCCAGTGCAGAAAACATGACTCATTGTGCTTTTAAGGTTGCAGAAAGATCTTCCGAGTGTTTTGGAAGAAGAGAGAGAAAGTTGTCCAAAACAGCTTCCAATGGAATGTTCATGTGATTGGAAAAGGCAGGAGAGTGCAAAGGTACTGTTGTCTATCAGTTGGCAAGCTGTGCACACAATGCCAGTGTTGTACAGCTTCCTTCTTCACCTTTCCGAAGCTGCCGCTCTCTCCGGCTGGCGGAGGCGAAGAAGCGGCTTCTTCGCGCAAAGACGATTGTGCCGCTCACAGTGCTCTCCGGAGCGCGGCTTCTGCCGAAAGACGCCCGGGAGCGGCTCTTATCTCCGGAGAGCATCGTACCTTGGTCTTTAGCGTCTTTTGTAGTCTACATCTTAGCAGAAAGCTTTTCCACTATGTCTGGCAGGGAGAAACTGTGCCAGCACAGAAAACATCTCCCATCGTGTTTTTGAGGTTGCAGAAAGGTGTGCAGAGTGTTTTGCAAGAAGAGAGATAAAGTTGTCCAAAACAGCTTCCAATGGAATGTTCATGTGATTGGAAAGATCAGGTGAGTGCAAAGGTACTGTTGTCTATCAGTTGGCAAGCTGCGCACACAATGCCAGTGTTGTACAGCTTCTTTCTTCACCTTTCCGAAGCTGCCGCTCTCTCCGGCTGGCGGAGGCGAAGAAGCGGCTTCTTCGCGCAAAGACGATTGTGCCGCTCACAGTGCTCTCCTGAGCGCGGCTTCTGCCGAAAGAAGCCCGGGAGCGGCGCTTAGCTCCGGAGAGCATCGTACCTTGGTCTTTAGCGTCTTTTGTAGTCTACATCTTAGCAGAAAGCTTTTCCACTATGTCTGGAAGGGAGAAACTTTGCCAGTGCAGAAAACATGACTCATTGTGCTTTTGAGGTTGCAGAAAGGTCTTCCGAGTGTTTTGGAAGAAGAGAGAGAAAGGTGTCCAAAATAGCTTCCAATGGAATGTTCATGTGATTGGAAAAGGCAGGAGAGTGCAAAGGAACTGTTTTCTATCAGTTGGCAAGCTGCGCACACAATGCCAGTGTTGTACAGCTTCCTTCTTCACCTTTCCGAAGCTGCCGCTCTCTCCGGCTGGCGGAGACGAAGAAGCGGCTTCTTCGCGCAAAGACGATTGTGCCGCTCACAGTGCTCTCCTTAGCGCGGCTTCTGCCGAAAGAAGCCCGGGAGCGGCGCTGAGCTCCGGAGAGCATCGTACCTTGGTCTTTAGCGTCTTTTGTAGTCTACATCTTAGCAGAAAGCTTTTCCACTATGTCTGGCAGGGAGAAACTGTGCCAGCACAGAAAACATCTCCTATCGTGTTTTGGAGGTTGCACGGAGGTCTTCCAAGTGTTTGGCAGGAAGAAAAGGAAAGTTGTCCAAAACAGCTTGCAATGGAATGTTCATGTGATTGGAAAAGGCAGGAGAGTGCAAAGGTACTGTTTTCTATCAGTTGGCAAGCTGCGCACACAATGCCAGTGTTGTACAGCTTCCTTCTTCACCTTTCCGAAGCTGCCGCTCTCTCCGGCTGGCGGAGGCGAAGATGCGGCTTCTTCGCGCAAAGACGATTGTGCTGCTCACAGGGCTCTCCTGAGCGCGGCTTCTGCCGAAAGAAGCCCGGGAGCGGCCCTTAGCTCCGGAGAGCATCGTACCTTGGTCTTTAGCGTCTTTTGTAGTCTACATCTTAGCAGAAAGCTTTTCCACTATGTCTGGCAGGGAGAAACTGTGCCAGCACAGAAAACATCTCCCATCGTGTTTTTGATGTCGCAGAAAGGTGTGCAGAGTGTTTTGCAAGAAGAGAGAGAAAGTTGTCCAAAACAGCTTCCAATGGAATGTTCATGTGATTGGAAAAGGCAGGAGAGTGCAAAGGTACTTTTGTCTATCAGTTGGCAAGCTGCGCACACAATGCCAGTGTTGTACAGCTTCCTTCTTCACCTTTCCGAAGCTGCCGCTCTCTCCGGCTGGCGGAGGCGAAGAAGCGGCTTCTTCGCGCAAAGACGATTGTGCCGCTCACAGTGCTCTCCGGAGCGCGGCTTCTGCCGAAAGACGCCCGGGAGCGGCGCTTAGCTCCGGAGAGCATCGTACCTTGGTCTTTAGCGTCTTTTGTAGTCTACATCTTAGCAGAAAGCTTTTCCACTATGTCTGGCAGGGAGAAACTGTGCCAGCACAGAAAACATCTCCCATCGTGTTTTTGAGGTTGCAGAAAGGTGTGCAGAGTGTTTTGCAAGAAGAGAGAGAAAGTTGTCCAAAACAGCTTCCAATGGAATGTTCATGTGATTGGAAAAGGCAGGAGAGTGCAAAGGTACTGTTGTCTATCAGTTGGCAAGCTGCGCACACAATGCCAGTGTTGTACAGCTTCCTTCTTCACCTTTCCGAAGCTGCCGCTCTCTCCGGCTGGCGGAGGCGAAGAAGCGGCTTCTTCGCGCAATGACGATTGTGCCGCTCACAGTGCTCTCCGGAGCGCGGCTTCTGCCGAAAGACGCCCGGGAGCGGCGCTTAGCTCCGGAGAGCATCGTACCTTGGTCTTTAGCGTCTTTTGTAGTCTACATCTTAGCAGCAAGCTTTTCCACTATGTCTGGCAGGGAGAAACTGTGCCAGCACAGAAAACATCTCCCATCGTGTTTTTGAGGTTGCAGAAAGGTGTGCAGAGTGTTTTGCAAGAAGAGAGAGAAAGTTGTCCAAAACAGCTTCCAATGGAATGTTCATGTGATTGGAAAAGGCAGGAGAGTGCAAAGGTACTGTTTTCCATCAGTTGGCAAGCTGCGCACACAATGCCAGTGTTGTACAGCTTCCTTCTTCACCTTTCCGAAGCTGCCGCTCTCTCCGGCTGGCGGAGGCGAAGAAGCGGCTTCTTCGCGCAAAGACGATTGTGTCGCTCACAGGGCTCTCCTGAGCGCGGCTTCTGCCGAAAGAAGCCCGGGAGCGGCCCTGAGCTCCGGAGAGCATCGTACCTTGGTCTTTAGCGTCTTTTGTAGTCTACATCTTAGCAGAAAGCTTTTCCACTATGTCTGGCAGGGAGAAACTGTGCCAGCACAGAAAACATCTCCCATCGTGTTTTTGAGGTTGCATAGGGGTCTGCCAAGTGTTTGGCAGGAAGAAAAGGAAAGTTGTCCAAAACAGCTTCCAATGGAATGTTCATGTGATTGGAAAAGGCAGGAGAGTGCAAAGGTACTGTTTTCTATCAGTTGGCAAGCTGCGCACACAATGCCAGTGTTGTACAGCTTCCTTCTTCACCTTTCCAAAGCTGCCGCTCTCTCCGGCTGGCGGAGGCGAAGAAGCGGCTTCTTCGCGCAAAGACGATTGTGCCGCTCACAGTGCTCTCCGGAGCGCGGCTTCTGCCGAAAGACGCCCGGGAGCGGCGCTTAGCTCCGGAGAGCATCGTACCTTGGTCTTTAGCGTCTTTTGTAGTCTACATCTTAGCAGAAAGCTTTTCCACTATGTCTGGCAGGGAGAAACTGTGCCAGCACAGAAAACATCTCCCATCGTGTTTTTGAGGTTGCAGAAAGGTGTGCAGAGTGTTTTGCAAGAAGAGAGAGAAAGTTGTCCAAAACAGCTTCCAATGGAATGTTCATGTGATTGGAAAAATCAGGTGAGTGCAAAGGTACTGTTGTCTATCAGTTGGCAAGCTGCGCACACAATGCCAGTGTTGTACAGCTTCCTTCTTCACCTTTCCGAAGCTGCCGCTCTCTCCGGCTGGCGGAGGCGAAGAAGCGGCTTCTTCACGCAAAGACGATTGTGCCGCTCACAGTGCTCTCCTTAGCGCGGCTTCTGCCGAAAGAAGCCCGGGAGCGGCGCTTAGCTCCGGAGAGCATCGTACCTTGGTCTTTAGCGTCTTTTGTAGTCTACATCTTAGCAGAAAGCTTTTCCACTATGTCTGGCAGGGAGAAACTGTGCCAGCACAGAAAACATCTCCCATCGTGTTTTTGAGGTTGCAGAAAGGTGTGCAGAGTGTTTTGCAAGAAGAGAGAGAAAGTTGTCCAAAACAGCTTCCAATGGAATATTCATGTGATTGGAAAAATCAGGTGAGTGCAAAGGTACTGTTGTCTATCAGTTGGCAAGCTGCGCACACAATGCCAGTGTTGTACAGCTTCTTTCTTCACCTTTCCGAAGCTGCCGCTCTCTCCGGCTGGCGGAGGCGAAGAAGCGGCTTCTTTGCGCAAAGACGATTGTGCCGCTCACAGTGCTCTCCTGAGCGCGGCTTCTGCCGAAAGAAGCCCGGGAGCGGCGCTTAGCTCCGGAGAGCATCGTACCTTGGTCTTTAGCGTCTTTTGTAGTCTACATCTTAGCAGAAAGCTTTTCCACTATGTCTGGAAGGGAGAAACTTTGCCAGTGCAGAAAACATGACTCATTGTGCTTTTGAGGTTGCAGAAAGGTCTTCCGAGTGTTTTGGAAGAAGAGAGAGAAAGTTGTCCAAAACAGCTTCCAATGGAATGTTCATGTGATTGGAAAAGGCAGGAGAGTGCAAAGGTACTGTTGTCTATCAGTTGGCAAGCTGCGCACACAATGCCAGTGTTGTACAGCTTCCTTCTTCACCTTTCCGAAGCTGCCGCTCTCTCCGGCTGGCGGAGGCGAAGAAGCGGCTTCTTCGCGCAATGACGATTGTGCCGCTCACAGTGCTCTCCGGAGCGCGGCTTCTGCCGAAAGACGCCCGGGAGCGGCGCTTAGCTCCGGAGAGCATCGTACCTTGGTCTTTAGCGTCTTTTGTAGTCTACATCTTAGCAGCAAGCTTTTCCACTATGTCTGGCAGGGAGAAACTGTGCCAGCACAGAAAACATCTCCCATCGTGTTTTTGAGGTTGCAGAAAGGTGTGCAGAGTGTTTTGCAAGAAGAGAGAGAAAGTTGTCCAAAACAGCTTGCAATGGAATGTTCATGTGATTGGAAAAGGCAGGAGAGTGCAAAGGTACTGTTTTCCATCAGTTGGCAAGCTGCGCACACAATGCCAGTGTTGTACAGCTTCCTTCTTCACCTTTCCGAAGCTGCCGCTCTCTCCGGCTGGCGGAGGCGAAGAAGCGGCTTCTTCGCGCAAAGACGATTGTGTCGCTCACAGGGCTCTCCTGAGCGCGGCTTCTGCCGAAAGAAGCCCGGGAGCGGCGCTTAGCTCCGGAGAGCATCGTACCTTGGTCTTTAGCGTCTTTTGTAGTCTACATCTTAGCAGAAAGCTTTTCCACTATGTCTGGCAGGGAGAAACTGTGCCAGCACAGAAAACATCTCCCATCGTGTTTTTGAGGTTGCATAGGGGTCTGCCAAGTGTTTGGCAGGAAGAAAAGGAAAGTTGTCCAAAACAGCTTCCAATGGAATGTTCATGTGATTGGAAAAGGCAGGAGAGTGCAAAGGTACTGTTGTCTATCAGTTGGCAAGCTGCGCACACAATGCCAGTGTTGTACAGCTTCCTTCTTCACCTTTCCAAAGCTGCCGCTCTCTCCGGCTGGCGGAGGCGAAGAAGCGGCTTCTTCGCGCAAAGACGATTGTGCCGCTCACAGTGCTCTCCGGAGCGCGGCTTCTGCCGAAAGACGCCCGGGAGCGGCGCTTAGCTCCGGAGAGCATCGTACCTTGGTCTTTAGCGTCTTTTGTAGTCTACATCTTAGCAGAAAGCTTTTCCACTATGTCTGGCAGGGAGAAACTGTGCCAGCACAGAAAACATCTCCCATCGTGTTTTTGATGTCGCAGAAAGGTGTGCAGAGTGTTTTGCAAGAAGAGAGAGAAAGTTGTCCAAAACAGCTTCCAATGGAATGTTCATGTGATTGGAAAAATCAGGTGAGTGCAAAGGTACTGTTGTCTATCAGTTGGCAAGCTGCGCACACAATGCCAGTGTTGTACAGCTTCCTTCTTCACCTTTCCGAAGCTGCCGCTCTCTCCGGCTGGCGGAGGCGAAGAAGCGGCTTCTTCACGCAAAGACGATTGTGCCGCTCACAGTGCTCTCCTTAGCGCGGCTTCTGCCGAAAGAAGCCCGGGAGCGCCGCTTAGCTCCGGAGAGCATCGTACCTTGGTCTTTAGCGTCTTTTGTAGTCTACATCTTAGCAGAAAGCTTTTCCACTATGTCTGGCAGGGAGAAACTGTGCCAGCACAGAAAACATCTCCCATCGTGTTTTTGAGGTTGCAGAAAGGTGTGCAGAGTGTTTTGCAAGAAGAGAGAGAAAGTTGTCCAAAACAGCTTCCAATGGAATGTTCATGTGATTGGAAAAATCAGGTGAGTGCAAAGGTACTGTTGTCTATCAGTTGGCAAGCTGCGCACACAATGCCAGTGTTGTACAGCTTCTTTCTTCACCTTTCCGAAGCTGCCGCTCTCTCCGGCTGGCGGAGGCGAAGAAGCGGCTTCTTCGCGCAAAAACGATTGTGCCGCTCACAGTGCTCTCCTGAGCGCGGCTTCTGCCGAAAGAAGCCCGGGAGCGGCGCTTAGCTCCGGAGAGCATCGTACCTTGGTCTTTAGCGTCTTTTGTAGTCTACATCTTAGCAGAAAGCTTTTCCACTATGTCTGGAAGGGAGAAACTTTGCCAGTGCAGAAAACATGACTCATTGTGCTTTTGAGGTTGCAGAAAGGTCTTCCGAGTGTTTTGGAAGAAGAGAGAGAAAGTTGTCCAAAACAGCTTCCAATGGAATGTTCATGTGATTGGAAAAGGCAGGAGAGTGCAAAGGTACTGTTGTCTATCAGTTGGCAAGCTGTGCACACAATGCCAGTGTTGTACAGCTTCCTTCTTCACCTTTCCGAAGCTGCCGCTCTCTCCGGCTGGCGGAGGCGAAGAAGCGGCTTCTTCGCGCAATGACGATTGTGCCGCTCACAGTGCTCTCCTTAGCGCGGCTTCTGCCGAAAGACGCCCGGGAGCGGCGCTTAGCTCCGGAGAGCATCGTACCTTGGTCTTTAGCGTCTTTTGTAGTCTACATCTTAGCAGCAAGCTTTTCCACTATGTCTGGCAGGGAGAAACTGTGCCAGCACAGAAAACATCTCCCATCGTGTTTTTGAGGTTGCAGAAAGGTGTGCAGAGTGTTCTGCAAGAAGAGAGAGAAAGTTGTCCAAAACAGCTTCCAATGGAATGTTCATGTGATTGGAAAAGGCAGGAGAGTGCAAAGGTACTGTTTTCCATCAGTTGGCAAGCTGCGCACACAATGCCAGTGTTGTACAGCTTCCTTCTTCACCTTTCAGAAGCTGCCGCTCTCTCCGGCTGGCGGAGGCGAAGAAGCGGCTTCTTCGCGCAAAGACGATTGTGTCGCTCACAGGGCTCTCCTGAGCGCGGCTTCTGCCGAAAGAAGCCCGGGAGCGGCGCTTAGCTCCGGAGAGCATCGTACCTTGGTCTTTAGCGTCTTTTGTAGTCTACATCTTAGCAGAAAGCTTTTCCACTATGTCTGGCAGGGAGAAACTGTGCCAGCACAGAAAACATCTCCCATCGTGTTTTTGAGGTTGCATAGGGGTCTGCCAAGTGTTTGGCAGGAAGAAAAGGAAAGTTGTCCAAAACAGCTTGCAATGGAATGTTCATGTGATTGGAAAAGGCAGGAGAGTGCAAAGGTACTGTTTTCTATCAGTTGGCAAGCTGCGCACACAATGCCATTGTTGTACAGCTTCCTTCTTCACCTTTCCAAAGCTGCCGCTCTCTCCGGCTGGCGGAGGCGAAGAAGCGGCTTCTTGGCGCAAAGACGATTGTGCCGCTCACAGTGCTCTCCGGAGCGCGGCTTCTGCCGAAAGACGCCCGGGAGCGGCGCTTAGCTCCGGAGAGCATCGTACCTTGGTCTCTAGCGTCTTTTGTAGTCTACATCTTAGCAGAAAGCTTTTCCACTATGTCTGGCAGGGAGAAACTGTGCCAGCACAGAAAACATCTCCCATCGTGTTTTTGAGTTTGCAGAAAGGTGTTCCGAGTGTTTTGGAAGAAGAGAGAGAAAGTTGTCCAAAACAGCTTCCAATGGAATGTTCATGTGATTGGAAAAGGCAGGAGAGTGCAAAGGTACTGTTGTCTATCAGTTGGCAAGCTGCGCACACAATGCCAGTGTTGTACAGCTTCCTTCTTCACCTTTCCGAAGCTGCCGCTCTCTCCGGCTGGCGGAGGCGAATAAGCGGCTTCTTCGCGCAAAGACGATTGTGCCGCTCACAGTGCTCTCCTTAGCACGGCTTCTGCCGAAAGACGCCCGGGAGCGGCGCTTAGCTCCGGAGAGCATCGTACCTTGGTCTTTAGCGTCTTTTGTAGTCTACATCTTAGCAGAAAGCTTTTCCACTATGTCTGGCAGGGAGAAACTGTGCCAGCACAGAAAACATCTCCCATCGTGTTTTTGATGTCGCAGAAAGGTGTGCAGAGTGTTTTGCAAGAAGAGAGCGAAAGTTGTCCAAAACAGCTTCCAATGGAATGTTCATGTGATTGGAAAAATCAGGTGAGTGCAAAGGTACTGTTGTCTATCAGTTGGCAAGCTGCGCACACAATGCCAGTGTTGTACAGCTTCCTTCTTCACCTTTCCGAAGCTGCCGCTCTCTCCGGCTGGCGGAGGCGAAGAAGCGGCTTCTTCACGCAAAGACGATTGTGCCGCTCACAGTGCTCTCCTTAGCGCGGCTTCTGCCTAAAGAAGCCCGGGAGCGGCGCTTAGCTCCGGAGAGCATCGTACCTTGGTCTTTAGCGTCTTTTGTAGTCTACATCTTAGCAGAAAGCTTTTCCACAATGTCTGGCAGGGAGAAACTGTGCCAGCACAGAAAACATCTCCAATCGTGTTTTTGAGGTTGCAGAAAGGTGTGCAGAGTGTTTTGCAAGAAGAGAGAGAAAGTTGTCCAAAACAGCTTCCAATGGAATGTTCATGTGATTGGAAAAATCAGGTGAGTGCAAAGGTACTGTTGTCTATCAGTTGGCAAGCAGCGCACACAATGCCAGTGTTGTACAGCTTCTTTCTTCACCTTTCCGAAGCTGCCGCTCTCTCCGGCTGGCGGAGGCGAAGAAGCGGCTTCTTCGCGCAAAGACGATTGTGCCGCTCACAGTGCTCTCCTGAGCGCGGCTTCTGCCGAAAGAAGCCCGGGAGCGGCGCTTAGCTCCGGAGAGCATCGTACCTTGGTCTTTAGCGTCTTTTGTAGTCTACATCTTAGCAGAAAGCTTTTCCACTATGTCTGGAAGGGAGAAACTTTGCCAGTGCAGAAAACATGACTCATTGTGCTTTTGAGGTTGCAGAAAGGTCTTCCGAGTGTTTTGGAAGAAGAGAGAGAAAGTTGTCCAAAACAGCTTCCAATGGAATGTTCATGTGATTGGAAAAGGCAGGAGAGTGCAAAGGTACTGTTGTCTATCAGTTGGCAAGCTGTGCACACAATGCCAGTGTTGTACAGCTTCCTTCTTCACCTTTCCGAAGCTGCCGCTCTCTCCGGCTGGCGGAGGCGAAGAAGCGGCTTCTTCGCGCAAAGACGATTGTGCCGCTCACAGTGCTCTCCGGAGCGCGGCTTCTGCCGAAAGACGCCCGGGAGCGGCGCTTAGCTCCGGAGAGCATCGTACCTTGGTCTTTAGCGTCTTTTGTAGTCTACATCTTAGCAGAAAGCTTTTCCACTATGTCTGGCAGGGAGAAACTGTGCCAGCACAGAAAACATCTCCCATCGTGTTTTTGAGGTTGCAGAAAGGTGTGCAGAGTGTTTTGCAAGAAGAGAGAGAAAGTTGTCCAAAACAGATTCCAATGGAATGTTCATGTGATTGGAAAAATCAGGTGAGTGCAAAGGTACTGTTGTCTATCAGTTGGCAAGCTGCGCACACAATGCCAGTGTTGTACAGCTTCTTTCTTCACCTTTCCGAAGCTGCCACTCTCTCCGGCTGGCGGAGGCGAAGAAGCGGCTTCTTCGCGCAAAGACGATTGTGCCGCTCACAGTGCTCTCCGGAGCGCGGCTTCTACCGAAAGACGCCCGGGAGCGGCGCTTAGCTCCGGAGAGCACCGTACCTTGGTCTCTAGCGTCTTTTGTAGTCTACATCTTAGCAGAAAGCTTTTCCACTATGTCTGGCAGGGAGAAACTGTGCCAGCACAGAAAACATCTCCCATCGTGTTTTTGAGGTTGCAGAAAGGTGTTCCGAGTGTTTTGGAAGAAGAGAGAGAAAGTTGTCCAAAACAGCTTCCAATGGAATGTTCATGTGATTGGAAAAGGCAGGAGAGTGCAAAGGTACTGTTGTCTATCAGTTGGCAAGCTGCGCACACAATGCCAGTGTTGTACAGCTTCCTTCTTCACCTTTCCGAAGCTGCCGCTCTCTCCGGCTGGCGGAGGCGAAGAAGCGGCTTCTTCGCGCAAAGACGATTGTGCCGCTCACAGTGCTCTCCGGAGCGCGGCTTCTGCCGAAAGACGCCCGGGAGCGGCGCTTAGCTCCGGAGAGCATCGTACCTTGGTCTTTAGCGTCTTTTGTAGTCTACATCTTAGCAGAAAGCTTTTCCACTATGTCTGGCAGGGAGAAACTGTGCCAGCACAGAAAACATCTCCCATCGTGTTTTTGATGTCGCAGAAAGGTGTGCAGAGTGTTTTGCAAGAAGAGAGAGAAAGTTGTCCAAAACAGCTTCCAATGGAATGTTCATGTGATTGGAAAAATCAGGTGAGTGCAAAGGTACTGTTGTCTATCAGTTGGCAAGCTGCGCACACAATGCCAGTGTTGTACAGCTTCCTTCTTCACCTTTCCGAAGCTGCCGCTCTCTCCGGCTGGCGGAGGCGAAGAAGCGGCTTCTTCACGCAAAGACGATTGTGCCGCTCACAGTGCTCTCCTTAGCGCGGCTTCTGCCTAAAGAAGCCCGGGAGCGGCGCTTAGCTCCGGAGAGCATCGTACCTTGGTCTTTAGCGTCTTTTGTAGTCTACATCTTAGCAGAAAGCTTTTCCACTATGTCTGGCAGGGAGAAACTGTGCCAGCACAGAAAACATCTCCCATCGTGTTTTTGAGGTTGCAGAAAGGTGTGCAGAGTGTTTTGCAAGAAGAGAGAGAAAGTTGTCCAAAACAGCTTCCAATGGAATGTTCATGTGATTGGAAAAATCAGGTGAGTGCAAAGGTACTGTTGTCTATCAGTTGGCAAGCTGCGCACACAATGCCAGTGTTGTACAGCTTCTTTCTTCACCTTTCCGAAGCTGCCGCTCTCTCCGGCTGGCGGAGGCGAAGAAGCGGCTTCTTCGCGCAAAGACGATTGTGCCGCTCACAGTGCTCTCCTGAGCGCGGCTTCTGCCGAAAGAAGCCCGGGAGCGGCGCTTAGCTCCGGAGAGCATCGTACCTTGGTCTTTAGCGTCTTTTGTAGTCTACATCTTAGCAGAAAGCTTTTCCACTATGTCTGGAAGGGAGAAACTTTGCCAGTGCAGAAAACATGACTCATTGTGCTTTTGAGGTTGCAGAAAGGTCTTCCGAGTGTTTTGGAAGAAGAGAGAGAAAGTTGTCCAAAACAGCTTCCAATGGAATGTTCATGTGATTGGAAAAGGCAGGAGAGTGCAAAGGTACTGTTGTCTATCAGTTGGCAAGCTGTGCACACAATGCCAGTGTTGTACAGCTTCCTTCTTCACCTTTCCGAAGCTGCCGCTCTCTCCGGCTGGCGGAGGCGAAGAAGCGGCTTCTTCACGCAAAGACGATTGTGCCGCTCACAGTGCTCTCCGGAGCGCGGCTTCTGCCGAAAGACGCCCGGGAGCGGCGCTTAGCTCCGGAGAGCATCGTACCTTGGTCTTTAGCGTCTTTTGTAGTCTACATCTTAGCAGAAAGCTTTTCCACTATGTCTGGCAGGGAGAAACTGTGCCAGCACAGAAAACATCTCCCATCGTGTTTTTGAGGTTGCAGAAAGGTGTGCAGAGTGTTTTGCAAGAAGAGAGAGAAAGTTGTCCAAAACAGCTTCCAATGGAATGTTCATGTGATTGGAAAGATCAGGTGAGTGCAAAGGTACTGTTGTCTATCAGTTGGCAAGCTGCGCACACAATGCCAGTGTTGTACAGCTTCTTTCTTCACCTTTCCGAAGCTGCCGCTCTCTCCGGCTGGCGGAGGCGAAGAAGCGGCTTCTTCGCGCAAAGACGATTGTGCCGCTCACAGTGCTCTCCTGAGCGCGGCTTCTGCCGAAAGAAGCCCGGGAGCGGCGCTTAGCTCCGGAGAGCATCGTACCTTGGTCTTTAGCGTCTTTTGTAGTCTACATCTTAGCAGAAAGCTTTTCCACTATGTCTGGAAGGGAGAAACTTTGCCAGTGCAGAAAACATGACTCATTGTGCTTTTGAGGTTGCAGAAAGGTCTTCCGAGTGTTTTGGAAGAAGAGAGAGAAAGGTGTCCAAAATAGCTTCCAATGGAATGTTCATGTGATTGGAAAAGGCAGGAGAGTGCAAAGGAACTGTTTTCTATCAGTTGGCAAGCTGCGCACACAATGCCAGTGTTGTACAGCTTCCTTCTTCACCTTTCCGAAGCTGCCGCTCTCTCCGGCTGGCGGAGGCGAAGAAGCGGCTTCTTAGCGCAAAGACGATTGTGCCGCTCACAGTGCTCTCCGGAGCGCGGCTTCTGCCGAAAGACGCCCGGGAGCGGCGCTTAGCTCCGGAGAGCATCGTACCTTGGTCTTTAGCGTCTTTTGTAGACTACATCTTAGCAGAAAGCTTTTCCACTATGTCTGGCAGGGAGAAACTGTGCCAGCACAGAAAACATCTCCCATCGTGTTTTTGAGGTTGCAGAAAGGTGTGCAGAGTGTTTTGCAAGAAGAGAGAGAAAGTTGTCCAAAACAGCTTCCAATGGAATGTTCATGTGATTGGAAAAATCAGGTGAGTGCAAAGGTACTGTTGTATATCAGTTGGCAAGCTGCGCACACAGTGCCAGTGTTGTACAGCTTCCTTCTTCACCTTTCCGAAGCTGCCGCTCTCTCCGGCTGGCGGAGGCGAAGAAGCGGCTTCTTCACGCAAAGACGATTGTGCCGCTCACAGTGCTCTCCGGAGCGCGGCTTCTGCCGAAAGAAGCCCGGGAGCGGCGCTTAGCTCCGGAGAGCATCGTACCTTGGTCTTTAGCGTCTTTTGTAGTCTACATCTTAGCAGAAAGCTTTTCCACTATGTCTGGCAGGGAGAAACTGTGCCAGCACAGAAAACATCTCCCATCGTGTTTTTGAGGTTGCAGAAAGGTGTGCAGAGTTTTTTGCAAGAAGAGAGAGAAAGTTGTCCAAAACAGCTTCCAATGGAATGTTCATGTGATTGGAAAGATCAGGTGAGTGCAAAGGTACTGTTGTCTATCAGTTGGCAAGCTGCGCACACAATGCCAGTGTTGTACAGCTTCTTTCTTCACCTTTCCGAAGCTGCCGCTCTCTCCGGCTGGCGGAGGCGAAGAAGCGGCTTCTTCGCGCAAAGACGATTGTGCCGCTCACAGTGCTCTCCTGAGCGCGGCTTCTGCCGAAAGACGCCCGGGAGCGGCGCTTAGCTCCGGAGAGCATCGTACCTTGGTCTTTAGCGTCTTTTGTAGTCTACATCTTAGCAGAAAGCTTTTCCACTATGTCTGGAAGGGAGAAACTGTGCCAGCACAGAAAACATCTCCCATCGTGTTTTGGAGGTTGCACGGAGGTCTTCCAAGTGTTTGGCAGGAAGAAAAGGAAAGTTGTCCAAAACAGCTTCCAATGGAATGTTCATGTGATTGGAAAAGGCAGGAGAGTGCAAAGGTACTGTTTTCTATCAGTTGGCAAGCTGCGCACACAATGCCAGTGTTGTACAGCTTCCTTCTTCACCTTTCCGAAGCTGCCGCTCTCTCCGGCTGGCGGAGGCGAAGAAGCGGCTTCTTCGCGCAAAGACGATTGTGCTGCTCACAGGGCTCTCCTGAGCGCGGCTTCTGCCGAAAGAAGCCCGGGAGCGGCCCTTAGCTCCGGAGAGCATCGTACCTTGGTCTTTAGCGTCTTTTGTAGTCTACATCTTAGCAGAAAGCTTTTCCACTATGTCTGGCAGGGAGAAACTGTGCCAGCACAGAAAACATCTCCCATCGTGTTTTTGATGTTGCAGAAAGGTGTGCAGAGTGTTTTGCAAGAAGAGAGAGAAAGTTGTCCAAAACAGCTTCCAATGGAATGTTCATGTGATTGGAAAAGGCAGGAGAGTGCAAAGGTACTGTTGTCTATCAGTTGGCAAGCTGCGCACACAATGCCAGTGTTGTACAGCTTCCTTCTTCACCTTTCCGAAGCTGCCGCTCTCTCCGGCTGGCGGAGGCGAATAAGCGGCTTCTTCGCGCAAAGACGATTGTGCCGCTCACAGTGCTCTCCGGAGCGCGGCTTCTGCCGAAAGACGCCCGGGAGCGGCGCTTAGCTCCGGAGAGCATCGTACCTTGGTCTTTAGCGTCTTTTGTAGTCTACATCTTAGCAGAAAGCTTTTCCACTATGTCTGGCAGGGAGAAACTGTGCCAGCACAGAAAACATCTCCCATCGTGTTTTTGAGGTTGCAGAAAGGTGTGCAGAGTGTTTTGCAAGAAGAGAGAGAAAGTTGTCCAAAACAGCTTCCAATGGAATGTTCATGTGATTGGAAAAGGCAGGAGAGTGCAAAGGTACTGTTGTCTATCAGTTGGCAAGCTGCACACACAATGCCAGTGTTGTACAGCTTCCTTCTTCACCTTTCCGAAGCTGCCGCTCTCTCCGGCTGGCGGAGGCGAAGAAGCGGCTTCTTCGCGCAATGACGATTGTGCCGCTCACAGTGCTCTCCGGAGCGCGGCTTCTGCCGAAAGACGCCCGGGAGCGGCGCTTAGCTCCGGAGAGCATCGTACCTTGGTCTTTAGCGTCTTTTGTAGTCTACATCTTAGCAGAAAGCTTTTCCACTATGTCTGGCAGGGAGAAACTGTGCCAGCACAGAAAACATCTCCCATCGTGTTTTTGAGGTTGCAGAAAGGTGTGCAGAGTGTTTTGCAAGAAGAGAGAGAAAGTTGTCCAAAACAGCTTCCAATGGAATGTTCATGTGATTGGAAAAGGCAGGAGAGTGCAAAGGTAGTGTTTTCCATCAGTTGGCAAGCTGCGCACACAATGCCAGTGTTGTACAGCTTCCTTCTTCACCTTTCCGAAGCTGCCGCTCTCTCCGGCTGGCGGAGGCGAAGAAGCGGCTTCTTCGCGCAAAGACGATTGTGTCGTTCACAGGGCTCTCCTGAGCGCGGCTTCTGCCGAAAGAAGCCCGGGAGCAGCGCTTAGCTCCGGAGAGCATCGTACCTTGGTCTTTAGCGTCTTTTGTAGTCTACATCTTAGCAGAAAGCTTTTCCACTATGTCTGGCAGGGAGAAACTGTGCCAGCACAGAAAACATCTCCCATCGTGTTTTTGAGGTTGCATAGGGGTCTGCCAAGTGTTTGGCAGGAAGAAAAGGAAAGTTGTCCAAAACAGCTTCCAATGGAATGTTCATGTGATTGGAAAAGGCAGGAGAGTGCAAAGGTACTGTTTTCTATCAGTTGGCAAGCTGCGCACACAATGCCAGTGTTGTACAGCTTCCTTCTTCACCTTTCCGAAGCTGCCGCTCTCTCCGGCTGGCGGAGGCGAAGAAGCGGCTTCTTCGCGCAAAGACGATTGTGCCGCTCACAGTGCTCTCCGGAGCGCGGCTTCTGCCGAAAGACGCCCGGGAGCGGCGCTTAGCTCCGGAGAGCATCGTACCTTGGTCTCTAGCGTCTTTTGTAGTCTACATCTTAGCAGAAAGCTTTTCCACTATGTCTGGCAGGGAGAAACTGTGCCAGCACAGAAAACATCTCCCATCGTGTTTTTGAGTTTGCAGAAAGGTGTTCCGAGTGTTTTGGAAGAAGAGAGAGAAAGTTGTCCAAAACAGCTTCCAATGGAATGTTCATGTGATTGGAAATGGCAGGAGAGTGCAAAGGTACTGTTGTCTATCAGTTGGCAAGCTGCGCACACAATGCCAGTGTTGTACAGCTTCCTTCTTCACCTTTCCGAAGCTGCCGCTCTCTCCGGCTGGCGGAGGCAAAAAAGCGGCTTCTTCGCGCAAAGACGATTGTGCCGCTCACAGTGCTCTCCGGAGCGCGGCTTCTGCCGAAAGACGCCCGGGAGCGGCGCTTAGCTCCGGAGAGCATCGTACCTTGGTCTTTAGTGTCTTTTGTAGTCTACATCTCAGCAGAAAGCTTTTCAAATATGTCTGGCAGGGAGAAACTGTGCCAGCACAGAAAACATCTCCCATCGTGTTTTTGAGGTTGCAGAAAGGTGTGCAGAGTGTTTTGCAAGAAGAGAGAGAAAGTTGTCCAAAACAGCTTCCAATGGAATGTTCATGTGATTGGAAAAGGCAGGAGAGTGCAAAGGTACTGTTTTCTATCAGTTGGTAAGCTGCGCACACAATGCCAGTGTTGTACAGCTTCCTTCTTCAAGTTTCCAAAGCTGCCGCTCTCTCCGGCTGGCGGAGGCGAAGAAGCGGCTTCTTCGCGCAAAGACGATTGTGCCGCTCACAGTGCTCTCCTGAGCGCGGCTTCTGCCGAAAGACGCCCGGGAGCGGCGCTTAGCTCCGGAGAGCATCGTACCTGATTCTTTAGCGTCTTTTGTAGTCTACATCTTAGCAGAAAGCTTTTCCACTATGTCTGGCAGGGAGAAACTGTGCCAGCACAGAAAACATCTCCCATCGTGTTTTTGAGGTTGCAGAAAGGTGTGCAGAGTGTTTTGCAAGAAGAGAGAGAAAGTTGTCCAAAACAGCTTCCAATGGAATGTTCATGTGATTGGAAAAGGCAGGAGAGTGCAAAGGTACTGTTGTCTATCAGTTGGCAAGCTGCGCACACAATGCCAGTGTTGTACAGCTTCCTTCTTCACCTTTCCGAAGCTGCCGCTCTCTCCGGCTGGCGGAGGCGAAGAAGCGGCTTCTTCGCGCAAAGACGATTGTGCCGCTCACAGGGCTCTCCGGAGCGCGGCTTCTGCCGAAAGACGCCCGGGAGCGGCGCTTAGCTCCGGAGAGCATCGTACCTTGGTCTTTAGCGTCTTTTGTAGTCTACATCTTAGCAGAAAGCTTTTCCACTATGTCTGGCAGGGAGAAACTGTGCCAGCACAGAAAACATCTCCCATCGTGTTTTTGAGGTTGCAGAAAGGTGTGCAGAGTGTTTTGCAAGAAGAGAGAGAAAGTTGTCCAAAACAGCTTCCAATGGAATGTTCATGTGATTGGAAAAGGCAGGAGAGTGCAAAGGTACTGTTTTCTATCAGTTGGTAAGCTGCGCACACAATGCCAGTGTTGTACAGCTTCCTTCTTCAAGTTTCCAAAGCTGCCGCTCTCTCCGGCTGGCGGAGGCGAAGAAGCGGCTTCTTCGCGCAAAGACGATTGTGCCGCTCACAGTGCTCTCCGGAGCGCGGCTTCTGCCGAAAGACGCCCGGGAGCGGCGCTTAGCTCCGGAGAGCATCGTACCTGATTCTTTAGCGTCTTTTGTAGTCTACATCTTAGCAGAAAGCTTTTCCACTATGTCTGGCAGGGAGAAACTGTGCCAGCACAGAAAACATCTCCCATCGTGTTTTTGAGGTTGCAGAAAGGTGTGCAGAGTGTTTTGCAAGAAGAGAGAGAAAGTTGTCCAAAACAGCTTCCAATGGAATGTTCATGTGATTGGAAAAGGCAGGAGAGTGCAAAGGTACTGTTGTCTATCAGTTGGCAAGCTGCGCACACAATGCCAGTGTTGTACAGCTTCCTTCTTCACCTTTCCGAAGCTGCCGCTCTCTCCGGCTGGCGGAGGCGAAGAAGCGGCTTCTTCGCGCAAAGACGATTGTGCCGCTCACAGTGCTCTCCTGAGCGCGGCTTCTGCCGAAAGACGCCCGGGAGCGGCCCTGAGCTCCGGAGAGCATCGTACCTTGGTCTTTAGCGTCTTTTGTAGTCTACATCTTAGCAGAAAGCTTTTCCACTATGTCTGGCAGGGAGAAACTGTGCCAGCACAGAAAACATCTCCCATCGTGTTTTTGAGGTTGCATAGGGGTCTGCCAAGTGTTTGGCAGGAAGAGAAGGAAAGTTGTCCAAAACAGCTTGCAATGGAATGTTCATGTGATTGGAAAAGGCAGGAGAGTGCAAAGGTACTGTTGTCTATCAGTTGGCAAGCTGCGCGCACAATGCCAGTGTTGTACAGCTTCCTTCTTCACCTTTCCGAAGCTGCCGCTCTCTCCGGCTGGCGGAGGCAAAAAAGCGGCTTCTTCGCGCAAAGATGATTGTGCCGCTCACAGTGCTCTCCGGAGCGCGGCTTCTGCCGAAAGACGCCCGGGAGCGGCGCTTAGCTCCGGAGAGCATCGTACCTTGGTCTTTAGTGTCTTTTGTAGTCTACATCTCAGCAGAAAGCTTTTCAAATATGTCTGGCAGGGAGAAACTGTGCCAGCACAGAAAACATCTCCCATCGTGTTTTTGAGGTTGCAGAAAAGTGTGCAGAGTGTTTTGCAAGAAGAGAGAGAAAGTTGTCCAAAACAGCTTCCAATGGAATGTTCATGTGATTGGAAAAGGCAGGAGAGTGCAAAGGTACTGTTTTCTATCAGTTGGCAAGCTGCGCGCACAATGCCAGTGTTGTACAGCTTCCTTCTTCACCTTTCTGAAGCTGCCGCTCTCTCCGGCTGGCGGAGGCGAAGAAGCGGCTTCTTCGCGCAACGACGATTGTGACGCTCACAGTGCTCTCCGGAGCGCGGCTTCTGCCGAAAGACGCCTGGGAGCGGCGCTTAGCTCCGGAGAGCATCGTACCTGATTCTTTAGCGTCTTTTGTAGTCTACATCTTAGCAGAAAGCTTTTCCACTATGTCTGGCAGGGAGAAACTGTGCCAGCACAGAAAACATCTCCAATCGTGTTTTTGAGGTTGCAGAAAGGTGTGCAGAGTGTTTTGCAAGAAGAGAGAGAAAATTGTCCAAAACAGCTTCCAATGGAATGTTCATGTGATTGGAAAAGGCAGGAGAGTGCAAAGGTACTGTTTTTTATCAGTTGGCAAGCTGCGCACACAATGCCAGTGTTGTACAGCTTCCTTCTTCACCTTTCCGAAGCTGCCGCTCTCTCCGGCTGGCGGAGGCGAAGAAGCGGCTTCTTCGCGCAAAGACGATTGTGCCGCTCACAGGGCTCTCCTGAGCGCGGCTTCTGCCGAAAGAAGCCCGGGAGCGGCGCTTAGCTCCGGAGAGCATCGTACCTTGGTCTTTAGCGTCTTTTGTAGTCTACATCTTAGCAGAAAGCTTTTCCACTATGTCTGGCAGGGAGAAACTGTGCCAGCACAGAAAACATCTCCCATCGTGTTTTTGAGGTTGCAGAAAGGTGTGCAGAGTGTTTTGCAAGAAGAGAGAGAAAGTTGTCCAAAACAGCTTCCAATGGAATGTTCATGTGATTGGAAATGGCAGGAGAGTGCAAAGGTACTGTTGTCTATCAGTTGGCAAGCTGCGCACACAATGCCAGTGTTGTACAGCTTCTTTCTTCACCTTTCCGAAGCTGCCGCTCTCTCCGGCTGGCGGAGGCGAAGAAGCGGCTTCTTCGCGCAAAGACGATTGTGCCGCTCACAGTGCTCTCCTTAGCGCGGCTTCTGCCTAAAGAAGCCCGGGAGCGGCGCTTAGCTCCGGAGAGCATCGTACCTTGGTCTTTAGCGTCTTTTGTAGTCTACATCTTAGCAGAAAGCTTTTCCACTATGTCTGGCAGGGAGAAACTGTGCCAGCACAGAAAACATCTCCCATCGTGTTTTTGAGGTTGCAGAAAGGTGTGCAGAGTGTTTTGCAAGAAGAGAGAGAAAGTTGTCCAAAACAGCTTCCAATGGAATGTTCATGTGATTGGAAAATGCAGGAGAGTGCAAAGGTACTGTTGTCTATCAGTTGGCAAGCTGCGCACACAATGCCAGTGTTGTAGAGCTTCCTTCTTCACCTTTCCGAAGCTGCCGCTCTCTCCGGCTGGCGGAGGCGAAGAAGCGGCTTCTTCGCGCAAAGACGATTGTGCCGCTCACAGTGCTCTCCGGAGCGCGGCTTCTGCCGAAAGACGCCCGGGAGCGGCGCTTAGCTCCGGAGAGCATCGTACCTTGGTCTTTAGCGTCTTTTGTAGTCTACATCTTAGCAGAAAGCTTTTCCACTATGTCTGGCAGGGAGAAACTGTGCCAGCACAGAAAACATCTCCCATCGTGTTTTTGAGGTTGCAGAAGGGTGTGCAGAGTGTTTTGCAAGAAGAGAGAGAAAGTTGTCCAAAACAGCTTCCAATGGAATGTTCATGTGATTGGAAAAGGCAGGAGAGTGCAAAGGTACTGTTTTCTATCAGTTGGCAAGCTGCGCACACAATGCCAGTGTTGTACAGCTTCCTTCTTCACCTTTCCGAAGCTGCCGCTCTCTCCGGCTGGCGGAGGCGAAGAAGCGGCTTCTTCGCGCAAAGACGATTGTGCCGCTCACAGCGCTCTCCTTAGCGCGGCTTCTTCCGAAAGACGCCCGGGAGCGGCGCTTAGATCCGGAGAGCATCGTACCTTGCTCTCTAGCGTCTTTTGTAGTCTACATCTTAGCAGAAAGCTTTTCCACTATGTCTGGCAGGGAGAAACTGTGCCAGCACAGAAAACATCTCCCATCGTGTTTTTGAGGTTGCAGAAAGGTGTGCAGAGTGTTTTGCATGAAGAGAGAGAAAGTTGTCCAAAACAGCTTCCAATGGAATGTTCATGTGATTGGAAAAGGCAGGAGAGTGCAAAGGTACTGTTGTCTATCAGTTGGCAAGCTGCGCACACAATGCCAGTGTTGTACAGCTTCCTTCTTCACCTTTCCGAAGCTGCCGCTCTCTCCGGCTGGCGGAGGCGAAGAAGCGGCTTCTTCGCGCAAAGACGATTGTACCGCTCACAGGGCTCTCCTGAGCGCGGCTTCTGCCGAAAGAAGCCCGGGAGCGGCGCTTAGCTCCGGAGAGCATCGTACCTTTGTCTTTAGCGTCTTTTGTAGTCTACATCTTAGCAGAAAGCTTTTCCACTATGTCTGGCAGGGAGAAACTGTGCCAGCACAGAAAACATCTCCCATCGTGTTTTTGAGGTTGCAGAAAGGTGTGCAGAGTGTTTTGCAAGAAGAGAGAGAAAGTTGTCCAAAACAGCTTCCAATGGAATGTTCATGTGATTGGAAAAGGCAGGAGAGTGCAAATGTACTGTTGTCTATCAGTTGGCAAGCTGCGCACACAATGCCAGTGTTGTACAGCTTCCTTCTTCACCTTTCCGAAGCTGCCGCTCTCTCCGGCTGGCGGAGGCGAAGAAGCGGCTTCTTCGCGCAAAGACGATTGTGCCGCTCACAGTGCTCTCCGGAGCGCGGCTTCTGCCGAAAGACGCCCGGGAGCGGCGCTTAGCTCCGGAGAGCATCGTACCTTGGTCTTTAGCGTCTTTTGTAGTCTACATCTTAGCAGAAAGCTTTTCCACTATGTCTGGCAGGGAGAAACTGTGCCAGCACAGAAAACATCTCCCATCGTGTTTTTGAGGTTGCAGAAAGGTGTGCAGAGTGTTTTGCAAGAAGAGAGAGAAAGTTGTCCAAAACAGCTTCCAATGGAATGTTCATGTGATTGGAAAAGGAGGGAGAGTGCAAAGGTACTGTTGTCTATCAGTTGGCAAGCTGCGCACACAATGCCAGTGTTGTACAGCTTCCTTCTTCACCTTTCCGAAGCTGCCGCTCTCTCCGGCTGGCGGAGGCGAAGAAGCGGCTTCTTCGCGCAATGACGATTGTGCCGCTCACAGTGCTCTCCGGAGCGCGGCTTCTGCCGAAAGACGCCCGGGAGCGGCGCTTAGCTCCGGAGAGCATCGTACCTTGGTCTTTAGCGTCTTTTGTAGTCTACATCTTAGCAGAAAGCTTTTCCACTATGTCTGGCAGGGAGAAACTGTGCCAGCACAGAAAACATCTCCCATCGTGTTTTTGAGGTTGCAGAAAGGTGTGCAGAGTGTTTTGCAAGAAGAGAGAGAAAGTTGTCCAAAACAGCTTCCAATGGAATGTTCATGTGATTGGAAAAGGCAGGAGAGTGCAAAGGTACTGTTTTCTATCAGTTGGCAAGCTGCGCACACAATGCCAGTGTTGTACAGCTTCCTTCTTCACCTTTCCGAAGCTGCCGCTCTCTCCGGCTGGCGGAGGCGAAGAAGCGGCTTCTTCGCGCAAAGACGATTGTGCCGCTCACAGGGCTCTCCTGAGCGCGGCTTCTGCCGAAAGAAGCCCGGGAGCGGCGCTTAGCTCCGGAGAGCATCGTACCTTGGTCTTTAGCGTCTTTTGTAGTCTACATCTTAGCAGAAAGCTTTTCCACTATGTCTGGCAGGGAGAAACTGTGCCAGCACAGAAAACATCTCCCATCGTGTTTTTGAGGTTGCATAGGGGTCTGCCAAGTGTTTGGCAGGAAGAAAAGGAAAGTTGTCCAAAACAGCTTCCAATGGAATGTTCATGTGATTGGAAAAGGCAGGAGAGTGCAAAGGTACTGTTTTCTATCAGTTGGCAAGCTGCGCACACAATGCCAGTGTTGTACAGCTTCCTTCTTCACCTTTCCGAAGCTGCCGCTCTCTCCGGCTGGCGGAGGCGAAGAAGCGGCTTCTTCGCGCAAAGACGATTGTGCCGCTCCCAGTGCTCTCCGGAGAGCGGCTTCTGCCGAAAGACGCCCGGGAGCGGCGCTTAGCTCCGGAGAGCATCGTACCTTGGTCTCTAGCGTCTTTTGTATTCTACATCTTAGCAGAAAGCTTTTCCACTATGTCTGGCAGGGAGAAACTGTGCCAGCACAGAAAACATCTCCCATCGTGTTTTTGAGTTTGCAGAAAGGTGTTCCGAGTGTTTTGGAAGAAGAGAGAGAAAGTTGCCAAAAAACGGCTTCCAATGGAATGTTCATGTGATTGGAAAATGCAGGAGAGTGCAAAGGTACTGTTGTCTATCAGTTGGGAAGCTGCGCACACAATGCCAGTGTTGTACAGCTTCCTTCTTCACCTTTCCGAAGCTGCCGCTCTCTCCGGCTGGCGGAGGCGAAGAAGCGGCTTCTTCGCGCAAAGACGATTGTGCCGCTCACAGTGCTCTCCTTAGCGCGGCTTCTGCCGAAAGACGCCCGGGAGCGGCGCTTAGCTCCGGAGAGCATCGTACCTTGGTCTTTAGCGTCTTTTGTAGTCTACATCTTAGCAGAAAGCTTTTCCACTATGTCTGGCAGGGAGAAACTGTGCCAGCACAGAAAACATCTCCCATCGTGTTTTTGAGGTTGCAGAAAGGTGTGCAGAGTGTTTTACAAGAAGAGAGAGAAAGTTGTCCAAAACAGCTTCCAATGGAATGTTCATGTGATTGGAAAAATCAGGTGAGTGCAAAGGTACTGTTGTCTATCAGTTGGCAAGCTGCGCACACAATGCCAGTGTTGTACAGCTTCCTTCTTCACCTTTCCGAAGCTGCCGCTCTCTCCGGCTGGCGGAGGCGAAGAAGCGGCTTCTTCACGCAAAGACGATTGTGCCGCTCACAGTGCTCTCCTTAGCGCGGCTTCTGCCGAAAGAAGCCCGGGAGCGGCGCTTAGCTCCGGAGAGCATCGTACCTTGGTCTTTAGCGTCTTTTGTAGTCTACATCTTAGCAGAAAGCTTTTCCACTATGTCTGGCAGGGAGAAACTGTGCCAGCACAGAAAACATCTCCCATCGTGTTTTTGAGGTTGCAGAAAGGTGTGCAGAGTGTTTTACAAGAAGAGAGAGAAAGTTGTCCAAAACAGCTTCCAATGGAATGTTCATGTGATTGGAAAGATCAGGTGAGTGCAAAGGTACTGTTGTCTATCAGTTGGCAAGCTGCGCACACAATGCCAGTGTTGTACAGCTTCTTTCTTCACCTTTCCGAAGCTGCCGCTCTCTCCGGCTGGCGGAGGCGAAGAAGCGGCTTCTTCAAGCAAAGACGATTGTGCCGCTCACAGTGCTCTCCTTAGCGCGGCTTCTGCCGAAAGAAGCCCGGGAGCGGCGCTTAGCTCCGGAGAGCATCGTACCTTGGTCTTTAGCGTCTTTTGTAGTCTACATCTTAGCAGAAAGCTTTTCCACTATGTCTGGCAGGGAGAAACTGTGCCAGCACAGAAAACATCTCCCATCGTGTTTTTGAGGTTGCATAGGGGTCTGCCAAGTGTTTGGCAGGAAGAAAAGGAAAGTTGTCCAAAACAGCTTGCAATGGAATGTTGATGTGATTGGAAAAGGCAGGAGAGTGCAAAGGTACTGTTTTCCATCAGTTGGCAAGCTGCGCACACAATGCCAGTGTTGTACAGCTTCCTTCTTCACCTTTCCGAAGCTGCCGCTCTCTCCGGCTGGCGGAGGCGAAGAAGCGGCTTCTTGGCGCAAAGACGATTGTACCGCTCACAGTGCTCTCCGGAGCGCGGCTTCTGCCGAAAGACGCCCGGGAGCGGCGCTTAGCTCCGGAGAGCATCGTACCTTGGTCTTTAGCGTCTTTTGTAGTCTACATCTGAGCAGAAAGCTTTTCCACTATGTCTGGCAGGGAGAAACTGTGCCAGCACAGAAAACATCTCCCATCGTGTTTTTGAGGTTGCATAGGGGTCTGCCAAATGTTTGGCAGGAAGAAAAGGAAAGTTGTCCAAAACAGCTTGCAATGGAATGTTCATGTGATTGGAAAAGGCAGGAGAGTGCATAGGTACTGTTGTCTATCAGTTGGCAAGCTGCGCACACAATGCCAGTGCTGTACAGCTTCCTTCTTCACGTTTCCGAAGCTGCCGCTCTCTCCGGCTGGCGGAGGCGAAGAAGCGGCTTCTTCGCGCAAAGACGATTGTGCCGCTCACAGTGCTCTCCTTAGCGCGGCTTCTGCCGAAAGTCGCCCGGGAGCGGCGCTTATCTCCGGAGAGCATCGTACCTTGCTCTCTAGCGTCTTTTGTAGTCTACATCTTAGCAGAAAGCTTTTCCACTATGTCTGGCAGGGAGAAACTGTGCCAGCACAGAAAACATCTCCCATCGTGTTTTTGAGGTTGCATAGGGGTCTGCCAAGTGTTTGGCAGGAAGAGAAGGAAAGTTGTCCAAAACAGCTTGCATTGGAATGTTCATGTGATTGGAAAAGGCAGGAGAGTGCAAAGGTACTGTTTTCTATCAGTTGGCAAGCTGCGCGCACAATGCCAGTGTTGTACAGCTTCCTTCTTCACCTTTCTGAAGCTGCCGCTCTCTCCGGCTGGCGGAGGCGAAGAAGCGGCTTCTTCGCGCAACGACGATTGTGACGCTCACAGTGCTCTCCGGAGCGCGGCTTCTGCCGAAAGACGCCTGGGAGCGGCGCTTAGCTCCGGAGAGCATCGTACCTGATTCTTTAGCGTCTTTTGTAGTCTACATCTTAGCAGAAAGCTTTTCCACTATGTCTGGCAGGGAGAAACTGTGCCAGCACAGAAAACATCTCCAATCGTGTTTTTGAGGTTGCAGAAAGGTGTGCAGAGTGTTTTGCAAGAAGAGAGAGAAAATTGTCCAAAACAGCTTCCAATGGAATGTTCATGTGATTGGAAAAGGCAGGAGAGTGCAAAGGTACTGTTTTTTATCAGTTGGCAAGCTGCGCACACAATGCCAGTGTTGTACAGCTTCCTTCTTCACCTTTCCGAAGCTGCCGCTCTCTCCGGCTGGCGGAGGCGAAGAAGCGGCTTCTTCGCGCAAAGACGATTGTGCCGCTCACAGGGCTCTCCTGAGCGCGGCTTCTGCCGAAAGAAGCCCGGGAGCGGCGCTTAGCTCCGGAGAGCATCGTACCTTGGTCTTTAGCGTCTTTTGTAGTCTACATCTTAGCAGAAAGCTTTTCCACTATGTCTGGCAGGGAGAAACTGTGCCAGCACAGAAAACATCTCCCATCGTGTTTTTGAGGTTGCAGAAAGGTGTGCAGAGTGTTTTGCAAGAAGAGAGAGAAAGTTGTCCAAAACAGCTTCCAATGGAATGTTCATGTGATTGGAAATGGCAGGAGAGTGCAAAGGTACTGTTGTCTATCAGTTGGCAAGCTGCGCACACAATGCCAGTGTTGTACAGCTTCTTTCTTCACCTTTCCGAAGCTGCCGCTCTCTCCGGCTGGCGGAGGCGAAGAAGCGGCTTCTTCGCGCAAAGACGATTGTGCCGCTCACAGTGCTCTCCTTAGCGCGGCTTCTGCCTAAAGAAGCCCGGGAGCGGCGCTTAGCTCCGGAGAGCATCGTACCTTGGTCTTTAGCGTCTTTTGTAGTCTACATCTTAGCAGAAAGCTTTTCCACTATGTCTGGCAGGGAGAAACTGTGCCAGCACAGAAAACATCTCCCATCGTGTTTTTGAGGTTGCAGAAAGGTGTGCAGAGTGTTTTGCAAGAAGAGAGAGAAAGTTGTCCAAAACAGCTTCCAATGGAATGTTCATGTGATTGGAAAATGCAGGAGAGTGCAAAGGTACTGTTGTCTATCAGTTGGCAAGCTGCGCACACAATGCCAGTGTTGTAGAGCTTCCTTCTTCACCTTTCCGAAGCTGCCGCTCTCTCCGGCTGGCGGAGGCGAAGAAGCGGCTTCTTCGCGCAAAGACGATTGTGCCGCTCACAGTGCTCTCCGGAGCGCGGCTTCTGCCGAAAGACGCCCGGGAGCGGCGCTTAGCTCCGGAGAGCATCGTACCTTGGTCTTTAGCGTCTTTTGTAGTCTACATCTTAGCAGAAAGCTTTTCCACTATGTCTGGCAGGGAGAAACTGTGCCAGCACAGAAAACATCTCCCATCGTGTTTTTGAGGTTGCAGAAGGGTGTGCAGAGTGTTTTGCAAGAAGAGAGAGAAAGTTGTCCAAAACAGCTTCCAATGGAATGTTCATGTGATTGGAAAAGGCAGGAGAGTGCAAAGGTACTGTTTTCTATCAGTTGGCAAGCTGCGCACACAATGCCAGTGTTGTACAGCTTCCTTCTTCACCTTTCCGAAGCTGCCGCTCTCTCCGGCTGGCGGAGGCGAAGAAGCGGCTTCTTCGCGCAAAGACGATTGTGCCGCTCACAGCGCTCTCCTTAGCGCGGCTTCTTCCGAAAGACGCCCGGGAGCGGCGCTTAGCTCCGGAGAGCATCGTACCTTGCTCTCTAGCGTCTTTTGTAGTCTACATCTTAGCAGAAAGCTTTTCCACTATGTCTGGCAGGGAGAAACTGTGCCAGCACAGAAAACATCTCCCATCGTGTTTTTGAGGTTGCAGAAAGGTGTGCAGAGTGTTTTGCATGAAGAGAGAGAAAGTTGTCCAAAACAGCTTCCAATGGAATGTTCATGTGATTGGAAAAGGCAGGAGAGTGCAAAGGTACTGTTGTCTATCAGTTGGCAAGCTGCGCACACAATGCCAGTGTTGTACAGCTTCCTTCTTCACCTTTCCGAAGCTGCCGCTCTCTCCGGCTGGCGGAGGCGAAGAAGCGGCTTCTTCGCGCAAAGACGATTGTACCGCTCACAGGGCTCTCCTGAGCGCGGCTTCTGCCGAAAGAAGCCCGGGAGCGGCGCTTAGCTCCGGAGAGCATCGTACCTTTGTCTTTAGCGTCTTTTGTAGTCTACATCTTAGCAGAAAGCTTTTCCACTATGTCTGGCAGGGAGAAACTGTGCCAGCACAGAAAACATCTCCCATCGTGTTTTTGAGGTTGCAGAAAGGTGTGCAGAGTGTTTTGCAAGAAGAGAGAGAAAGTTGTCCAAAACAGCTTCCAATGGAATGTTCATGTGATTGGAAAAGGCAGGAGAGTGCAAATGTACTGTTGTCTATCAGTTGGCAAGCTGCGCACACAATGCCAGTGTTGTACAGCTTCCTTCTTCACCTTTCCGAAGCTGCCGCTCTCTCCGGCTGGCGGAGGCGAAGAAGCGGCTTCTTCGCGCAAAGACGATTGTGCCGCTCACAGTGCTCTCCGGAGCGCGGCTTCTGCCGAAAGACGCCCGGGAGCGGCGCTTAGCTCCGGAGAGCATCGTACCTTGGTCTTTAGCGTCTTTTGTAGTCTACATCTTAGCAGAAAGCTTTTCCACTATGTCTGGCAGGGAGAAACTGTGCCAGCACAGAAAACATCTCCCATCGTGTTTTTGAGGTTGCAGAAAGGTGTGCAGAGTGTTTTGCAAGAAGAGAGAGAAAGTTGTCCAAAACAGCTTCCAATGGAATGTTCATGTGATTGGAAAAGGAGGGAGAGTGCAAAGGTACTGTTGTCTATCAGTTGGCAAGCTGCGCACACAATGCCAGTGTTGTACAGCTTCCTTCTTCACCTTTCCGAAGCTGCCGCTCTCTCCGGCTGGCGGAGGCGAAGAAGCGGCTTCTTCGCGCAATGACGATTGTGCCGCTCACAGTGCTCTCCGGAGCGCGGCTTCTGCCGAAAGACGCCCGGGAGCGGCGCTTAGCTCCGGAGAGCATCGTACCTTGGTCTTTAGCGTCTTTTGTAGTCTACATCTTAGCAGAAAGCTTTTCCACTATGTCTGGCAGGGAGAAACTGTGCCAGCACAGAAAACATCTCCCATCGTGTTTTTGAGGTTGCAGAAAGGTGTGCAGAGTGTTTTGCAAGAAGAGAGAGAAAGTTGTCCAAAACAGCTTCCAATGGAATGTTCATGTGATTGGAAAAGGCAGGAGAGTGCAAAGGTACTGTTTTCTATCAGTTGGCAAGCTGCGCACACAATGCCAGTGTTGTACAGCTTCCTTCTTCACCTTTCCGAAGCTGCCGCTCTCTCCGGCTGGCGGAGGCGAAGAAGCGGCTTCTTCGCGCAAAGACGATTGTGCCGCTCACAGGGCTCTCCTGAGCGCGGCTTCTGCCGAAAGAAGCCCGGGAGCGGCGCTTAGCTCCGGAGAGCATCGTACCTTGGTCTTTAGCGTCTTTTGTAGTCTACATCTTAGCAGAAAGCTTTTCCACTATGTCTGGCAGGGAGAAACTGTGCCAGCACAGAAAACATCTCCCATCGTGTTTTTGAGGTTGCATAGGGGTCTGCCAAGTGTTTGGCAGGAAGAAAAGGAAAGTTGTCCAAAACAGCTTGCAATGGAATGTTGATGTGATTGGAAAAGGCAGGAGAGTGCAAAGGTACTGTTTTCCATCAGTTGGCAAGCTGCGCACACAATGCCAGTGTTGTACAGCTTCCTTCTTCACCTTTCCGAAGCTGCCGCTCTCTCCGGCTGGCGGAGGCGAAGAAGCGGCTTCTTGGCGCAAAGACGATTGTACCGCTCACAGTGCTCTCCGGAGCGCGGCTTCTGCCGAAAGACGCCCGGGAGCGGCGCTTAGCTCCGGAGAGCATCGTACCTTGGTCTTTAGCGTCTTTTGTAGTCTACATCTGAGCAGAAAGCTTTTCCACTATGTCTGGCAGGGAGAAACTGTGCCAGCACAGAAAACATCTCCCATCGTGTTTTTGAGGTTGCATAGGGGTCTGCCAAATGTTTGGCAGGAAGAAAAGGAAAGTTGTCCAAAACAGCTTGCAATGGAATGTTCATGTGATTGGAAAAGGCAGGAGAGTGCATAGGTACTGTTGTCTATCAGTTGGCAAGCTGCGCACACAATGCCAGTGCTGTACAGCTTCCTTCTTCACGTTTCCGAAGCTGCCGCTCTCTCCGGCTGGCGGAGGCGAAGAAGCGGCTTCTTCGCGCAAAGACGATTGTGCCGCTCACAGTGCTCTCCTTAGCGCGGCTTCTGCCGAAAGTCGCCCGGGAGCGGCGCTTATCTCCGGAGAGCATCGTACCTTGCTCTCTAGCGTCTTTTGTAGTCTACATCTTAGCAGAAAGCTTTTCCACTATGTCTGGCAGGGAGAAACTGTGCCAGCACAGAAAACATCTCCCATCGTGTTTTTGAGGTTGCATAGGGGTCTGCCAAGTGTTTGGCAGGAAGAGAAGGAAAGTTGTCCAAAACAGCTTGCATTGGAATGTTCATGTGATTGGAAAAGGCAGGAGAGTGCAAAGGTACTGTTTTCTATCAGTTGGCAAGCTGCGCGCACAATGCCAGTGTTGTACAGCTTCCTTCTTCACCTTTCTGAAGCTGCCGCTCTCTCCGGCTGGCGGAGGCGAAGAAGCGGCTTCTTCGCGCAACGACGATTGTGACGCTCACAGTGCTCTCCGGAGCGCGGCTTCTGCCGAAAGACGCCTGGGAGCGGCGCTTAGCTCCGGAGAGCATCGTACCTGATTCTTTAGCGTCTTTTGTAGTCTACATCTTAGCAGAAAGCTTTTCCACTATGTCTGGCAGGGAGAAACTGTGCCAGCACAGAAAACATCTCCAATCGTGTTTTTGAGGTTGCAGAAAGGTGTGCAGAGTGTTTTGCAAGAAGAGAGAGAAAATTGTCCAAAACAGCTTCCAATGGAATGTTCATGTGATTGGAAAAGGCAGGAGAGTGCAAAGGTACTGTTTTTTATCAGTTGGCAAGCTGCGCACACAATGCCAGTGTTGTACAGCTTCCTTCTTCACCTTTCCGAAGCTGCCGCTCTCTCCGGCTGGCGGAGGCGAAGAAGCGGCTTCTTCGCGCAAAGACGATTGTGCCGCTCACAGGGCTCTCCTGAGCGCGGCTTCTGCCGAAAGAAGCCCGGGAGCGGCGCTTAGCTCCGGAGAGCATCGTACCTTGGTCTTTAGCGTCTTTTGTAGTCTACATCTTAGCAGAAAGCTTTTCCACTATGTCTGGCAGGGAGAAACTGTGCCAGCACAGAAAACATCTCCCATCGTGTTTTTGAGGTTGCAGAAAGGTGTGCAGAGTGTTTTGCAAGAAGAGAGAGAAAGTTGTCCAAAACAGCTTCCAATGGAATGTTCATGTGATTGGAAATGGCAGGAGAGTGCAAAGGTACTGTTGTCTATCAGTTGGCAAGCTGCGCACACAATGCCAGTGTTGTACAGCTTCTTTCTTCACCTTTCCGAAGCTGCCGCTCTCTCCGGCTGGCGGAGGCGAAGAAGCGGCTTCTTCGCGCAAAGACGATTGTGCCGCTCACAGTGCTCTCCTTAGCGCGGCTTCTGCCTAAAGAAGCCCGGGAGCGGCGCTTAGCTCCGGAGAGCATCGTACCTTGGTCTTTAGCGTCTTTTGTAGTCTACATCTTAGCAGAAAGCTTTTCCACTATGTCTGGCAGGGAGAAACTGTGCCAGCACAGAAAACATCTCCCATCGTGTTTTTGAGGTTGCAGAAAGGTGTGCAGAGTGTTTTGCAAGAAGAGAGAGAAAGTTGTCCAAAACAGCTTCCAATGGAATGTTCATGTGATTGGAAAATGCAGGAGAGTGCAAAGGTACTGTTGTCTATCAGTTGGCAAGCTGCGCACACAATGCCAGTGTTGTAGAGCTTCCTTCTTCACCTTTCCGAAGCTGCCGCTCTCTCCGGCTGGCGGAGGCGAAGAAGCGGCTTCTTCGCGCAAAGACGATTGTGCCGCTCACAGTGCTCTCCGGAGCGCGGCTTCTGCCGAAAGACGCCCGGGAGCGGCGCTTAGCTCCGGAGAGCATCGTACCTTGGTCTTTAGCGTCTTTTGTAGTCTACATCTTAGCAGAAAGCTTTTCCACTATGTCTGGCAGGGAGAAACTGTGCCAGCACAGAAAACATCTCCCATCGTGTTTTTGAGGTTGCAGAAGGGTGTGCAGAGTGTTTTGCAAGAAGAGAGAGAAAGTTGTCCAAAACAGCTTCCAATGGAATGTTCATGTGATTGGAAAAGGCAGGAGAGTGCAAAGGTACTGTTTTCTATCAGTTGGCAAGCTGCGCACACAATGCCAGTGTTGTACAGCTTCCTTCTTCACCTTTCCGAAGCTGCCGCTCTCTCCGGCTGGCGGAGGCGAAGAAGCGGCTTCTTCGCGCAAAGACGATTGTGCCGCTCACAGCGCTCTCCTTAGCGCGGCTTCTTCCGAAAGACGCCCGGGAGCGGCGCTTAGCTCCGGAGAGCATCGTACCTTGCTCTCTAGCGTCTTTTGTAGTCTACATCTTAGCAGAAAGCTTTTCCACTATGTCTGGCAGGGAGAAACTGTGCCAGCACAGAAAACATCTCCCATCGTGTTTTTGAGGTTGCAGAAAGGTGTGCAGAGTGTTTTGCATGAAGAGAGAGAAAGTTGTCCAAAACAGCTTCCAATGGAATGTTCATGTGATTGGAAAAGGCAGGAGAGTGCAAAGGTACTGTTGTCTATCAGTTGGCAAGCTGCGCACACAATGCCAGTGTTGTACAGCTTCCTTCTTCACCTTTCCGAAGCTGCCGCTCTCTCCGGCTGGCGGAGGCGAAGAAGCGGCTTCTTCGCGCAAAGACGATTGTACCGCTCACAGGGCTCTCCTGAGCGCGGCTTCTGCCGAAAGAAGCCCGGGAGCGGCGCTTAGCTCCGGAGAGCATCGTACCTTTGTCTTTAGCGTCTTTTGTAGTCTACATCTTAGCAGAAAGCTTTTCCACTATGTCTGGCAGGGAGAAACTGTGCCAGCACAGAAAACATCTCCCATCGTGTTTTTGAGGTTGCAGAAAGGTGTGCAGAGTGTTTTGCAAGAAGAGAGAGAAAGTTGTCCAAAACAGCTTCCAATGGAATGTTCATGTGATTGGAAAAGGCAGGAGAGTGCAAATGTACTGTTGTCTATCAGTTGGCAAGCTGCGCACACAATGCCAGTGTTGTACAGCTTCCTTCTTCACCTTTCCGAAGCTGCCGCTCTCTCCGGCTGGCGGAGGCGAAGAAGCGGCTTCTTCGCGCAAAGACGATTGTGCCGCTCACAGTGCTCTCCGGAGCGCGGCTTCTGCCGAAAGACGCCCGGGAGCGGCGCTTAGCTCCGGAGAGCATCGTACCTTGGTCTTTAGCGTCTTTTGTAGTCTACATCTTAGCAGAAAGCTTTTCCACTATGTCTGGCAGGGAGAAACTGTGCCAGCACAGAAAACATCTCCCATCGTGTTTTTGAGGTTGCAGAAAGGTGTGCAGAGTGTTTTGCAAGAAGAGAGAGAAAGTTGTCCAAAACAGCTTCCAATGGAATGTTCATGTGATTGGAAAAGGAGGGAGAGTGCAAAGGTACTGTTGTCTATCAGTTGGCAAGCTGCGCACACAATGCCAGTGTTGTACAGCTTCCTTCTTCACCTTTCCGAAGCTGCCGCTCTCTCCGGCTGGCGGAGGCGAAGAAGCGGCTTCTTCGCGCAATGACGATTGTGCCGCTCACAGTGCTCTCCGGAGCGCGGCTTCTGCCGAAAGACGCCCGGGAGCGGCGCTTAGCTCCGGAGAGCATCGTACCTTGGTCTTTAGCGTCTTTTGTAGTCTACATCTTAGCAGAAAGCTTTTCCACTATGTCTGGCAGGGAGAAACTGTGCCAGCACAGAAAACATCTCCCATCGTGTTTTTGAGGTTGCAGAAAGGTGTGCAGAGTGTTTTGCAAGAAGAGAGAGAAAGTTGTCCAAAACAGCTTCCAATGGAATGTTCATGTGATTGGAAAAGGCAGGAGAGTGCAAAGGTACTGTTTTCTATCAGTTGGCAAGCTGCGCACACAATGCCAGTGTTGTACAGCTTCCTTCTTCACCTTTCCGAAGCTGCCGCTCTCTCCGGCTGGCGGAGGCGAAGAAGCGGCTTCTTCGCGCAAAGACGATTGTGCCGCTCACAGGGCTCTCCTGAGCGCGGCTTCTGCCGAAAGAAGCCCGGGAGCGGCGCTTAGCTCCGGAGAGCATCGTACCTTGGTCTTTAGCGTCTTTTGTAGTCTACATCTTAGCAGAAAGCTTTTCCACTATGTCTGGCAGGGAGAAACTGTGCCAGCACAGAAAACATCTCCCATCGTGTTTTTGAGGTTGCATAGGGGTCTGCCAAGTGTTTGGCAGGAAGAAAAGGAAAGTTGTCCAAAACAGCTTCCAATGGAATGTTCATGTGATTGGAAAAGGCAGGAGAGTGCAAAGGTACTGTTTTCTATCAGTTGGCAAGCTGCGCACACAATGCCAGTGTTGTACAGCTTCCTTCTTCACCTTTCCGAAGCTGCCGCTCTCTCCGGCTGGCGGAGGCGAAGAAGCGGCTTCTTCGCGCAAAGACGATTGTGCCGCTCCCAGTGCTCTCCGGAGAGCGGCTTCTGCCGAAAGACGCCCGGGAGCGGCGCTTAGCTCCGGAGAGCATCGTACCTTGGTCTCTAGCGTCTTTTGTATTCTACATCTTAGCAGAAAGCTTTTCCACTATGTCTGGCAGGGAGAAACTGTGCCAGCACAGAAAACATCTCCCATCGTGTTTTTGAGTTTGCAGAAAGGTGTTCCGAGTGTTTTGGAAGAAGAGAGAGAAAGTTGCCAAAAAACGGCTTCCAATGGAATGTTCATGTGATTGGAAAATGCAGGAGAGTGCAAAGGTACTGTTGTCTATCAGTTGGGAAGCTGCGCACACAATGCCAGTGTTGTACAGCTTCCTTCTTCACCTTTCCGAAGCTGCCGCTCTCTCCGGCTGGCGGAGGCGAAGAAGCGGCTTCTTCGCGCAAAGACGATTGTGCCGCTCACAGTGCTCTCCTTAGCGCGGCTTCTGCCGAAAGACGCCCGGGAGCGGCGCTTAGCTCCGGAGAGCATCGTACCTTGGTCTTTAGCGTCTTTTGTAGTCTACATCTTAGCAGAAAGCTTTTCCACTATGTCTGGCAGGGAGAAACTGTGCCAGCACAGAAAACATCTCCCATCGTGTTTTTGAGGTTGCAGAAAGGTGTGCAGAGTGTTTTACAAGAAGAGAGAGAAAGTTGTCCAAAACAGCTTCCAATGGAATGTTCATGTGATTGGAAAAATCAGGTGAGTGCAAAGGTACTGTTGTCTATCAGTTGGCAAGCTGCGCACACAATGCCAGTGTTGTACAGCTTCCTTCTTCACCTTTCCGAAGCTGCCGCTCTCTCCGGCTGGCGGAGGCGAAGAAGCGGCTTCTTCACGCAAAGACGATTGTGCCGCTCACAGTGCTCTCCTTAGCGCGGCTTCTGCCGAAAGAAGCCCGGGAGCGGCGCTTAGCTCCGGAGAGCATCGTACCTTGGTCTTTAGCGTCTTTTGTAGTCTACATCTTAGCAGAAAGCTTTTCCACTATGTCTGGCAGGGAGAAACTGTGCCAGCACAGAAAACATCTCCCATCGTGTTTTTGAGGTTGCAGAAAGGTGTGCAGAGTGTTTTACAAGAAGAGAGAGAAAGTTGTCCAAAACAGCTTCCAATGGAATGTTCATGTGATTGGAAAGATCAGGTGAGTGCAAAGGTACTGTTGTCTATCAGTTGGCAAGCTGCGCACACAATGCCAGTGTTGTACAGCTTCTTTCTTCACCTTTCCGAAGCTGCCGCTCTCTCCGGCTGGCGGAGGCGAAGAAGCGGCTTCTTCAAGCAAAGACGATTGTGCCGCTCACAGTGCTCTCCTTAGCGCGGCTTCTGCCGAAAGAAGCCCGGGAGCGGCGCTTAGCTCCGGAGAGCATCGTACCTTGGTCTTTAGCGTCTTTTGTAGTCTACATCTTAGCAGAAAGCTTTTCCACTATGTCTGGCAGGGAGAAACTGTGCCAGCACAGAAAACATCTCCCATCGTGTTTTTGAGGTTGCATAGGGGTCTGCCAAGTGTTTGGCAGGAAGAAAAGGAAAGTTGTCCAAAACAGCTTGCAATGGAATGTTGATGTGATTGGAAAAGGCAGGAGAGTGCAAAGGTACTGTTTTCCATCAGTTGGCAAGCTGCGCACACAATGCCAGTGTTGTACAGCTTCCTTCTTCACCTTTCCGAAGCTGCCGCTCTCTCCGGCTGGCGGAGGCGAAGAAGCGGCTTCTTGGCGCAAAGACGATTGTACCGCTCACAGTGCTCTCCGGAGCGCGGCTTCTGCCGAAAGACGCCCGGGAGCGGCGCTTAGCTCCGGAGAGCATCGTACCTTGGTCTTTAGCGTCTTTTGTAGTCTACATCTGAGCAGAAAGCTTTTCCACTATGTCTGGCAGGGAGAAACTGTGCCAGCACAGAAAACATCTCCCATCGTGTTTTTTAGGTTGCATAGGGGTCTGCCAAATGTTTGGCAGGAAGAAAAGGAAAGTTGTCCAAAACAGCTTGCAATGGAATGTTCATGTGATTGGAAAAGGCAGGAGAGTGCATAGGTACTGTTGTCTATCAGTTGGCAAGCTGCGCACACAATGCCAGTGCTGTACAGCTTCCTTCTTCACGTTTCCGAAGCTGCCGCTCTCTCCGGCTGGCGGAGGCGAAGAAGCGGCTTCTTCGCGCAAAGACGATTGTGCCGCTCACAGTGCTCTCCTTAGCGCGGCTTCTGCCGAAAGTCGCCCGGGAGCGGCGCTTATCTCCGGAGAGCATCGTACCTTGCTCTCTAGCGTCTTTTGTAGTCTACATCTTAGCAGAAAGCTTTTCCACTATGTCTGGCAGGGAGAAACTGTGCCAGCACAGAAAACATCTCCCATCGTGTTTTTGAGGTTGCATAGGGGTCTGCCAAGTGTTTGGCAGGAAGAGAAGGAAAGTTGTCCAAAACAGCTTGCATTGGAATGTTCATGTGATTGGAAAAGGCAGGAGAGTGCAAAGGTACTGTTTTCTATCAGTTGGCAAGCTGCGCACACAATGCCAGTGTTGTACAGCTTCTTTCTTCACCTTTCCGAAGCTGCCGCTCTCTCCGGCTGGCGGAGGCGAAGAAGCGGCTTCTTCGCGCAAAGACGATTGTGCGGCTCACAGTGCTCTCCTTAGCGCGGCTTCTGCCGAAAGACGCCCGGGAGCGGCGCTTAGCTCCGGAGAGCATCGTATCTTGCTCTCTAGCGTCTTTTGTAGTCTACATCTTAGCAGCAAGCTTTTCCACTATGTCTGGCAGGGAGAAACTGTGCCAGCACAGAAAACATCTCCCATCGTGTTTTGGAGGTTGCACGGAGGTCTTCCAAGTGTTTGGCAGGAAGAAAAGGAAAGTTGTCCAAAACAGCTTGCAATGGAATGTTCATGTGATTGGAAAAGGCAGGAGAGTGCAAAGGTACTGTTTTCTATCAGTTGGCAAGCTGCGCACACAATGCCAGTGTTGTACAGCTTCCTTCTTCACCTTTCCGAAGCTGCCGCTCTCTCCGGCTGGCGGAGGCGAAGAAGCGGCTTCTTCGCGCAAAGACGATTGTGCGGCTCACAGGGCTCTCCTGAGCGAGGCATCTGCCGAAAGAAGCCCGGGAGCGGCCCTTAGCTCCGGAGAACATCGTACCTTGGTCTTTAGCGTCTTTTGTAGTCTACATCTTAGCAGAAAGCTTTTCCACTATGTCTGGCAGGGAGAAACTGTGCCAGCACAGAAAACATCTCCCATCGTGTTTTTGATGTTGCAGAAAGGTGTGCAGAGTGTTTTGCAAGAAGAGAGAGAAAGTTGTCCAAAACAGCTTCAGATGGAATGTTCATGTGATTGGAAAAGGCAGGAGAGTGCAAAGGCACTGTTGTCTATCAGTTGGCAAGCTGCGCACACAATGCCAGTGTTGTACAGCTTCCTTCTTCACCTTTCCGAAGCTGCCGCTCTCTCCGGCTGGCGGAGGCGAATAAGCGGCTTCTTCGCGCAAAGACGATTGTGCCGCTCACAGTGCTCTCCGGAGCGCGGCTTCTGCCGAAAGACGCCCGGGAGCAGCGCTTAGCTCCGGAGAGCATCGTACCTTGGTCTTTAGCGTCTTTTGTAGTCTACATCTTAGCAGAAAGCTTTTCCACTATGTCTGGCAGGGAGAAATTGTGCCAGCACAGAAAACATCTCCCATCGTGTTTTTGAGGTTGCAGAAAGGTGTGCAGAGTGTTTTGCAAGAAGAGAGAGAAAGTTGTCCAAAACAGCTTCCAATGGAATGTTCATGTGATTGGAAAAGGCAGGAGAGTGCAAAGGTACTGTTGTCTATCAGTTGGCAAGCTGCGCACACAATGCCAGTGTTGTACAGCTTCCTTCTTCACCTTTCCGAAGCTGCCGCTCTCTCCGGCTGGCGGAGGCGAAGAAGCGGCTTCTTCGCGCAAAGACGATTGTGCCGCTCACAGTGCTCTCCGGAGCGCGGCTTCTGCCGAAAGACGCCCGGGAGCGGCGCTTAGCTCCGGAGAGCATCGTACCTTGGTCTTTAGCGTCTTTTGTAGCCTACATCTTAGCAGCAAGCTTTTCCACTATGTCTGGCAGGGAGAAACTGTGCCAGCACAGAAAACATCTCCCATCGTGTTTTTGAGGTTGCAGAAAGGTGTGCAGAGTGTTTTGCAAGAAGAGAGAGAAAGTTGTCCAAAACAGCTTGCAATGGAATGTTCATGTGATTGGAAAAGGCAGGAGAGTGCAAAGGTACTGTTTTCCATCAGTTGGCAAGCTGCGCACACAATGCCAGTGTTGTACAGCTTCCTTCTTCACCTTTCCGAAGCTGCCGCTCTCTCCGGCTGGCGGAGGCGAAGAAGCGGCTTCTTCGCGCAAAGACGATTGTGTCGCTCACAGGGCTCTCCTGAGCGCGGCTTCTGCCGAAAGAAGCCCGGGAGCGGCGCTTAGCTCCGGAGAGCATCGTAACTTGGTCTTTAGCGTCTTTTGTAGTCTACATCTTAGCAGAAAGCTTTTCCACTATGTCTGGCAGGGAGAAACTGTGCCAGCACAGAAAACATCTCCCATCGTGTTTTTGAGGTTGCATAGGGGTCTGCCAAGTGTTTGGCAGGAAGAAAAGGAAAGTTGTCCAAAACAGCTTCCAATGGAATGTTCATGTGATTGGAAAAGGCAGGAGAGTGCAAAGGTACTGTTTTCTATCAGTTGGCAAGCTGCGCACACAATGCCAGTGTTGTACAGCTTCCTTCTTCACCTTTCCGAAGCTGCCGCTCTCTCCGGCTGGCGGAGGCGAATAAGCGGCTTCTTCGCGCAAAGACGATTGTGCCGCTCACAGTGCTCTCCGGAGCGCGGCTTCTGCCGAAAGACGCCCGGGAGCGGCGCTTAGCTCCGGAGAGCATCGTACCTTGGTCTCTAGCGTCTTTTGTAGTCTACATCTTAGCAGAAAGCTTTTCCACTATGTCTGGCAGGGAGAAACTGTGCCAGCACAGAAAACATCTCCCATCGTGTTTTTGAGTTTGCAGAAAGGTGTTCCGAGTGTTTTGGAAGAAGAGAGAGAAAGTTGTCCAAAACAGCTTCCAATGGAATGTTCATGTGATTGGAAAATGCAGGAGAGTGCAAAGGTACTGTTGTCTATCAGTTGGCAAGCTGCGCACACAATGCCAGTGTTGTACAGCTTCCTTCTTCACCTTTCCGAAGCTGCCGCTCTCTCCGGCTGGCGGAGGCGAAGAAGCGGCTTCTTCGCGCAAAGACGATTGTGCCGCTCACAGTGCTCTCCGGAGCGCGGCTTCTGCCGAAAGACGCCCGGGAGCGGCGCTTAGCTCCGGAGAGCATCGTACCTTGGTCTTTAGCGTCTTTTGTAGTCTACATCTTAGCAGAAAGCTTTTCCACTATGTCTGGAAGGGAGAAACTGTGCCAGCACAGAAAACATCTCCCATCGTGTTTTGGAGGTTGCACGGAGGTCTTCCAAGTGTTTGGCAGGAAGAAAAGGAAAGTTGTCCAAAACAGCTTCCAATGGAATGTTCATGTGATTGGAAAAGGCAGGAGAGTGCAAAGGTACTGTTTTCTATCAGTTGGCAAGCTGCGCACACAATGCCAGTGTTGTACAGCTTCCTTCTTCACCTTTCCGAAGCTGCCGCTCTCTCCGGCTGGCGGAGGCGAAGAAGCGGCTTCTTCGCGCAAAGACGATTGTGCTGCTCACAGGGCTCTCCTGAGCGCGGCTTCTGCCGAAAGAAGCCCGGGAGCGGCCCTTAGCTCCGGAGAGCATCGTACCTTGGTCTTTAGCGTCTTTTGTAGTCTACATCTTAGCAGAAAGCTTTTCCACTATGTCTGGCAGGGAGAAACTGTGCCAGCACAGAAAACATCTCCCATCGTGTTTTTGATGTTGCAGAAAGGTGTGCAGAGTGTTTTGCAAGAAGAGAGAGAAAGTTGTCCAAAACAGCTTCCAATGGAATGTTCATGTGATTGGAAAAGGCAGGAGAGTGCAAAGGTACTGTTGTCTATCAGTTGGCAAGCTGCGCACACAATGCCAGTGTTGTACAGCTTCCTTCTTCACCTTTCCGAAGCTGCCGCTCTCTCCGGCTGGCGGAGGCGAATAAGCGGCTTCTTCGCGCAAAGACGATTGTGCCGCTCACAGTGCTCTCCGGAGCGCGGCTTCTGCCGAAAGACGCCCGGGAGCGGCGCTTAGCTCCGGAGAGCATCGTACCTTGGTCTTTAGCGTCTTTTGTAGTCTACATCTTAGCAGAAAGCTTTTCCACTATGTCTGGCAGGGAGAAACTGTGCCAGCACAGAAAACATCTCCCATCGTGTTTTTGAGGTTGCAGAAAGGTGTGCAGAGTGTTTTGCAAGAAGAGAGAGAAAGTTGTCCAAAACAGCTTCCAATGGAATGTTCATGTGATTGGAAAAGGCAGGAGAGTGCAAAGGTACTGTTGTCTATCAGTTGGCAAGCTGCACACACAATGCCAGTGTTGTACAGCTTCCTTCTTCACCTTTCCGAAGCTGCCGCTCTCTCCGGCTGGCGGAGGCGAAGAAGCGGCTTCTTCGCGCAATGACGATTGTGCCGCTCACAGTGCTCTCCGGAGCGCGGCTTCTGCCGAAAGACGCCCGGGAGCGGCGCTTAGCTCCGGAGAGCATCGTACCTTGGTCTTTAGCGTCTTTTGTAGTCTACATCTTAGCAGAAAGCTTTTCCACTATGTCTGGCAGGGAGAAACTGTGCCAGCACAGAAAACATCTCCCATCGTGTTTTGGAGGTTGCACGGAGGTCTTCCAAGTGTTTGGCAGGAAGAAAAGGAAAGTTGTCCAAAACAGCTTGCAATGGAATGTTCATGTGATTGGAAAAGGCAGGAGAGTGCAAAGGTACTGTTTTCTATCAGTTGGCAAGCTGCGCACACAATGCCAGTGTTGTACAGCTTCCTTCTTCACCTTTCCGAAGCTGCCGCTCTCTCCGGCTGGCGGAGGCGAAGAAGCGGCTTCTTCGCGCAAAGACGATTGTGCGGCTCACAGGGCTCTCCTGAGCGCGGCATCTGCCGAAAGAAGCCCGGGAGCGGCCCTTAGCTCCGGAGAACATCGTACCTTGGTCTTTAGCGTCTTTTGTAGTCTACATCTTAGCAGAAAGCTTTTCCACTATGTCTGGCAGGGAGAAACTGTGCCAGCACAGAAAACATCTCCCATCGTGTTTTTGATGTTGCAGAAAGGTGTGCAGAGTGTTTTGCAAGAAGAGAGAGAAAGTTGTCAAAAACAGCTTCAGATGGAATGTTCATGTGATTGGAAAAGGCAGGAGAGTGCAAAGGCACTGTTGTCTATCAGTTGGCAAGCTGCGCACACAATGCCAGTGTTGTACAGCTTCCTTCTTCACCTTTCCGAAGCTGCCGCTCTCTCCGGCTGGCGGAGGCGAATAAGCGGCTTCTTCGCGCAAAGACGATTGTGCCGCTCACAGTGCTCTCCGGAGCGCGGCTTCTGCCGAAAGACGCCCGGGAGCAGTGCTTAGCTCCGGAGAGCATCGTACCTTGGTCTTTAGCGTCTTTTGTAGTCTACATCTTAGCAGAAAGCTTTTCCACTATGTCTGGCAGGGAGAAACTGTGCCAGCACAGAAAACATCTCCCATCGTGTTTTTGAGGTTGCAGAAAGGTGTGCAGAGTGTTTTGCAAGAAGAGAGAGAAAGTTGTCCAAAACAGCTTCCAATGGAATGTTCATGTGATTGGAAAAGGCAGGAGAGTGCAAAGGTACTGTTGTCTATCAGTTGGCAAGCTGCGCACACAATGCCAGTGTTGTACAGCTTCCTTCTTCACCTTTCCGAAGCTGCCGCTCTCTCCGGCTGGCGGAGGCGAAGAAGCGGCTTCTTCGCGCAAAGACGATTGTGCCGCTCACAGTGCTCTCCGGAGCGCGGCTTCTGCCGAAAGACGCCCGGGAGCGGCGCTTAGCTCCGGAGAGCATCGTACCTTGGTCTTTAGCGTCTTTTGTAGCCTACATCTTAGCAGCAAGCTTTTCCACTATGTCTGGCAGGGAGAAACTGTGCCAGCACAGAAAACATCTCCCATCGTGTTTTTGAGGTTGCAGAAAGGTGTGCAGAGTGTTTTGCAAGAAGAGAGAGAAAGTTGTCCAAAACAGCTTGCAATGGAATGTTCATGTGATTGGAAAAGGCAGGAGAGTGCAAAGGTACTGTTTTCCATCAGTTGGCAAGCTGCGCACACAATGCCAGTGTTGTACAGCTTCCTTCTTCACCTTTCCGAAGCTGCCGCTCTCTCCGGCTGGCGGAGGCGAAGAAGCGGCTTCTTCGCGCAAAGACGATTGTGTCGCTCACAGGGCTCTCCTGAGCGCGGCTTCTGCCGAAAGAAGCCCGGGAGCGGCGCTTAGCTCCGGAGAGCATCGTAACTTGGTCTTTAGCGTCTTTTGTAGTCTACATCTTAGCAGAAAGCTTTTCCACTATGTCTGGCAGGGAGAAACTGTGCCAGCACAGAAAACATCTCCCATCGTGTTTTTGAGGTTGCATAGGGGTCTGCCAAGTGTTTGGCAGGAAGAAAAGGAAAGTTGTCCAAAACAGCTTCCAATGGAATGTTCATGTGATTGGAAAAGGCAGGAGAGTGCAAAGGTACTGTTTTCTATCAGTTGGCAAGCTGCGCACACAATGCCAGTGTTGTACAGCTTCCTTCTTCACCTTTCCGAAGCTGCCGCTCTCTCCGGCTGGCGGAGGCGAATAAGCGGCTTCTTCGCGCAAAGACGATTGTGCTGCTCACAGTGCTCTCCGGAGCGCGGCTTCTGCCGAAAGACGCCCGGGAGCGGCGCTTAGCTCCGGAGAGCATCGTACCTTGGTCTCTAGCGTCTTTTGTAGTCTACATCTTAGCAGAAAGCTTTTCCACTATGTCTGGCAGGGAGAAACTGTGCCAGCACAGAAAACATCTCCCATCGTGTTTTTGAGTTTGCAGAAAGGTGTTCCGAGTGTTTTGGAAGAAGAGAGAGAAAGTTGTCCAAAACAGCTTCCAATGGAATGTTCATGTGATTGGAAAATGCAGGAGAGTGCAAAGGTACTGTTGTCTATCAGTTGGCAAGCTGCGCACACAATGCCAGTGTTGTACAGCTTCCTTCTTCACCTTTCCGAAGCTGCCGCTCTCTCCGGCTGGCGGAGGCGAAGAAGCGGCTTCTTCGCGCAAAGACGATTGTGCCGCTCACAGTGCTCTCCGGAGCGCGGCTTCTGCCGAAAGACGCCCGGGAGCGGCGCTTAGCTCCGGAGAGCATCGTACCTTGGTCTTTAGCGTCTTTTGTAGCCTACATCTTAGCAGCAAGCTTTTCCACTATGTCTGGCAGGGAGAAACTGTGCCAGCACAGAAAACATCTCCCATCGTGTTTTTGAGGTTGCAGAAAGGTGTGCAGAGTGTTTTGGAAGAGGAGAGAGAAAATTGTCCAAAACAGCTTCCAATGGAATGTTCATGTGATGGGACAAATCAGGTGAGTGCAAAGGTACTGTTGTCTATCAGTTGGCAAGCTGCGCACACAATGCCAGTGTTGTACAGCTTCCTTCTTCACCTTTCCGAAGCTGCCGCTCTCTCCGGCTGGCGGAGGCGAAGAAGCGGCTTCTTCACGCAAAGACGATTGTGCCGCTCACAGTGCTCTCCTTAGCGCGGCTTCTGCCGAAAGAAGCCCGGGAGCGGCCCTTAGCTCCGGAGAGCATCGTACCTTGGTCTTTAGCATCTTTTGTAGTCTACATCTTAGCAGAAAGCTTTTCCACTATGTCTGGCAGGGAGAAACTGTGCCAGCACAGAAAACATCTCCCATCGTGTTTTTGAGGTTGCATAGGGGTCTGCCAAGTGTTTGGCAGGAAGAAAAGGAAAGTTGTCCAAAACGGCTTGCAATGGAATGTTCATGTGATTGGAAAAGGCAGGAGAGTGCAAAGGTACTGTTTTCCATCAGTTGGCAAGCTGCGCACACAATGCCAGTGTTGTACAGCTTCCTTCTTCACCTTTCCGAAGCTGCCGCTCTCTCCGGCTGGCGGAGGCGAAGAAGCGGCTTCTTCGCGCAAAGACGATTGTGTCGCTCACAGGGCTCTCCTGAGCGCGGCTTCTGCCGAAAGAAGCCCGGGAGCGGCGCTTAGCTCCGGAGAGCATCGTACCTTGGTCTTTAGCGTCTTTTGTAGTCTACATCTTAGCAGAAAGCTTTTCCACTATGTCTGGCAGGGAGAAACTGTGCCAGCACAGAAAACATCTCCCATCGTGTTTTTGAGGTTGCATAGGGGTCTGCCAAGTGTTTGGCAGGAAGAAAAGGAAAGTTGTCCAAAACAGCTTCCAATGGAATGTTCATGTGATTGGAAAAGGCAGGAGAGTGCAAAGGTACTGTTTTCTATCAGTTGGCAAGCTGCGCACACAATGCCAGTGTTGTACAGCTTCCTTCTTCACCTTTCCGAAGCTGCCGCTCTCTCCGGCTGGCGGAGGCGAATAAGCGGCTTCTTCGCGCAAAGACGATTGTGCCGCTCACAGTGCTCTCCGGAGCGCGGCTTCTGCCGAAAGACGCCCGGGAGCGGCGCTTAGCTCCGGAGAGCATCGTACCTTGGTCTCTAGCGTCTTTTGTAGTCTACATCTTAGCAGAAAGCTTTTCCACTATGTCTGGCAGGGAGAAACTGTGCCAGCACAGAAAACATCTCCCATCGTGTTTTTGAGTTTGCAGAAAGGTGTTCCGAGTGTTTTGGAAGAAGAGAGAGAAAGTTGTCCAAAACAGCTTCCAATGGAATGTTCATGTGATTGGAAAATGCAGGAGAGTGCAAAGGTACTGTTGTCTATCAGTTGGCAAGCTGCGCACACAATGCCAGTGTTGTACAGCTTCCTTCTTCACCTTTCCGAAGCTGCCGCTCTCTCCGGCTGGCGGAGGCGAAGAAGCGGCTTCTTCGCGCAAAGACGATTGTGCCGCTCACAGTGCTCTCCGGAGCGCGGCTTCTGCCGAAAGACGCCCGGGAGCGGCGCTTAGCTCCGGAGAGCATCGTACCTTGGTCTTTAGCGTCTTTTGTAGTCTACATCTTAGCAGAAAGCTTTTCCACTATGTCTGGAAGGGAGAAACTGTGCCAGCACAGAAAACATCTCCCATCGTGTTTTGGAGGTTGCACGGAGGTCTTCCAAGTGTTTGGCAGGAAGAAAAGGAAAGTTGTCCAAAACAGCTTCCAATGGAATGTTCATGTGATTGGAAAAGGCAGGAGAGTGCAAAGGTACTGTTTTCTATCAGTTGGCAAGCTGCGCACACAATGCCAGTGTTGTACAGCTTCCTTCTTCACCTTTCCGAAGCTGCCGCTCTCTCCGGCTGGCGGAGGCGAAGAAGCGGCTTCTTCGCGCAAAGACGATTGTGCTGCTCACAGGGCTCTCCTGAGCGCGGCTTCTGCCGAAAGAAGCCCGGGAGCGGCCCTTAGCTCCGGAGAGCATCGTACCTTGGTCTTTAGCGTCTTTTGTAGTCTACATCTTAGCAGAAAGCTTTTCCACTATGTCTGGCAGGGAGAAACTGTGCCAGCACAGAAAACATCTCCCATCGTGTTTTTGATGTTGCAGAAAGGTGTGCAGAGTGTTTTGCAAGAAGAGAGAGAAAGTTGTCCAAAACAGCTTCCAATGGAATGTTCATGTGATTGGAAAAGGCAGGAGAGTGCAAAGGTACTGTTGTCTATCAGTTGGCAAGCTGCGCACACAATGCCAGTGTTGTACAGCTTCCTTCTTCACCTTTCCGAAGCTGCCGCTCTCTCCGGCTGGCGGAGGCGAATAAGCGGCTTCTTCGCGCAAAGACGATTGTGCCGCTCACAGTGCTCTCCGGAGCGCGGCTTCTGCCGAAAGACGCCCGGGAGCGGCGCTTAGCTCCGGAGAGCATCGTACCTTGGTCTTTAGCGTCTTTTGTAGTCTACATCTTAGCAGAAAGCTTTTCCACTATGTCTGGCAGGGAGAAACTGTGCCAGCACAGAAAACATCTCCCATCGTGTTTTTGAGGTTGCAGAAAGGTGTGCAGAGTGTTTTGCAAGAAGAGAGAGAAAGTTGTCCAAAACAGCTTCCAATGGAATGTTCATGTGATTGGAAAAGGCAGGAGAGTGCAAAGGTACTGTTGTCTATCAGTTGGCAAGCTGCACACACAATGCCAGTGTTGTACAGCTTCCTTCTTCACCTTTCCGAAGCTGCCGCTCTCTCCGGCTGGCGGAGGCGAAGAAGCGGCTTCTTCGCGCAATGACGATTGTGCCGCTCACAGTGCTCTCCGGAGCGCGGCTTCTGCCGAAAGACGCCCGGGAGCGGCGCTTAGCTCCGGAGAGCATCGTACCTTGGTCTTTAGCGTCTTTTGTAGTCTACATCTTAGCAGAAAGCTTTTCCACTATGTCTGGCAGGGAGAAACTGTGCCAGCACAGAAAACATCTCCCATCGTGTTTTTGAGGTTGCAGAAAGGTGTGCAGAGTGTTTTGCAAGAAGAGAGAGAAAGTTGTCCAAAACAGCTTCCAATGGAATGTTCATGTGATTGGAAAAGGCAGGAGAGTGCAAAGGTAGTGTTTTCCATCAGTTGGCAAGCTGCGCACACAATGCCAGTGTTGTACAGCTTCCTTCTTCACCTTTCCGAAGCTGCCGCTCTCTCCGGCTGGCGGAGGCGAAGAAGCGGCTTCTTCGCGCAAAGACGATTGTGTCGTTCACAGGGCTCTCCTGAGCGCGGCTTCTGCCGAAAGAAGCCCGGGAGCGGCGCTTAGCTCCGGAGAGCATCGTACCTTGGTCTTTAGCGTCTTTTGTAGTCTACATCTTAGCAGAAAGCTTTTCCACTATGTCTGGCAGGGAGAAACTGTGCCAGCACAGAAAACATCTCCCATCGTGTTTTTGAGGTTGCATAGGGGTCTGCCAAGTGTTTGGCAGGAAGAAAAGGAAAGTTGTCCAAAACAGCTTCCAATGGAATGTTCATGTGATTGGAAAAGGCAGGAGAGTGCAAAGGTACTGTTTTCTATCAGTTGGCAAGCTGCGCACACAATGCCAGTGTTGTACAGCTTCCTTCTTCACCTTTCCGAAGCTGCCGCTCTCTCCGGCTGGCGGAGGCGAAGAAGCGGCTTCTTCGCGCAAAGACGATTGTGCCGCTCACAGTGCTCTCCGGAGCGCGGCTTCTGCCGAAAGACGCCCGGGAGCGGCGCTTAGCTCCGGAGAGCATCGTACCTTGGTCTCTAGCGTCTTTTGTAGTCTACATCTTAGCAGAAAGCTTTTCCACTATGTCTGGCAGGGAGAAACTGTGCCAGCACAGAAAACATCTCCCATCGTGTTTTTGAGTTTGCAGAAAGGTGTTCCGAGTGTTTTGGAAGAAGAGAGAGAAAGTTGTCCAAAACAGCTTCCAATGGAATGTTCATGTGATTGGAAATGGCAGGAGAGTGCAAAGGTACTGTTGTCTATCAGTTGGCAAGCTGCGCACACAATGCCAGTGTTGTACAGCTTCCTTCTTCACCTTTCCGAAGCTGCCGCTCTCTCCGGCTGGCGGAGGCAAAAAAGCGGCTTCTTCGCGCAAAGACGATTGTGCCGCTCACAGTGCTCTCCGGAGCGCGGCTTCTGCCGAAAGACGCCCGGGAGCGGCGCTTAGCTCCGGAGAGCATCGTACCTTGGTCTTTAGTGTCTTTTGTAGTCTACATCTCAGCAGAAAGCTTTTCAAATATGTCTGGCAGGGAGAAACTGTGCCAGCACAGAAAACATCTCCCATCGTGTTTTTGAGGTTGCAGAAAGGTGTGCAGAGTGTTTTGCAAGAAGAGAGAGAAAGTTGTCCAAAACAGCTTCCAATGGAATGTTCATGTGATTGGAAAAGGCAGGAGAGTGCAAAGGTACTGTTTTCTATCAGTTGGTAAGCTGCGCACACAATGCCAGTGTTGTACAGCTTCCTTCTTCAAGTTTCCAAAGCTGCCGCTCTCTCCGGCTGGCGGAGGCGAAGAAGCGGCTTCTTCGCGCAAAGACGATTGTGCCGCTCACAGTGCTCTCCTGAGCGCGGCTTCTGCCGAAAGACGCCCGGGAGCGGCGCTTAGCTCCGGAGAGCATCGTACCTGATTCTTTAGCGTCTTTTGTAGTCTACATCTTAGCAGAAAGCTTTTCCACTATGTCTGGCAGGGAGAAACTGTGCCAGCACAGAAAACATCTCCCATCGTGTTTTTGAGGTTGCAGAAAGGTGTGCAGAGTGTTTTGCAAGAAGAGAGAGAAAGTTGTCCAAAACAGCTTCCAATGGAATGTTCATGTGATTGGAAAAGGCAGGAGAGTGCAAAGGTACTGTTGTCTATCAGTTGGCAAGCTGCGCACACAATGCCAGTGTTGTACAGCTTCCTTCTTCACCTTTCCGAAGCTGCCGCTCTCTCCGGCTGGCGGAGGCGAAGAAGCGGCTTCTTCGCGCAAAGACGATTGTGCCGCTCACAGGGCTCTCCGGAGCGCGGCTTCTGCCGAAAGACGCCCGGGAGCGGCGCTTAGCTCCGGAGAGCATCGTACCTTGGTCTTTAGCGTCTTTTGTAGTCTACATCTTAGCAGAAAGCTTTTCCACTATGTCTGGCAGGGAGAAACTGTGCCAGCACAGAAAACATCTCCCATCGTGTTTTTGAGGTTGCAGAAAGGTGTGCAGAGTGTTTTGCAAGAAGAGAGAGAAAGTTGTCCAAAACAGCTTCCAATGGAATGTTCATGTGATTGGAAAAGACAGGAGAGTGCAAAGGTACTGTTGTCTATCAGTTGGCAAGCTGCACACACAATGCCAGTGTTGTACAGCTTCCTTCTTCACCTTTCCGAAGCTGCCGCTCTCTCCGGCTGGCGGAGGCGAAGAAGCGGCTTCTTCGCGCAAAGACGATTGTGCCGCTCACAGTGCTCTCCTTAGCGCGGCTTCTGCCGAAAGACGCCCGGGAGCGGCGCTTAGCTCCGGAGAGCATCGTACCTTGGTCTTAAGCGTCTTTTGTAGTCTACATCTTAGCAGAAAGCTTTTCCACTATGTCTGGCAGGGAGAAACTGTGCCAGCACAGAAAACATCTCCCATCGTGTTTTTGAGGTTGCATAGGGGTCTGCCAAGTGTTTGGCAGGAAGAGAAGGAAAGTTGTCAACAACAGATTCCAATGGAATGTTCATGTGATTGGAAAAGGCAGGAGAGTGCAAAGGTACTGTTTTCTATCAGTTGGCAAGCTGCGCACACAATGCCAGTGTTGTACAGCTTCCTTCTTCACCTTTCCGAAGCTGCCGCTCTCTCCGGCTGGCGGAGGCGAAGAAGCGGCTTCTTCGCGCAAAGACGATTGTGCTGCTCACAGGGCTCTCCTGAGCGCGGCTTCTGCCGAAAGAAGCCCGGGAGCGGCCCTTAGCTCCGGAGAGCATCGTACCTTGGTCTTTAGCGTCTTTTGTAGTCTACATCTTAGCAGAAAGCTTTTCCACTATGTCTGGCAGGGAGAAACTGTGCCAGCACAGAAAACATCTCCCATCGTGTTTTTGATGTTGCAGAAAGGTGTGCAGAGTGTTTTGCAAGAAGAGAGAGAAAGTTGTCCAAAACAGCTTCCAATGGAATGTTCATGTGATTGGAAAAGGCAGGAGAGTGCAAAGGTACTGTTGTCTATCAGTTGGCAAGCTGCGCACACAATGCCAGTGTTGTACAGCTTCCTTCTTCACCTTTCCGAAGCTGCCGCTCTCTCCGGCTGGCGGAGGCGAATAAGCGGCTTCTTCGCGCAAAGACGATTGTGCCGCTCACAGTGCTCTCCGGAGCGCGGCTTCTGCCGAAAGACGCCCGGGAGCGGCGCTTAGCTCCGGAGAGCATCGTACCTTGGTCTTTAGCGTCTTTTGTAGTCTACATCTTAGCAGAAAGCTTTTCCACTATGTCTGGCAGGGAGAAACTGTGCCAGCACAGAAAACATCTCCCATCGTGTTTTTGAGGTTGCAGAAAGGTGTGCAGAGTGTTTTGCAAGAAGAGAGAGAAAGTTGTCCAAAACAGCTTCCAATGGAATGTTCATGTGATTGGAAAAGGCAGGAGAGTGCAAAGGTACTGTTGTCTATCAGTTGGCAAGCTGCACACACAATGCCAGTGTTGTACAGCTTCCTTCTTCACCTTTCCGAAGCTGCCGCTCTCTCCGGCTGGCGGAGGCGAAGAAGCGGCTTCTTCGCGCAATGACGATTGTGCCGCTCACAGTGCTCTCCGGAGCGCGGCTTCTGCCGAAAGACGCCCGGGAGCGGCGCTTAGCTCCGGAGAGCATCGTACCTTGGTCTTTAGCGTCTTTTGTAGTCTACATCTTAGCAGAAAGCTTTTCCACTATGTCTGGCAGGGAGAAACTGTGCCAGCACAGAAAACATCTCCCATCGTGTTTTTGAGGTTGCAGAAAGGTGTGCAGAGTGTTTTGCAAGAAGAGAGAGAAAGTTGTCCAAAACAGCTTCCAATGGAATGTTCATGTGATTGGAAAAGGCAGGAGAGTGCAAAGGTAGTGTTTTCCATCAGTTGGCAAGCTGCGCACACAATGCCAGTGTTGTACAGCTTCCTTCTTCACCTTTCCGAAGCTGCCGCTCTCTCCGGCTGGCGGAGGCGAAGAAGCGGCTTCTTCGCGCAAAGACGATTGTGTCGTTCACAGGGCTCTCCTGAGCGCGGCTTCTGCCGAAAGAAGCCCGGGAGCGGCGCTTAGCTCCGGAGAGCATCGTACCTTGGTCTTTAGCGTCTTTTGTAGTCTACATCTTAGCAGAAAGCTTTTCCACTATGTCTGGCAGGGAGAAACTGTGCCAGCACAGAAAACATCTCCCATCGTGTTTTTGAGGTTGCATAGGGGTCTGCCAAGTGTTTGGCAGGAAGAAAAGGAAAGTTGTCCAAAACAGCTTCCAATGGAATGTTCATGTGATTGGAAAAGGCAGGAGAGTGCAAAGGTACTGTTTTCTATCAGTTGGCAAGCTGCGCACACAATGCCAGTGTTGTACAGCTTCCTTCTTCACCTTTCCGAAGCTGCCGCTCTCTCCGGCTGGCGGAGGCGAAGAAGCGGCTTCTTCGCGCAAAGACGATTGTGCCGCTCACAGTGCTCTCCGGAGCGCGGCTTCTGCCGAAAGACGCCCGGGAGCGGCGCTTAGCTCCGGAGAGCATCGTACCTTGGTCTCTAGCGTCTTTTGTAGTCTACATCTTAGCAGAAAGCTTTTCCACTATGTCTGGCAGGGAGAAACTGTGCCAGCACAGAAAACATCTCCCATCGTGTTTTTGAGTTTGCAGAAAGGTGTTCCGAGTGTTTTGGAAGAAGAGAGAGAAAGTTGTCCAAAACAGCTTCCAATGGAATGTTCATGTGATTGGAAATGGCAGGAGAGTGCAAAGGTACTGTTGTCTATCAGTTGGCAAGCTGCGCACACAATGCCAGTGTTGTACAGCTTCCTTCTTCACCTTTCCGAAGCTGCCGCTCTCTCCGGCTGGCGGAGGCAAAAAAGCGGCTTCTTCGCGCAAAGACGATTGTGCCGCTCACAGTGCTCTCCGGAGCGCGGCTTCTGCCGAAAGACGCCCGGGAGCGGCGCTTAGCTCCGGAGAGCATCGTACCTTGGTCTTTAGTGTCTTTTGTAGTCTACATCTCAGCAGAAAGCTTTTCAAATATGTCTGGCAGGGAGAAACTGTGCCAGCACAGAAAACATCTCCCATCGTGTTTTTGAGGTTGCAGAAAGGTGTGCAGAGTGTTTTGCAAGAAGAGAGAGAAAGTTGTCCAAAACAGCTTCCAATGGAATGTTCATGTGATTGGAAAAGGCAGGAGAGTGCAAAGGTACTGTTTTCTATCAGTTGGTAAGCTGCGCACACAATGCCAGTGTTGTACAGCTTCCTTCTTCAAGTTTCCAAAGCTGCCGCTCTCTCCGGCTGGCGGAGGCGAAGAAGCGGCTTCTTCGCGCAAAGACGATTGTGCCGCTCACAGTGCTCTCCTGAGCGCGGCTTCTGCCGAAAGACGCCCGGGAGCGGCGCTTAGCTCCGGAGAGCATCGTACCTGATTCTTTAGCGTCTTTTGTAGTCTACATCTTAGCAGAAAGCTTTTCCACTATGTCTGGCAGGGAGAAACTGTGCCAGCACAGAAAACATCTCCCATCGTGTTTTTGAGGTTGCAGAAAGGTGTGCAGAGTGTTTTGCAAGAAGAGAGAGAAAGTTGTCCAAAACAGCTTCCAATGGAATGTTCATGTGATTGGAAAAGGCAGGAGAGTGCAAAGGTACTGTTGTCTATCAGTTGGCAAGCTGCGCACACAATGCCAGTGTTGTACAGCTTCCTTCTTCACCTTTCCGAAGCTGCCGCTCTCTCCGGCTGGCGGAGGCGAAGAAGCGGCTTCTTCGCGCAAAGACGATTGTGCCGCTCACAGGGCTCTCCGGAGCGCGGCTTCTGCCGAAAGACGCCCGGGAGCGGCGCTTAGCTCCGGAGAGCATCGTACCTTGGTCTTTAGCGTCTTTTGTAGTCTACATCTTAGCAGAAAGCTTTTCCACTATGTCTGGCAGGGAGAAACTGTGCCAGCACAGAAAACATCTCCCATCGTGTTTTTGAGGTTGCAGAAAGGTGTGCAGAGTGTTTTGCAAGAAGAGAGAGAAAGTTGTCCAAAACAGCTTCCAATGGAATGTTCATGTGATTGGAAAAGACAGGAGAGTGCAAAGGTACTGTTGTCTATCAGTTGGCAAGCTGCACACACAATGCCAGTGTTGTACAGCTTCCTTCTTCACCTTTCCGAAGCTGCCGCTCTCTCCGGCTGGCGGAGGCGAAGAAGCGGCTTCTTCGCGCAAAGACGATTGTGCCGCTCACAGTGCTCTCCTTAGCGCGGCTTCTGCCGAAAGACGCCCGGGAGCGGCGCTTAGCTCCGGAGAGCATCGTACCTTGGTCTTAAGCGTCTTTTGTAGTCTACATCTTAGCAGAAAGCTTTTCCACTATGTCTGGCAGGGAGAAACTGTGCCAGCACAGAAAACATCTCCCATCGTGTTTTTGAGGTTGCATAGGGGTCTGCCAAGTGTTTGGCAGGAAGAGAAGGAAAGTTGTCAACAACAGATTCCAATGGAATGTTCATGTGATTGGAAAAGGCAGGAGAGTGCAAAGGTACTGTTTTCTATCAGTTGGCAAGCTGCGCACACAATGCCAGTGTTGTACAGCTTCCTTCTTCACCTTTCCGAAGCTGCCGCTCTCTCCGGCTGGCGGAGGCGAAGAAGCGGCTTCTTCGCGCAAAGACGATTGTGCCGCTCACAGTGCTCTCCTTAGCGCGGCTTCTGCCGAAAGACGCCCGGGAGCGGCGCTTAGCTCCGGAGAGCATCGTATCTTGCTCTCTAGCGTCTTTTGTAGTCTACATCTTAGCAGAAAGCTTTTCCACTATGTCTGGCAGGGAGAAACTGTGCCAGCACAGAAAACATCTCCCATCGTGTTTTTGAGGTTGCAGAAAGGTGTTCCGAGTGTTTTGCAAGAAGAGAGAGAAAGTTGTCCAAAACAGCTTCCAATGGAATGTTCATGTGATTGGAAATGGCAGGAGAGTGCAAAGGTACTGTTGTCTATCAGTTGGCAAGCTGCGCACACAATGCCAGTGTTGTACAGCTTCCTTCTTCACCTTTCCGAAGCTGCCGCTCTCTCCGGCTGGCGGAGGCAAAAAAGCGGCTTCTTCGCGCAAAGACGATTGTGCCGCTCACAGTGCTCTCCGGAGCGCGGCTTCTGCCGAAAGACGCCCGGGAGCGGCGCTTAGCTCCGGAGAGCATCGTACCTTGGTCTTTAGTGTCTTTTGTAGTCTACATCTCAGCAGAAAGCTTTTCAAATATGTCTGGCAGGGAGAAACTGTGCCAGCACAGAAAACATCTCCCATCGTGTTTTTGAGGTTGCAGAAAGGTGTGCAGAGTGTTTTGCAAGAAGAGAGAGAAAGTTGTCCAAAACAGCTTCCAATGGAATGTTCATGTGATTGGAAAAGGCAGGAGAGTGCAAAGGTACTGTTTTCTATCAGTTGGTAAGCTGCGCACACAATGCCAGTGTTGTACAGCTTCCTTCTTCAAGTTTCCAAAGCTGCCGCTCTCTCCGGCTGGCGGAGGCGAAGAAGCGGCTTCTTCGCGCAAAGACGATTGTGCCGCTCACAGTGCTCTCCGGAGCGCGGCTTCTGCCGAAAGACGCCCGGGAGCGGCGCTTAGCTCCGGAGAGCATCGTACCTGATTCTTTAGCGTCTTTTGTAGTCTACATCTTAGCAGAAAGCTTTTCCACTATGTCTGGCAGGGAGAAACTGTGCCAGCACAGAAAACATCTCCCATCGTGTTTTTGAGGTTGCAGAAAGGTGTGCAGAGTGTTTTGCAAGAAGAGAGAGAAAGTTGTCCAAAACAGCTTCCAATGGAATGTTCATGTGATTGGAAAAGGCAGGAGAGTGCAAAGGTACTGTTGTCTATCAGTTGGCAAGCTGCGCACACAATGCCAGTGTTGTACAGCTTCCTTCTTCACCTTTCCGAAGCTGCCGCTCTCTCCGGCTGGCGGAGGCGAAGAAGCGGCTTCTTCGCGCAAAGACGATTGTGCCGCTCACAGTGCTCTCCTGAGCGCGGCTTCTGCCGAAAGACGCCCGGGAGCGGCCCTGAGCTCCGGAGAGCATCGTACCTTGGTCTTTAGCGTCTTTTGTAGTCTACATCTTAGCAGAAAGCTTTTCCACTATGTCTGGCAGGGAGAAACTGTGCCAGCACAGAAAACATCTCCCATCGTGTTTTTGAGGTTGCATAGGGGTCTGCCAAGTGTTTGGCAGGAAGAGAAGGAAAGTTGTCCAAAACAGCTTGCAATGGAATGTTCATGTGATTGGAAAATGCAGGAGAGTGCAAAGGTACTGTTTTGTATCAGTTGGCAAGCTGCGCGCACAATGCCAGTGTTGTACAGCTTCCTTCTTCACCTTTCCGAAGCTGCCGCTCTCTCCGGCTGGCGGAGGCAAAAAAGCGGCTTCTTCGCGCAAAGATGATTGTGCCGCTCACAGTGCTCTCCGGAGCGCGGCTTCTGCCGAAAGACGCCCGGGAGCGGCGCTTAGCTCCGGAGAGCATCGTACCTTGGTCTTTAGTGTCTTTTGTAGTCTACATCTTAGCAGAAAGCTTTTCAAATATGTCTGGCAGGGAGAAACTGTGCCAGCACAGAAAACATCTCCCATCGTGTTTTTGAGGTTGCAGAAAAGTGTGCAGAGTGTTTTGCAAGAAGAGAGAGAAAGTTGTCCAAAACAGCTTCCAATGGAATGTTCATGTGATTGGAAAAGGCAGGAGAGTGCAAAGGTACTGTTTTCTATCAGTTGGCAAGCTGCGCGCACAATGCCAGTGTTGTACAGCTTCCTTCTTCACCTTTCTGAAGCTGCCGCTCTCTCCGGCTGGCGGAGGCGAAGAAGCGGCTTCTTCGCGCAAAGACGATTGTGACGCTCACAGTGCTCTCCGGAGCGCGGCTTCTGCCGAAAGACGCCTGGGAGCGGCGCTTAGCTCCGGAGAGCATCGTACCTGATTCTTTAGCGTCTTTTGTAGTCTACATCTTAGCAGAAAGCTTTTCCACTATGTCTGGCAGGGAGAAACTGTGCCAGCACAGAAAACATCTCCAATCGTGTTTTTGAGGTTGCAGAAAGGTGTGCAGAGTGTTTTGCAAGAAGAGAGAGAAAATTGTCCAAAACAGCTTCCAATGGAATGTTCATGTGATTGGAAAAGGCAGGAGAGTGCAAAGGTACTGTTTTTTATCAGTTGGCAAGCTGCGCACACAATGCCAGTGTTGTACAGCTTCCTTCTTCACCTTTCCGAAGCTGCCGCTCTCTCCGGCTGGCGGAGGCGAAGAAGCGGCTTCTTCGCGCAAAGACGATTGTGCCGCTCACAGGGCTCTCCTGAGCGCGGCTTCTGCCGAAAGAAGCCCGGGAGCGGCGCTTAGCTCCGGAGAGCATCGTACCTTGGTCTTTAGCGTCTTTTGTAGTCTACATCTTAGCAGAAAGCTTTTCCACTATGTCTGGCAGGGAGAAACTGTGCCAGCACAGAAAACATCTCCCATCGTGTTTTTGAGGTTGCAGAAAGGTGTGCAGAGTGTTTTGCAAGAAGAGAGAGAAAGTTGTCCAAAACAGCTTCCAATGGAATGTTCATGTGATTGGAAATGGCAGGAGAGTGCAAAGGTACTGTTGTCTATCAGTTGGCAAGCTGCGCACACAATGCCAGTGTTGTACAGCTTCTTTCTTCACCTTTCCGAAGCTGCCGCTCTCTCCGGCTGGCGGAGGCGAAGAAGCGGCTTCTTCGCGCAAAGACGATTGTGCCGCTCACAGTGCTCTCCTTAGCGCGGCTTCTGCCTAAAGAAGCCCGGGAGCGGCGCTTAGCTCCGGAGAGCATCGTACCTTGGTCTTTAGCGTCTTTTGTAGTCTACATCTTAGCAGAAAGCTTTTCCACTATGTCTGGCAGGGAGAAACTGTGCCAGCACAGAAAACATCTCCCATCGTGTTTTTGAGGTTGCAGAAAGGTGTGCAGAGTGTTTTGCAAGAAGAGAGAGAAAGTTGTCCAAAACAGCTTCCAATGGAATGTTCATGTGATTGGAAAATGCAGGAGAGTGCAAAGGTACTGTTGTCTATCAGTTGGCAAGCTGCGCACACAATGCCAGTGTTGTAGAGCTTCCTTCTTCACCTTTCCGAAGCTGCCGCTCTCTCCGGCTGGCGGAGGCGAAGAAGCGGCTTCTTCGCGCAAAGACGATTGTGCCGCTCACAGTGCTCTCCGGAGCGCGGCTTCTGCCGAAAGACGCCCGGGAGCGGCGCTTAGCTCCGGAGAGCATCGTACCTTGGTCTTTAGCGTCTTTTGTAGTCTACATCTTAGCAGAAAGCTTTTCCACTATGTCTGGCAGGGAGAAACTGTGCCAGCACAGAAAACATCTCCCATCGTGTTTTTGAGGTTGCAGAAGGGTGTGCAGAGTGTTTTGCAAGAAGAGAGAGAAAGTTGTCCAAAACAGCTTCCAATGGAATGTTCATGTGATTGGAAAAGGCAGGAGAGTGCAAAGGTACTGTTTTCTATCAGTTGGCAAGCTGCGCACACAATGCCAGTGTTGTACAGCTTCCTTCTTCACCTTTCCGAAGCTGCCGCTCTCTCCGGCTGGCGGAGGCGAAGAAGCGGCTTCTTCGCGCAAAGACGATTGTGCCGCTCACAGCGCTCTCCTTAGCGCGGCTTCTTCCGAAAGACGCCCGGGAGCGGCGCTTAGCTCCGGAGAGCATCGTACCTTGCTCTCTAGCGTCTTTTGTAGTCTACATCTTAGCAGAAAGCTTTTCCACTATGTCTGGCAGGGAGAAACTGTGCCAGCACAGAAAACATCTCCCATCGTGTTTTTGAGGTTGCAGAAAGGTGTTCCGAGTGTTTTGGAAGAAGAGAGAGAAAGTTGTCCAAAACAGCTTCCAATGGAATGTTCATGTGATTGGAAAAGGCAGGAGAGTGCAAAGGTACTGTTGTCTATCAGTTGGCAAGCTGCGCACACAATGCCAGTGTTGTACAGCTTCCTTCTTCACCTTTCCGAAGCTGCCGCTCTCTCCGGCTGGCGGAGGCGAAGAAGCGGCTTCTTCGCGCAAAGACGATTGTACCGCTCACAGGGCTCTCCTGAGCGCGGCTTCTGCCGAAAGAAGCCCGGGAGCGGCGCTTAGCTCCGGAGAGCATCGTACCTTTGTCTTTAGCGTCTTTTGTAGTCTACATCTTAGCAGAAAGCTTTTCCACTATGTCTGGCAGGGAGAAACTGTGCCAGCACAGAAAACATCTCCCATCGTGTTTTTGAGGTTGCAGAAAGGTCTACCAAGTGTTTGGCAGGAAGAGAAGGAAAGTTGTCAAAAACAGCTTCCAATGGAATGTTCATGTGATTGGAAAAGGCAGGAGAGTGCAAAGGTACTGTTTTCTATCAGTTGGCAAGCTGCGCGCACAATGCCAGTGTTGTACAGCTTCCCTCTTCACCTTTCCGAAGCTGCCGCTCTCTCCGGCTGGCGGAGGCGAAGAAGCGGCTTCTTAGCGCAAAGACGATTGTGCCGCTCACAGTGCTCTCCTTAGCGCGGCTTCTGCCGAAAGAAGCCCGGGAGCGGCGCTTAGCTCCGGAGAGCATCGTACCTTGGTCTTAAGCGTCTTTTGTAGTCTACATCTTAGCAGAAAGCTTTTCCACTATGTCTGGCAGGGAGAAACTGTGCCAGCACAGAAAACATCTCCCATCGTGTTTTTGAGGTTGCATAGGGGTCTGCCAAGTGTTTGGCAGGAAGAGAAGGAAAGTTGTCAACAACAGATTCCAATGGAATGTTCATGTGATTGGAAAAGGCAGGAGAGTGCAAAGGTACTGTTTTCTATCAGTTGGCAAGCTGCGCACACAATGGCAGTGTTGTACAGCTTCTTTCTTCACCTTTCCGAAGCTGCCGCTCTCTCCGGCTGGCGGAGGCGAATAAGCGGCTTCTTCGCGCAAAGACGATTGTGCCGCTCACAGTGCTCTCCTTAGCGCGGCTTCTGCCGAAAGACGCCCGGGAGCGGCGCTTAGCTCCGGAGAACATCGTACCTTGGTCTTTAGCGTCTTTTGTAGTCTACATCTTAGCAGAAAGCTTTTCCACTATGTCTGGCAGGGAGAAACTGTGCCAGCACAGAAAACATCTCCCATCGTGTTTTTGAGGTTGCAGAAAGGTGTGCCGAGTGTTTTGGAATAAGAGACAGAAAATTGTCCAAAACAGCTTCCAAAGGAAGGTTCATGAGATTGGAAAAGGCAGGAGAGTGCAAAGGTACTGTTGTCTATCAGTTGGCAAGCTGCGCACACAGTGCCAGTGTTGTACAGCTTCCTTCTTCACCTTTCCGAAGCTGCCGCTCTCTCCGGCTGGCGGAGGCGAAGAAGCGGCTTCTTCGCGCAAAGACGATTGTGCCGCTCACAGGGCTCTCCGGAGCGCGGCTTCTGCCGAAAGACGCCCGGGAGCGGCGCTTAGCTCCGGAGAGCATCGTACCTTGGTCTTTAGCGTCTTTTGTAGTCTACATCTTAGCAGAAAGCTTTTCCACTATGTCTGGCAGGGAGAAACTGTGCCAGCACAGAAAACATCTCCCATCGTGTTTTTGAGGTTGCAGAAAGGTGTGCAGAGTGTTTTGCAAGAAGAGAGAGAAAGTTGTCCAAAACAGCTTCCAATGGAATGTTCATGTGATTGGAAAAGACAGGAGAGTGCAAAGGTACTGTTGTCTATCAGTTGGCAAGCTGCACACACAATGCCAGTGTTGTACAGCTTCCTTCTTCACCTTTCCGAAGCTGCCGCTCTCTCCGGCTGGCGGAGGCGAAGAAGCGGCTTCTTCGCGCAAAGACGATTGTGCCGCTCACAGTGCTCTCCTTAGCGCGGCTTCTGCCGAAAGACGCCCGGGAGCGGCGCTTAGCTCCGGAGAGCATCGTACCTTGGTCTTTAGCGTCTTTTGTAGTCTACATCTTAGCAGAAAGCTTTTCCACTATGTCTGGCAGGGAGAAACTGTGCCAGCACAGAAAACATCTCCCATCGTGTTTTTGAGGTTGCAGAAAGGTGTGCAGAGTGTTTTGCAAGAAGAGAGAGAAAGTTGTCCAAAACAGCTTCCAATGGAATGTTCATGTGATTGGAAAAGGCAGGAGAGTGCAAAGGTACTGTTTTCTATCAGTTGGCAAGCTGCGCACACAATGCCAGTGTTGTACAGCTTCCTTCTTCACCTTTCCGAAGCTGCCGCTCTCTCCGGCTGGCGGAGGCGAAGAAGCGGCTTCTTCGCGCAAAGACGATTGTGCCGCTCACAGTGCTCTCCTGAGCGCGGCTTCTGCCGAAAGAAGCCCGGGAGCGGCGCTTAGCTCCGGAGAGCATCGTACCTTGGTCTTTAGCGTCTTTTGTAGTCTACATCTTAGCAGAAAGCTTTTCCACTATGTCTGGCTGGGAGAAACTGTGCCAGCACAGAAAACATCTCCCATCGTGTTTTTGAGGTTGCAGAAAGGTGTGCAGAGTGTTTTGCAAGAAGAGAGAGAAAGTTGTCCAAAACAGCTTCCAATGGAATGTTCATGTGATTGGAAATGGCAGGAGAGTGCAAAGGTACTGTTGTCTATCAGTTGGCAAGCTGCGCACACAATGCCAGTGTTGTACAGCTTCTTTCTTCACCTTTCCGAAGCTGCCGCTCTCTCCGGCTGGCGGAGGCGAAGAAGCGGCTTCTTCGCGCAAAGACGATTGTGCCGCTCACAGTGCTCTCCTTAGCGCGGCTTCTGCCTAAAGAAGCCCGGGAGCGGCGCTTAGCTCCGGAGAGCATCGTACCTTGGTCTTTAGCGTCTTTTGTAGTCTACATCTTAGCAGAAAGCTTTTCCACTATGTCTGGCAGGGAGAAACTGTGCCAGCACAGAAAACATCTCCCATCGTGTTTTTGAGGTTGCAGAAAGGTGTGCAGAGTGTTTTGCAAGAAGAGAGAGAAAGTTGTCCAAAACAGCTTCCAATGGAATGTTCATGTGATTGGAAAATGCAGGAGAGTGCAAAGGTACTGTTGTCTATCAGTTGGCAAGCTGCGCACACAATGCCAGTGTTGTAGAGCTTCCTTCTTCACCTTTCCGAAGCTGCCGCTCTCTCCGGCTGGCGGAGGCGAAGAAGCGGCTTCTTCGCGCAAAGACGATTGTGCCGCTCACAGTGCTCTCCGGAGCGCGGCTTCTGCCGAAAGACGCCCGGGAGCGGCGCTTAGCTCCGGAGAGCATCGTACCTTGGTCTTTAGCGTCTTTTGTAGTCTACATCTTAGCAGAAAGCTTTTCCACTATGTCTGGCAGGGAGAAACTGTGCCAGCACAGAAAACATCTCCCATCGTGTTTTTGAGGTTGCAGAAGGGTGTGCAGAGTGTTTTGCAAGAAGAGAGAGAAAGTTGTCCAAAACAGCTTCCAATGGAATGTTCATGTGATTGGAAAAGGCAGGAGAGTGCAAAGGTACTGTTTTCTATCAGTTGGCAAGCTGCGCACACAATGCCAGTGTTGTACAGCTTCCTTCTTCACCTTTCCGAAGCTGCCGCTCTCTCCGGCTGGCGGAGGCGAAGAAGCGGCTTCTTCGCGCAAAGACGATTGTGCCGCTCACAGTGCTCTCCGGAGCGCGGCTTCTGCCGAAAGACGCCCGGGAGCGGCGCTTAGCTCCGGAGAGCATCGTACCTTGCTCTCTAGCGTCTTTTGTAGTCTACATCTTAGCAGAAAGCTTTTCCACTATGTCTGGCAGGGAGAAACTGTGCCAGCACAGAAAACATCTCCCATCGTGTTTTTGAGGTTGCAGAAAGGTGTGCAGAGTGTTTTGCATGAAGAGAGAGAAAGTTGTCCAAAACAGCTTCCAATGGAATGTTCATGTGATTGGAAAAGGCAGGAGAGTGCAAAGGTACTGTTGTCTATCAGTTGGCAAGCTGCGCACACAATGCCAGTGTTGTACAGCTTCCTTCTTCACCTTTCCGAAGCTGCCGCTCTCTCCGGCTGGCGGAGGCGAAGAAGCGGCTTCTTCGCGCAAAGACGATTGTACCGCTCACAGGGCTCTCCTGAGCGCGGCTTCTGCCGAAAGAAGCCCGGGAGCGGCGCTTAGCTCCGGAGAGCATCGTACCTTTGTCTTTAGCGTCTTTTGTAGTCTACATCTTAGCAGAAAGCTTTTCCACTATGTCTGGCAGGGAGAAACTGTGCCAGCACAGAAAACATCTCCCATCGTGTTTTTGAGGTTGCAGAAAGGTCTACCAAGTGTTTGGCAGGAAGAGAAGGAAAGTTGTCAAAAACAGCTTCCAATGGAATGTTCATGTGATTGGAAAAGGCAGGAGAGTGCAAAGGTACTGTTTTCTATCAGTTGGCAAGCTGCGCGCACAATGCCAGTGTTGTACAGCTTCCCTCTTCACCTTTCCGAAGCTGCCGCTCTCTCCGGCTGGCGGAGGCGAAGAAGCGGCTTCTTAGCGCAAAGACGATTGTGCCGCTCACAGTGCTCTCCTTAGCGCGGCTTCTGCCGAAAGAAGCCCGGGAGCGGCGCTTAGCTCCGGAGAGCATCGTACCTTGGTCTTAAGCGTCTTTTGTAGTCTACATCTTAGCAGAAAGCTTTTCCACTATGTCTGGCAGGGAGAAACTGTGCCAGCACAGAAAACATCTCCCATCGTGTTTTTGAGGTTGCATAGGGGTCTGCCAAGTGTTTGGCAGGAAGAGAAGGAAAGTTGTCAACAACAGATTCCAATGGAATGTTCATGTGATTGGAAAAGGCAGGAGAGTGCAAAGGTACTGTTTTCTATCAGTTGGCAAGCTGCGCACACAATGGCAGTGTTGTACAGCTTCTTTCTTCACCTTTCCGAAGCTGCCGCTCTCTCCGGCTGGCGGAGGCGAATAAGCGGCTTCTTCGCGCAAAGACGATTGTGCCGCTCACAGTGCTCTCCTTAGCGCGGCTTCTGCCGAAAGACGCCCGGGAGCGGCGCTTAGCTCCGGAGAACATCGTACCTTGGTCTTTAGCGTCTTTTGTAGTCTACATCTTAGCAGAAAGCTTTTCCACTATGTCTGGCAGGGAGAAACTGTGCCAGCACAGAAAACATCTCCCATCGTGTTTTTGAGGTTGCAGAAAGGTGTGCCGAGTGTTTTGGAATAAGAGACAGAAAATTGTCCAAAACAGCTTCCAAAGGAAGGTTCATGAGATTGGAAAAGGCAGGAGAGTGCAAAGGTACTGTTGTCTATCAGTTGGCAAGCTGCGCACACAGTGCCAGTGTTGTACAGCTTCCTTCTTCACCTTTCCGAAGCTGCCGCTCTCTCCGGCTGGCGGAGGCGAAGAAGCGGCTTCTTCCCCCAAAGATGATTGTACCGCTCACAGTGCTCTCCGGAGCGCGGCTTCTGTCGAAAGACGCCCGGGAGCGGCGCTTAGCTCCGGAGAGCATCGTACCTTGGTCTTTAGCGTCTTTTGTAGTCTACATCTTAGCAGAAAGCTTTTCCACTATGTCTGGCAGGGAGAAACTGTGCCAGCACAGAAAACATCTCCCATCGTGTTTTTGAGGTTGCAGAAAGGTGTGCAGAGTGTTTTGCAAGAAGAGAGAGAAAGTTGTCCAAAACAGCTTCCAATGGAATGTTCATGTGATTGGAAAAATCAGGTGAGTGCAAAGGTACTGTTGTCTATCAGTTGGCAAGCTGCGCACACAATGCCAGTGTTGTACAGCTTCTTTCTTCACATTTCCGAAGCTGCTGCTCTCTCCGGCTGGCGGAGGCGAAGAAGCGGCTTCTTCGCGCAAAGACGATTGTGCCGCTCACAGTGCTCTCCGGAGCGCGGCTTCTGCCGAAAGAAGCCCGGGAGCGGCGCTTAGCTCCGGAGAGCATCGTACCTTGGTCTTTAGTGTCTTTTGTAGTCTACATCTTAGCAGAAAGCTTTTCCACTATGTCTGGCAGGGAGAAACTGTGCCAGCACAGAAAACATCTCCCATCGTGTTTTTGAGGTTGCATAGGGGTCTGCCAAGTGTTTGGCAGGAAGAAAAGGAAAGTTGTCCAAAACAGCTTCCAATGGAATGTTCATGTGATTGGAAAAGGCAGGAGAGTGCAAAGGTACTGTTTTCTATCAGTTGGCAAGCTGCGCACACAATGCCAGTGTTGTACAGCTTCCTTCTTCACCTTTCCGAAGCTGCCGCTCTCTCCGGCTGGCGGAGGCGAAGATGCGGCTTCTTGGCGCAAAGACGATTGTGCTGCTCACAGGGCTCTCCTGAGCGCGGCTTCTGCCGAAAGAAGCCCGGGAGCGGCCCTTAGCTCCGGAGAGCATCGTACCTTGGTCTTTAGCGTCTTTTGTAGTCTACATCTTAGCAGAAAGCTTTTCCACTATGTCTGGCAGGGAGAAACTGTGCCAGCACAGAAAACATCTCCCATCGTGTTTTTGAGGTTGCAGAAAGGTGTGCAGAGTGTTTTGCAAGAAGAGAGAGAAAGTTGTCCAAAACAGCTTCCAATGGAATGTTCATGTGATTGGAAAAGGCAGGAGAGTGCAAATGTACTGTTGTCTATCAGTTGGCAAGCTGCGCACACAATGCCAGTGTTGTACAGCTTCCTTCTTCACCTTTCCGAAGCTGCCGCTCTCTCCGGCTGGCGGAGGCGAATAAGCGGCTTCTTCGCGCAAAGACGATTGTGCCGCTCACAGTGCTCTCCGGAGCGCGGCTTCTGCCGAAAGACGCCCGGGAGCGGCGCTTAGCTCCGGAGAGCATCGTACCTTGGTCTTTAGCGTCTTTTGTAGTCTACATCTTAGCAGAAAGCTTTTCCACTATGTCTGGCAGGGAGAAACTGTGCCAGCACAGAAAACATCTCCCATCGTGTTTTTGAGGTTGCAGAAAGGTGTGCAGAGTGTTTTGCAAGAAGAGAGAGAAAGTTGTCCAAAACAGCTTCCAATGGAATGTTCATGTGATTGGAAAAGGAGGGAGAGTGCAAAGGTACTGTTGTCTATCAGTTGGCAAGCTGCGCACACAATGCCAGTGTTGTACAGCTTCCTTCTTCACCTTTCCGAAGCTGCCGCTCTCTCCGGCTGGCGGAGGCGAAGAAGCGGCTTCTTCGCGCAATGACGATTGTGCCGCTCACAGTGCTCTCCGGAGCGCGGCTTCTGCCGAAAGACGCCCGGGAGCGGCGCTTAGCTCCGGAGAGCATCGTACCTTGGTCTTTAGCGTCTTTTGTAGTCTACATCTTAGCAGAAAGCTTTTCCACTATGTCTGGCAGGGAGAAACTGTGCCAGCACAGAAAACATCTCCCATCGTGTTTTTGAGGTTGCAGAAAGGTGTGCAGAGTGTTTTGCAAGAAGAGAGAGAAAGTTGTCCAAAACAGCTTCCAATGGAATGTTCATGTGATTGGAAAAGGCAGGAGAGTGCAAAGGTACTGTTTTCTATCAGTTGGCAAGCTGCGCACACAATGCCAGTGTTGTACAGCTTCCTTCTTCACCTTTCCGAAGCTGCCGCTCTCTCCGGCTGGCGGAGGCGAAGAAGCGGCTTCTTCGCGCAAAGACGATTGTGCCGCTCACAGGGCTCTCCTGAGCGCGGCTTCTGCCGAAAGAAGCCCGGGAGCGGCGCTTAGCTCCGGAGAGCATCGTACCTTGGTCTTTAGCGTCTTTTGTAGTCTACATCTTAGCAGAAAGCTTTTCCACTATGTCTGGCAGGGAGAAACTGTGCCAGCACAGAAAACATCTCCCATCGTGTTTTTGAGGTTGCATAGGGGTCTGCCAAGTGTTTGGCAGGAAGAAAAGGAAAGTTGTCCAAAACAGCTTCCAATGGAATGTTCATGTGATTGGAAAAGGCAGGAGAGTGCAAAGGTACTGTTTTCTATCAGTTGGCAAGCTGCGCACACAATGCCAGTGTTGTACAGCTTCCTTCTTCACCTTTCCGAAGCTGCCGCTCTCTCCGGCTGGCGGAGGCGAAGAAGCGGCTTCTTCGCGCAAAGACGATTGTGCCGCTCCCAGTGCTCTCCGGAGAGCGGCTTCTGCCGAAAGACGCCCGGGAGCGGCGCTTAGCTCCGGAGAGCATCGTACCTTGGTCTCTAGCGTCTTTTGTATTCTACATCTTAGCAGAAAGCTTTTCCACTATGTCTGGCAGGGAGAAACTGTGCCAGCACAGAAAACATCTCCCATCGTGTTTTTGAGTTTGCAGAAAGGTGTTCCGAGTGTTTTGGAAGAAGAGAGAGAAAGTTGCCAAAAAACGGCTTCCAATGGAATGTTCATGTGATTGGAAAATGCAGGAGAGTGCAAAGGTACTGTTGTCTATCAGTTGGGAAGCTGCGCACACAATGCCAGTGTTGTACAGCTTCCTTCTTCACCTTTCCGAAGCTGCCGCTCTCTCCGGCTGGCGGAGGCGAAGAAGCGGCTTCTTCGCGCAAAGACGATTGTGCCGCTCACAGTGCTCTCCTTAGCGCGGCTTCTGCCGAAAGACGCCCGGGAGCGGCGCTTAGCTCCGGAGAGCATCGTACCTTGGTCTTTAGCGTCTTTTGTAGTCTACATCTTAGCAGAAAGCTTTTCCACTATGTCTGGCAGGGAGAAACTGTGCCAGCACAGAAAACATCTCCCATCGTGTTTTTGAGGTTGCAGAAAGGTGTGCAGAGTGTTTTACAAGAAGAGAGAGAAAGTTGTCCAAAACAGCTTCCAATGGAATGTTCATGTGATTGGAAAAATCAGGTGAGTGCAAAGGTACTGTTGTCTATCAGTTGGCAAGCTGCGCACACAATGCCAGTGTTGTACAGCTTCCTTCTTCACCTTTCCGAAGCTGCCGCTCTCTCCGGCTGGCGGAGGCGAAGAAGCGGCTTCTTCACGCAAAGACGATTGTGCCGCTCACAGTGCTCTCCTTAGCGCGGCTTCTGCCGAAAGAAGCCCGGGAGCGGCGCTTAGCTCCGGAGAGCATCGTACCTTGGTCTTTAGCGTCTTTTGTAGTCTACATCTTAGCAGAAAGCTTTTCCACTATGTCTGGCAGGGAGAAACTGTGCCAGCACAGAAAACATCTCCCATCGTGTTTTTGAGGTTGCAGAAAGGTGTGCAGAGTGTTTTACAAGAAGAGAGAGAAAGTTGTCCAAAACAGCTTCCAATGGAATGTTCATGTGATTGGAAAGATCAGGTGAGTGCAAAGGTACTGTTGTCTATCAGTTGGCAAGCTGCGCACACAATGCCAGTGTTGTACAGCTTCTTTCTTCACCTTTCCGAAGCTGCCGCTCTCTCCGGCTGGCGGAGGCGAAGAAGCGGCTTCTTCACGCAAAGACGATTGTGCCGCTCACAGTGCTCTCCTTAGCGCGGCTTCTGCCGAAAGAAGCCCGGGAGCGGCGCTTAGCTCCGGAGAGCATCGTACCTTGGTCTTTAGCGTCTTTTGTAGTCTACATCTTAGCAGAAAGCTTTTCCACTATGTCTGGCAGGGAGAAACTGTGCCAGCACAGAAAACATCTCCCATCGTGTTTTTGAGGTTGCAGAAAGGTGTGCAGAGTGTTTTACAAGAAGAGAGAGAAAGTTGTCCAAAACAGATTCCAATGGAATGTTCATGTGATTGGAAAGATCAGGTGAGTGCAAAGGTACTGTTGTCTATCAGTTGGCAAGCTGCGCACACAATGCCAGTGTTGTACAGCTTCTTTCTTCACCTTTCCGAAGCTGCCGCTCTCTCCGGCTGGCGGAGGCGAAGAAGCGGCTTCTTCGCGCAAAGACGATTGTGCCGCTCACAGTGCTCTCCTGAGCGCGGCTTCTGCCGAAAGAAGCCCGGGAGCGGCGCTTAGCTCCGGAGAGCATCGTACCTTGGTCTTTAGCGTCTTTTGTAGTCTACATCTTAGCAGAAAGCTTTTCCACTATATCTGGAAGGGAGAAACTTTGCCAGTGCAGAAAACATGACTCATTGTGCTTTTGAGGTTGCAGAAAGGTCTTCCGAGTGTTTTGGAAGAAGAGAGAGAAAGTTGTCCAAAACAGCTTCCAATGGAATGTTCATGTGATTGGAAAAGGCAGGAGAGTGCAAAGGTACTGTTGTCTATCAGTTGGCAAGCTATGCACACAATGCCAGTGTTGTACAGCTTCCTTCTTCACCTTTCCGAAGCTGCCGCTCTCTCCGGCTGGCGGAGGCGAAGAAGCGGCTTCTTCGCGCAAAGACGATTGTGCCGCTCACAGTGCTCTCCGGAGCGCGGCTTCTGCCGAAAGACGCCCGGGAGCGGCGCTTAGCTCCGGAGAGCATCGTACCTTGGTCTTTAGCGTCTTTTGTAGTCTACATCTTAGCAGAAAGCTTTTCCACTATGTCTGGCAGGGAGAAACTGTGCCAGCACAGAAAACATCTCCCATCGTGTTTTTGAGGTTGCAGAAAGGTGTGCAGAGTGTTTTGCAAGAAGAGAGAGAAAGTTGTCCAAAACAGCTTCCAATGGAATGTTCATGTGATTGGAAAGATCAGGTGAGTGCAAAGGTACTGTTCTCTATCAGTTGGCAAGCTGCGCACACAATGCCAGTGTTGTACAGCTTCTTTCTTCACCTTTCCGAAGCTGCCGCTCTCTCTGGCTGGCGGAGGCGAAGAAGCGGCTTCTTCGCGCAAAGACGATTGTGGCGCTCACAGTGCTCTCCTGAGCGCGGCTTCTGCCGAAAGAAGCCCGGGAGCGGCGCTTAGCTCCGGAGAGCATCGTACCTTGGTCTTTAGCGTCTTTTGTAGTCTACATCTTAGCAGAAAGCTTTTCCACTATGTCTGGAAGGGAGAAACTTTGCCAGTGCAGAAAACATGACTCATTGTGCTTTTGAGGTTGCAGAAAGGTCTTCCGAGTGTTTTGGAAGAAGAGAGAGAAAGGTGTCCAAAATACCTTCCAATGGAATGTTCATGTGATTGGAAAAGGCAGGAGAGTGCAAAGGTACTGTTGTCTATCAGTTGGCAAGCTGCGCACACAATGCCAGTGTTGTACAGCTTCCTTCTTCACCTTTCCGAAGCTGCCGCTCTCTCCGGCTGGCGGAGGCGAAGAAGCGGCTTCTTCGCGCAAAGACGATTGTGCCGCTCACAGGGCTCTCCTCAGCGCGGCATCTGCCGAAAGAAGCCCGGGAGCGGCCCTTAGCTCCGGAGAACATCGTACCTTGGTCTTTAGCGTCTTTTGTAGTCTACATCTTAGCAGAAAGCTTTTCCACTATGTCTGGCAGGGAGAAACTGTGCCAGCACAGAAAACATCTCCCATCGTGTTTTTGATGTTGCAGAAAGGTGTGCAGAGTGTTTTGCAAGAAGAGAGAGAAAGTTGTCCAAAACAGCTTCAGATGGAATGTTCATGTGATTGGAAAAGGCAGGAGAGTGCAAAGGTACTGTTGTCTATCAGTTGGCAAGCTGCGCACACAATGCCAGTGTTGTACAGCTTCCTTCTTCACCTTTCCGAAGCTGCCGCTCTCTCCGGCTGGCGGAGGCGAATAAGCGGCTTCTTCGCGCAAAGACGATTGTGCCGCTCACAGTGCTCTCCGGAGCGCGGCTTCTGCCGAAAGACGCCCGGGAGCGGCGCTTAGCTCCGGAGAGCATCGTACCTTGGTCTTTAGCGTCTTTTGTAGTCTACATCTTAGCAGAAAGCTTTTCCACTATGTCTGGCAGGGAGAAACTGTGCCAGCACAGAAAACATCTCCCATCGTGTTTTTGAGGTTGCAGAAAGGTGTGCAGAGTGTTTTGCAAGAAGAGAGAGAAAGTTGTCCAAAACAGCTTCCAATGGAATGTTCATGTGATTGGAAAAGGCAGGAGAGTGCAAAGGTACTGTTGTCTATCAGTTGGCAAGCTGCGCACACAATGCCAGTGTTGTACAGCTTCCTTCTTCACCTTTCCGAAGCTGCCGCTCTCTCCGGCTGGCGGAGGCGAAGAAGCGGCTTCTTCGCGCAATGACGATTGTGCCGCTCACAGTGCTCTCCGGAGCGCGGCTTCTGCCGAAAGACGCCCGGGAGCGGCGCTTAGCTCCGGAGAGCATCGTATCTTGCTCTCTAGCGTCTTTTGTAGTCTACATCTTAGCAGAAAGCTTTTCCACTATGTCTGGCAGGGAGAAACTGTGCCAGCACAGAAAACATCTCCCATCGTGTTTTTGAGGTTGCAGAAAGGTGTTCCGAGTGTTTTGGAAGAAGAGAGAGAAAGTTGTCCAAAACAGCTTCCAATGGAATGTTCATGTGATTGGAAATGGCAGGAGAGTGCAAAGGTACTGTTGTCTATCAGTTGGCAAGCTGCGCACACAATGCCAGTGTTGTACAGCTTCCTTCTTCACCTTTCCGAAGCTGCCGCTCTCTCCGGCTGGCGGAGGCAAAAAAGCGGCTTCTTCGCGCAAAGACGATTGTGCCGCTCACAGTGCTCTCCGGAGCGCGGCTTCTGCCGAAAGACGCCCGGGAGCGGCGCTTAGCTCCGGAGAGCATCGTACCTTGGTCTTTAGTGTCTTTTGTAGTCTACATCTCAGCAGAAAGCTTTTCAAATATGTCTGGCAGGGAGAAACTGTGCCAGCACAGAAAACATCTCCCATCGTGTTTTTGATGTTGCAGAAAGGTGTGCAGAGTGTTTTGCAAGAAGAGAGAGAAAGTTGTCCAAAACAGCTTCCAATGGAATGTTCATGTGATTGGAAAAGGCAGGAGAGTGCAAAGGTACTGTTTTCTATCAGTTGGTAAGCTGCGCACACAATGCCAGTGTTGTACAGCTTCCTTCTTCAAGTTTCCAAAGCTGCCGCTCTCTCCGGCTGGCGGAGGCGAAGAAGCGGCTTCTTCGCGCAAAGACGATTGTGCCGCTCACAGTGCTCTCCGGAGCGCGGCTTCTGCCGAAAGACGCCCGGGAGCGGCGCTTAGCTCCGGAGAGCATCGTACCTGATTCTTTAGCGTCTTTTGTAGTCTACATCTTAGCAGAAAGCTTTTCCACTATGTCTGGCAGGGAGAAACTGTGCCAGCACAGAAAACATCTCCCATCGTGTTTTTGAGGTTGCAGAAAGGTGTGCAGAGTGTTTTGCAAGAAGAGAGAGAAAGTTGTCCAAAACAGCTTCCAATGGAATGTTCATGTGATTGGAAAAGGCAGGAGAGTGCAAAGGTACTGTTGTCTATCAGTTGGCAAGCTGCGCACACAATGCCAGTGTTGTACAGCTTCCTTCTTCACCTTTCCGAAGCTGCCGCTCTCTCCGGCTGGCGGAGGCGAAGAAGCGGCTTCTTCGCGCAAAGACGATTGTGCCGCTCACAGTGCTCTCCTGAGCGCGGCTTCTGCCGAAAGAGGCCCGGGAGCGGCGCTTAGCTCCGGAGAGCATCGTACCTTGGTCTTTAGCGTCTTTTGTAGTCTACATCTTAGCAGAAAGCTTTTCCACTATGTCTGGCAGGGAGAAACTGTGCCAGCACAGAAAACATCTCCCATCGTGTTTTTGAGGTTGCATAGGGGTCTGCCAAGTGTTTGGCAGGAAGAGAAGGAAAGTTGTCCAAAACAGCTTGCAATGGAATGTTCATGTGATTGGAAAAGGCAGGAGAGTGCAAAGGTACTGTTTTGTATCAGTTGGCAAGCTGCGCGCACAATGCCAGTGTTGTACAGCTTCCTTCTTCACCTTTCCGAAGCTGCCGCTCTCTCCGGCTGGCGGAGGCAAAAAAGCGGCTTCTTCGCGCAAAGATGATTGTGCCGCTCACAGTGCTCTCCGGAGCGCGGCTTCTGCCGAAAGACGCCCGGGAGCGGCGCCTAGCTCCGGAGAGCATCGTACCTTGGTCTTTAGTGTCTTTTGTAGTCTACATCTCAGCAGAAAGCTTTTCAAATATGTCTGGCAGGGAGAAACTGTGCCAGCACAGAAAACATCTCCCATCGTGTTTTTGAGGTTGCAGAAAAGTGTGCAGAGTGTTTTGCAAGAAGAGAGAGAAAGTTGTCCAAAACAGCTTCCAATGGAATGTTCATGTGATTGGAAAAGGCAGGAGAGTGCAAAGGTACTGTTTTCTATCAGTTGGCAAGCTGCGCGCACAATGCCAGTGTTGTACAGCTTCCTTCTTCACCTTTCTGAAGCTGCCGCTCTCTCCGGCTGGCGGAGGCGAAGAAGCGGCTTCTTCGCGCAACGACGATTGTGACGCTCACAGTGCTCTCCGGAGCGCGGCTTCTGCCGAAAGACGCCTGGGAGCGGCGCTTAGCTCCGGAGAGCATCGTACCTGATTCTTTAGCGTCTTTTGTAGTCTACATCTTAGCAGAAAGCTTTTCCACTATGTCTGGCAGGGAGAAACTGTGCCAGCACAGAAAACATCTCCAATCGTGTTTTTGAGGTTGCAGAAAGGTGTGCAGAGTGTTTTGCAAGAAGAGAGAGAAAATTGTCCAAAACAGCTTCCAATGGAATGTTCATGTGATTGGAAAAGGCAGGAGAGTGCAAAGGTACTGTTTTTTATCAGTTGGCAAGCTGCGCACACAATGCCAGTGTTGTACAGCTTCCTTCTTCACCTTTCCGAAGCTGCCGCTCTCTCCGGCTGGCGGAGGCGAAGAAGCGGCTTCTTCGCGCAAAGACGATTGTGCCGCTCACAGGGCTCTCCTGAGCGCGGCTTCTGCCGAAAGAAGCCCGGGAGCGGCGCTTAGCTCCGGAGAGCATCGTACCTTGGTCTTTAGCGTCTTTTGTAGTCTACATCTTAGCAGAAAGCTTTTCCACTATGTCTGGCAGGGAGAAACTGTGCCAGCACAGAAAACATCTCCCATCGTGTTTTTGAGGTTGCAGAAAGGTGTGCAGAGTGTTTTGCAAGAAGAGAGAGAAAGTTGTCCAAAACAGCTTCCAATGGAATGTTCATGTGATTGGAAATGGCAGGAGAGTGCAAAGGTACTGTTGTCTATCAGTTGGCAAGCTGCGCACACAATGCCAGTGTTGTACAGCTTCTTTCTTCACCTTTCCGAAGCTGCCGCTCTCTCCGGCTGGCGGAGGCGAAGAAGCGGCTTCTTCGCGCAAAGACGATTGTGCCGCTCACAGTGCTCTCCTTAGCGCGGCTTCTGCCTAAAGAAGCCCGGGAGCGGCGCTTAGCTCCGGAGAGCATCGTACCTTGGTCTTTAGCGTCTTTTGTAGTCTACATCTTAGCAGAAAGCTTTTCCACTATGTCTGGCAGGGAGAAACTGTGCCAGCACAGAAAACATCTCCCATCGTGTTTTTGAGGTTGCAGAAAGGTGTGCAGAGTGTTTTGCAAGAAGAGAGAGAAAGTTGTCCAAAACAGCTTCCAATGGAATGTTCATGTGATTGGAAAATGCAGGAGAGTGCAAAGGTACTGTTGTCTATCAGTTGGCAAGCTGCGCACACAATGCCAGTGTTGTAGAGCTTCCTTCTTCACCTTTCCGAAGCTGCCGCTCTCTCCGGCTGGCGGAGGCGAAGAAGCGGCTTCTTCGCGCAAAGACGATTGTGCCGCTCACAGTGCTCTCCGGAGCGCGGCTTCTGCCGAAAGACGCCCGGGAGCGGCGCTTAGCTCCGGAGAGCATCGTACCTTGGTCTTTAGCGTCTTTTGTAGTCTACATCTTAGCAGAAAGCTTTTCCACTATGTCTGGCAGGGAGAAACTGTGCCAGCACAGAAAACATCTCCCATCGTGTTTTTGAGGTTGCAGAAGGGTGTGCAGAGTGTTTTGCAAGAAGAGAGAGAAAGTTGTCCAAAACAGCTTCCAATGGAATGTTCATGTGATTGGAAAAGGCAGGAGAGTGCAAAGGTACTGTTTTCTATCAGTTGGCAAGCTGCGCACACAATGCCAGTGTTGTACAGCTTCCTTCTTCACCTTTCCGAAGCTGCCGCTCTCTCCGGCTGGCGGAGGCGAAGAAGCGGCTTCTTCGCGCAAAGACGATTGTGCCGCTCACAGCGCTCTCCTTAGCGCGGCTTCTTCCGAAAGACGCCCGGGAGCGGCGCTTAGCTCCGGAGAGCATCGTACCTTGCTCTCTAGCGTCTTTTGTAGTCTACATCTTAGCAGAAAGCTTTTCCACTATGTCTGGCAGGGAGAAACTGTGCCAGCACAGAAAACATCTCCCATCGTGTTTTTGAGGTTGCAGAAAGGTGTGCAGAGTGTTTTGCATGAAGAGAGAGAAAGTTGTCCAAAACAGCTTCCAATGGAATGTTCATGTGATTGGAAAAGGCAGGAGAGTGCAAAGGTACTGTTGTCTATCAGTTGGCAAGCTGCGCACACAATGCCAGTGTTGTACAGCTTCCTTCTTCACCTTTCCGAAGCTGCCGCTCTCTCCGGCTGGCGGAGGCGAAGAAGCGGCTTCTTCGCGCAAAGACGATTGTACCGCTCACAGGGCTCTCCTGAGCGCGGCTTCTGCCGAAAGAAGCCCGGGAGCGGCGCTTAGCTCCGGAGAGCATCGTACCTTTGTCTTTAGCGTCTTTTGTAGTCTACATCTTAGCAGAAAGCTTTTCCACTATGTCTGGCAGGGAGAAACTGTGCCAGCACAGAAAACATCTCCCATCGTGTTTTTGAGGTTGCAGAAAGGTCTACCAAGTGTTTGGCAGGAAGAGAAGGAAAGTTGTCAAAAACAGCTTCCAATGGAATGTTCATGTGATTGGAAAAGGCAGGAGAGTGCAAAGGTACTGTTTTCTATCAGTTGGCAAGCTGCGCGCACAATGCCAGTGTTGTACAGCTTCCCTCTTCACCTTTCCGAAGCTGCCGCTCTCTCCGGCTGGCGGAGGCGAAGAAGCGGCTTCTTAGCGCAAAGACGATTGTGCCGCTCACAGTGCTCTCCTTAGCGCGGCTTCTGCCGAAAGAAGCCCGGGAGCGGCGCTTAGCTCCGGAGAGCATCGTACCTTGGTCTTAAGCGTCTTTTGTAGTCTACATCTTAGCAGAAAGCTTTTCCACTATGTCTGGCAGGGAGAAACTGTGCCAGCACAGAAAACATCTCCCATCGTGTTTTTGAGGTTGCATAGGGGTCTGCCAAGTGTTTGGCAGGAAGAGAAGGAAAGTTGTCAACAACAGATTCCAATGGAATGTTCATGTGATTGGAAAAGGCAGGAGAGTGCAAAGGTACTGTTTTCTATCAGTTGGCAAGCTGCGCACACAATGGCAGTGTTGTACAGCTTCTTTCTTCACCTTTCCGAAGCTGCCGCTCTCTCCGGCTGGCGGAGGCGAATAAGCGGCTTCTTCGCGCAAAGACGATTGTGCCGCTCACAGTGCTCTCCTTAGCGCGGCTTCTGCCGAAAGACGCCCGGGAGCGGCGCTTAGCTCCGGAGAACATCGTACCTTGGTCTTTAGCGTCTTTTGTAGTCTACATCTTAGCAGAAAGCTTTTCCACTATGTCTGGCAGGGAGAAACTGTGCCAGCACAGAAAACATCTCCCATCGTGTTTTTGAGGTTGCAGAAAGGTGTGCCGAGTGTTTTGGAATAAGAGACAGAAAATTGTCCAAAACAGCTTCCAAAGGAAGGTTCATGAGATTGGAAAAGGCAGGAGAGTGCAAAGGTACTGTTGTCTATCAGTTGGCAAGCTGCGCACACAGTGCCAGTGTTGTACAGCTTCCTTCTTCACCTTTCCGAAGCTGCCGCTCTCTCCGGCTGGCGGAGGCGAAGAAGCGGCTTCTTCCCCCAAAGATGATTGTACCGCTCACAGTGCTCTCCGGAGCGCGGCTTCTGTCGAAAGACGCCCGGGAGCGGCGCTTAGCTCCGGAGAGCATCGTACCTTGGTCTTTAGCGTCTTTTGTAGTCTACATCTTAGCAGAAAGCTTTTCCACTATGTCTGGCAGGGAGAAACTGTGCCAGCACAGAAAACATCTCCCATCGTGTTTTTGAGGTTGCAGAAAGGTGTGCAGAGTGTTTTGCAAGAAGAGAGAGAAAGTTGTCCAAAACAGCTTCCAATGGAATGTTCATGTGATTGGAAAAATCAGGTGAGTGCAAAGGTACTGTTGTCTATCAGTTGGCAAGCTGCGCACACAATGCCAGTGTTGTACAGCTTCTTTCTTCACATTTCCGAAGCTGCTGCTCTCTCCGGCTGGCGGAGGCGAAGAAGCGGCTTCTTCGCGCAAAGACGATTGTGCCGCTCACAGTGCTCTCCGGAGCGCGGCTTCTGCCGAAAGAAGCCCGGGAGCGGCGCTTAGCTCCGGAGAGCATCGTACCTTGGTCTTTAGTGTCTTTTGTAGTCTACATCTTAGCAGAAAGCTTTTCCACTATGTCTGGCAGGGAGAAACTGTGCCAGCACAGAAAACATCTCCCATCGTGTTTTTGAGGTTGCATAGGGGTCTGCCAAGTGTTTGGCAGGAAGAAAAGGAAAGTTGTCCAAAACAGCTTCCAATGGAATGTTCATGTGATTGGAAAAGGCAGGAGAGTGCAAAGGTACTGTTTTCTATCAGTTGGCAAGCTGCGCACACAATGCCAGTGTTGTACAGCTTCCTTCTTCACCTTTCCGAAGCTGCCGCTCTCTCCGGCTGGCGGAGGCGAAGATGCGGCTTCTTCGCGCAAAGACGATTGTGCTGCTCACAGGGCTCTCCTGAGCGCGGCTTCTGCCGAAAGAAGCCCGGGAGCGGCCCTTAGCTCCGGAGAGCATCGTACCTTGGTCTTTAGCGTCTTTTGTAGTCTACATCTTAGCAGAAAGCTTTTCCACTATGTCTGGCAGGGAGAAACTGTGCCAGCACAGAAAACATCTCCCATCGTGTTTTTGAGGTTGCAGAAAGGTGTGCAGAGTGTTTTGCAAGAAGAGAGAGAAAGTTGTCCAAAACAGCTTCCAATGGAATGTTCATGTGATTGGAAAAGGCAGGAGAGTGCAAAGGTACTGTTGTCTATCAGTTGGCAAGCTGCGCACACAATGCCAGTGTTGTACAGCTTCCTTCTTCACCTTTCCGAAGCTGCCGCTCTCTCCGGCTGGCGGAGGCGAAGAAGCGGCTTCTTCGCGCAAAGACGATTGTGCCGCTCACAGTGCTCTCCGGAGCGCGGCTTCTGCCGAAAGACGCCCGGGAGCGGCGCTTAGCTCCGGAGAGCATCGTACCTTGGTCTTTAGCGTCTTTTGTAGTCTACATCTTAGCAGAAAGCTTTTCCACTATGTCTGGCAGGGAGAAACTGTGCCAGCACAGAAAACATCTCCCATCGTGTTTTTGAGGTTGCAGAAAGGTGTGCAGAGTGTTTTGCAAGAAGAGAGAGAAAGTTGTCCAAAACAGCTTCCAATGGAATGTTCATGTGATTGGAAAAGGAGGGAGAGTGCAAAGGTACTGTTGTCTATCAGTTGGCAAGCTGCGCACACAATGCCAGTGTTGTACAGCTTCCTTCTTCACCTTTCCGAAGCTGCCGCTCTCTCCGGCTGGCGGAGGCGAAGAAGCGGCTTCTTCGCGCAATGACGATTGTGCCGCTCACAGTGCTCTCCGGAGCGCGGCTTCTGCCGAAAGACGCCCGGGAGCGGCGCTTAGCTCCGGAGAGCATCGTACCTTGGTCTTTAGCGTCTTTTGTAGTCTACATCTTAGCAGAAAGCTTTTCCACTATGTCTGGCAGGGAGAAACTGTGCCAGCACAGAAAACATCTCCCATCGTGTTTTTGAGGTTGCAGAAAGGTGTGCAGAGTGTTTTGCAAGAAGAGAGAGAAAGTTGTCCAAAACAGCTTCCAATGGAATGTTCATGTGATTGGAAAAGGCAGGAGAGTGCAAAGGTACTGTTTTCTATCAGTTGGCAAGCTGCGCACACAATGCCAGTGTTGTACAGCTTCCTTCTTCACCTTTCCGAAGCTGCCGCTCTCTCCGGCTGGCGGAGGCGAAGAAGCGGCTTCTTCGCGCAAAGACGATTGTGCCGCTCACAGGGCTCTCCTGAGCGCGGCTTCTGCCGAAAGAAGCCCGGGAGCGGCGCTTAGCTCCGGAGAGCATCGTACCTTGGTCTTTAGCGTCTTTTGTAGTCTACATCTTAGCAGAAAGCTTTTCCACTATGTCTGGCAGGGAGAAACTGTGCCAGCACAGAAAACATCTCCCATCGTGTTTTTGAGGTTGCATAGGGGTCTGCCAAGTGTTTGGCAGGAAGAAAAGGAAAGTTGTCCAAAACAGCTTCCAATGGAATGTTCATGTGATTGGAAAAGGCAGGAGAGTGCAAAGGTACTGTTTTCTATCAGTTGGCAAGCTGCGCACACAATGCCAGTGTTGTACAGCTTCCTTCTTCACCTTTCCGAAGCTGCCGCTCTCTCCGGCTGGCGGAGGCGAAGAAGCGGCTTCTTCGCGCAAAGACGATTGTGCCGCTCCCAGTGCTCTCCGGAGAGCGGCTTCTGCCGAAAGACGCCCGGGAGCGGCGCTTAGCTCCGGAGAGCATCGTACCTTGGTCTCTAGCGTCTTTTGTATTCTACATCTTAGCAGAAAGCTTTTCCACTATGTCTGGCAGGGAGAAACTGTGCCAGCACAGAAAACATCTCCCATCGTGTTTTTGAGTTTGCAGAAAGGTGTTCCGAGTGTTTTGGAAGAAGAGAGAGAAAGTTGCCAAAAAACGGCTTCCAATGGAATGTTCATGTGATTGGAAAATGCAGGAGAGTGCAAAGGTACTGTTGTCTATCAGTTGGGAAGCTGCGCACACAATGCCAGTGTTGTACAGCTTCCTTCTTCACCTTTCCGAAGCTGCCGCTCTCTCCGGCTGGCGGAGGCGAAGAAGCGGCTTCTTCGCGCAAAGACGATTGTGCCGCTCACAGTGCTCTCCTTAGCGCGGCTTCTGCCGAAAGACGCCCGGGAGCGGCGCTTAGCTCCGGAGAGCATCGTACCTTGGTCTTTAGCGTCTTTTGTAGTCTACATCTTAGCAGAAAGCTTTTCCACTATGTCTGGCAGGGAGAAACTGTGCCAGCACAGAAAACATCTCCCATCGTGTTTTTGAGGTTGCAGAAAGGTGTGCAGAGTGTTTTACAAGAAGAGAGAGAAAGTTGTCCAAAACAGCTTCCAATGGAATGTTCATGTGATTGGAAAAATCAGGTGAGTGCAAAGGTACTGTTGTCTATCAGTTGGCAAGCTGCGCACACAATGCCAGTGTTGTACAGCTTCCTTCTTCACCTTTCCGAAGCTGCCGCTCTCTCCGGCTGGCGGAGGCGAAGAAGCGGCTTCTTCACGCAAAGACGATTGTGCCGCTCACAGTGCTCTCCTTAGCGCGGCTTCTGCCGAAAGAAGCCCGGGAGCGGCGCTTAGCTCCGGAGAGCATCGTACCTTGGTCTTTAGCGTCTTTTGTAGTCTACATCTTAGCAGAAAGCTTTTCCACTATGTCTGGCAGGGAGAAACTGTGCCAGCACAGAAAACATCTCCCATCGTGTTTTTGAGGTTGCAGAAAGGTGTGCAGAGTGTTTTACAAGAAGAGAGAGAAAGTTGTCCAAAACAGCTTCCAATGGAATGTTCATGTGATTGGAAAAGGCAGGAGAGTGCAAAGGTACTGTTGTCTATCAGTTGGCAAGCTGCGCACACAATGCCAGTGTTGTACAGCTTCCTTCTTCACCTTTCCGAAGCTGCCGCTCTCTCCGGCTGGCGGAGGCGAAGAAGCGGCTTCTTCACGCAAAGACGATTGTGCCGCTCACAGTGCTCTCCTTAGCGCGGCTTCTGCCGAAAGAAGCCCGGGAGCGGCGCTTAGCTCCGGAGAGCATCGTACCTTGGTCTTTAGCGTCTTTTGTAGTCTACATCTTAGCAGAAAGCTTTTCCACTATGTCTGGCAGGGAGAAACTGTGCCAGCACAGAAAACATCTCCCATCGTGTTTTTGAGGTTGCAGAAAGGTGTGCAGAGTGTTTTACAAGAAGAGAGAGAAAGTTGTCCAAAACAGATTCCAATGGAATGTTCATGTGATTGGAAAGATCAGGTGAGTGCAAAGGTACTGTTGTCTATCAGTTGGCAAGCTGCGCACACAATGCCAGTGTTGTACAGCTTCTTTCTTCACCTTTCCGAAGCTGCCGCTCTCTCCGGCTGGCGGAGGCGAAGAAGCGGCTTCTTCGCGCAAAGACGATTGTGCCGCTCACAGTGCTCTCCTGAGCGCGGCTTCTGCCGAAAGAAGCCCGGGAGCGGCGCTTAGCTCCGGAGAGCATCGTACCTTGGTCTTTAGCGTCTTTTGTAGTCTACATCTTAGCAGAAAGCTTTTCCACTATATCTGGAAGGGAGAAACTTTGCCAGTGCAGAAAACATGACTCATTGTGCTTTTGAGGTTGCAGAAAGGTCTTCCGAGTGTTTTGGAAGAAGAGAGAGAAAGTTGTCCAAAACAGCTTCCAATGGAATGTTCATGTGATTGGAAAAGGCAGGAGAGTGCAAAGGTACTGTTGTCTATCAGTTGGCAAGCTGTGCACACAATGCCAGTGTTGTACAGCTTCCTTCTTCACCTTTCCGAAGCTGCCGCTCTCTCCGGCTGGCGGAGGCGAAGAAGCGGCTTCTTCGCGCAAAGACGATTGTGCCGCTCACAGTGCTCTCCGGAGCGCGGCTTCTGCCGAAAGACGCCCGGGAGCGGCGCTTAGCTCCGGAGAGCATCGTACCTTGGTCTTTAGCGTCTTTTGTAGTCTACATCTTAGCAGAAAGCTTTTCCACTATGTCTGGCAGGGAGAAACTGTGCCAGCACAGAAAACATCTCCCATCGTGTTTTTGAGGTTGCAGAAAGGTGTGCAGAGTGTTTTGCAAGAAGAGAGAGAAAGTTGTCCAAAACAGCTTCCAATGGAATGTTCATGTGATTGGAAAGATCAGGTGAGTGCAAAGGTACTGTTCTCTATCAGTTGGCAAGCTGCGCACACAATGCCAGTGTTGTACAGCTTCTTTCTTCACCTTTCCGAAGCTGCCGCTCTCTCTGGCTGGCGGAGGCGAAGAAGCGGCTTCTTCGCGCAAAGACGATTGTGGCGCTCACAGTGCTCTCCTGAGCGCGGCTTCTGCCGAAAGAAGCCCGGGAGCGGCGCTTAGCTCCGGAGAGCATCGTACCTTGGTCTTTAGCGTCTTTTGTAGTCTACATCTTAGCAGAAAGCTTTTCCACTATGTCTGGAAGGGAGAAACTTTGCCAGTGCAGAAAACATGACTCATTGTGCTTTTGAGGTTGCAGAAAGGTCTTCCGAGTGTTTTGGAAGAAGAGAGAGAAAGGTGTCCAAAATACCTTCCAATGGAATGTTCATGTGATTGGAAAAGGCAGGAGAGTGCAAAGGTACTGTTGTCTATCAGTTGGCAAGCTGCGCACACAATGCCAGTGTTGTACAGCTTCCTTCTTCACCTTTCCGAAGCTGCCGCTCTCTCCGGCTGGCGGAGGCGAAGAAGCGGCTTCTTCGCGCAAAGACGATTGTGCCGCTCACAGGGCTCTCCTCAGCGCGGCATCTGCCGAAAGAAGCCCGGGAGCGGCCCTTAGCTCCGGAGAACATCGTACCTTGGTCTTTAGCGTCTTTTGTAGTCTACATCTTAGCAGAAAGCTTTTCCACTATGTCTGGCAGGGAGAAACTGTGCCAGCACAGAAAACATCTCCCATCGTGTTTTTGAGGTTGCAGAAAGGTGTGCAGAGTGTTTTGCAAGAAGAGAGAGAAAGTTGTCCAAAACAGCTTCCAATGGAATGTTCATGTGATTGGAAAAGGCAGGAGAGTGCAAAGGTACTGTTGTCTATCAGTTGGCAAGCTGCGCACACAATGCCAGTGTTGTACAGCTTCCTTCTTCACCTTTCCGAAGCTGCCGCTCTCTCCGGCTGGCGGAGGCGAAGAAGCGGCTTCTTCGCGCAATGACGATTGTGCCGCTCACAGTGCTCTCCGGAGCGCGGCTTCTGCCGAAAGACGCCCGGGAGCGGCGCTTAGCTCCGGAGAGCATCGTACCTTGGTCTTTAGCGTCTTTTGTAGCCTACATCTTAGCAGCAAGCTTTTCCACTATGTCTGGCAGGGAGAAACTGTGCCAGCACAGAAAACATCTCCCATCGTGTTTTTGAGGTTGCAGAAAGGTGTGCAGAGTGTTTTGCAAGAAGAGAGAGAAAGTTGTCCAAAACAGCTTGCAATGGAATGTTCATGTGATTGGAAAAGGCAGGAGAGTGCAAAGGTACTGTTTTCCATCAGTTGGCAAGCTGCGCACACAATGCCAGTGTTGTACAGCTTCCTTCTTCACCTTTCCGAAGCTGCCGCTCTCTCCGGCTGGCGGAGGCGAAGAAGCGGCTTCTTCGGGCAAAGACGATTGTGTCGCTCACAGTGCTCTCCGGAGCGCGGCTTCTGCCGAAAGAGGCCCGGAAGCGGCGCTTAGCTCCGGAGAGCATCGTACCTTGGTCTTTAGCGTCTTTTGTAGTCTACATCTTAGCAGAAAGCTTTTCCACTATGTCTGGCAGGGAGAAACTGTGCCAGCACAGAAAACATCTCCCATCGTGTTTTTGAGGTTGCATAGGGGTCTGCCAAGTGTTTGGCAGGAAGAAAAGGAAAGTTGTCCAAAACAGCTTCCAATGGAATGTTCATGTGATTGGAAAAGGCAGGAGAGTGCAAAGGTACTGTTTTCTATCAGTTGGCAAGCTGCGCACACAATGCCAGTGTTGTACAGCTTCCTTCTTCACCTTTCCGAAGCTGCCACTCTCTCCGGCTGGCGGAGGCGAATAAGCGGCTTCTTCGCGCAAAGACGATTGTGCCGCTCACAGTGCTCTCCGGAGCGCGGCTTCTGCCGAAAGACGCCCGGGAGCGGCGCTTAGCTCCGGAGAGCATCGTACCTTGGTCTTTAGCGTCTTTTGTAGTCTACATCTTAGCAGAAAGCTTTTCCACTATGTCTGGCAGGGAGAAACTGTGCCAGCACAGAAAACATCTCCCATCGTGTTTTTGAGGTTGCAGAAAGGTCTTCCGAGTGTTTTGGAAGAAGAGAGAGAAAGTTGTCCAAAACAGCTTCCAATGGAATGTTCATGTGATTGGAAAATGCAGGAGAGTGCAAAGGTACTGTTGTCTATCAGTTGGCAAGCTGCGCACACAATGCCAGTGTTGTACAGCTTCCTTCTTCACCTTTCCGAAGCTGCCGCTCTCTCCGGCTGGCGGAGGCGAAGAAGCGGCTTCTTCGCGCAAAGACGATTGTGCCGCTCACAGTGCTCTCCGGAGCGCGGCTTCTGCCGAAAGACGCCCGGGAGCGGCGCTTAGCTCCGGAGAGCATCGTACCTTGGTCTTTAGCGTCTTTTGTAGCCTACATCTTAGCAGCAAGCTTTTCCACTATGTCTGGCAGGGAGAAACTGTGCCAGCACAGAAAACATCTCCCATCGTGTTTTTGAGGTTGCAGAAAGGTGTGCAGAGTGTTTTGCAAGAAGAGAGAGAAAATTGTCCAAAACAGCTTCCAATGGAATGTTCATGTGATGGGACAAATCAGGTGAGTGCAAAGGTACTGTTGTCTATCAGTTGGCAAGCTGCGCACACAATGCCAGTGTTGTACAGCTTCCTTCTTCACCTTTCCGAAGCTGCCGCTCTCTCCGGCTGGCGGAGGCGAAGAAGCGGCTTCTTCACGCAAAGACGATTGTGCCGCTCACAGTGCTCTCCTTAGCGCGGCTTCTGCCGAAAGAAGCCCGGGAGCGGCCCTTAGCTCCGGAGAGCATCGTACCTTGGTCTTTAGCATCTTTTGTAGTCTACATCTTAGCAGAAAGCTTTTCCACTATGTCTGGCAGGGAGAAACTGTGCCAGCACAGAAAACATCTCCCATCGTGTTTTTGAGGTTGCATAGGGGTCTGCCAAGTGTTTGGCAGGAAGAAAAGGAAAGTTGTCCAAAACAGCTTGCAATGGAATGTTGATGTGATTGGAAAAGGCAGGAGAGTGCAAAGGTACTGTTTTCCATCAGTTGGCAAGCTGCGCACACAATGCCAGTGTTGTACAGCTTCCTTCTTCACCTTTCCGAAGCTGCCGCTCTCTCCGGCTGGCGGAGGCGAAGAAGCGGCTTCTTGGCGCAAAGACGATTGTACCGCTCACAGTGCTCTCCGGAGCGCGGCTTCTGCCGAAAGACGCCCGGGAGCGGCGCTTAGCTCCGGAGAGCATCGTACCTTGGTCTTTAGCGTCTTTTGTAGTCTACATCTGAGCAGAAAGCTTTTCCACTATGTCTGGCAGGGAGAAACTGTGCCAGCACAGAAAACATCTCCCATCGTGTTTTTTAGGTTGCATAGGGGTCTGCCAAATGTTTGGCAGGAAGAAAAGGAAAGTTGTCCAAAACAGCTTGCAATGGAATGTTCATGTGATTGGAAAAGGCAGGAGAGTGCATAGGTACTGTTGTCTATCAGTTGGCAAGCTGCGCACACAATGCCAGTGCTGTACAGCTTCCTTCTTCACGTTTCCGAAGCTGCCGCTCTCTCCGGCTGGCGGAGGCGAAGAAGCGGCTTCTTCGCGCAAAGACGATTGTGCCGCTCACAGTGCTCTCCTTAGCGCGGCTTCTGCCGAAAGTCGCCCGGGAGCGGCGCTTATCTCCGGAGAGCATCGTACCTTGCTCTCTAGCGTCTTTTGTAGTCTACATCTTAGCAGAAAGCTTTTCCACTATGTCTGGCAGGGAGAAACTGTGCCAGCACAGAAAACATCTCCCATCGTGTTTTTGAGGTTGCATAGGGGTCTGCCAAGTGTTTGGCAGGAAGAGAAGGAAAGTTGTCCAAAACAGCTTGCAATGGAATGTTCATGTGATTGGAAAAGGCAGGAGAGTGCAAAGGTACTGTTTTCTATCAGTTGGCAAGCTGCGCACACAATGCCAGTGTTGTACAGCTTCCTTCTTCACCTTTCCGAAGCTGCCGCTCTCTCCGGCTGGCGGAGGCGAAGAAGCGGCTTCTTCGCGCAAAGACGATTGTGCCGCTCACAGTGCTCTCTTAGCAAGGCTTCTGCCGAAAGAAGCCCGGGAGCGGCGCTTAGCTCCGGAGAGCATCGTACCTTGGTCTTTAGCGTCTTTTGTAGTCTACATCTTAGCAGAAAGCTTTTCCACTATGTCTGGCAGGGAGAAATTGTGCCAGCACAGAAAACATCTCCCATCGTGTTTTTGAGGTTGCAGAAAGGTGTGCAGAGTGTTTTGCAAGAAGAGAGAGAAAGTTGTCCAAAACAGCTTCCAATGGAATGTTCATGTGATTGGAAAAATCAGGTGAGTGCAAAGGTACTGTTGTCTATCAGTTGGCAAGCTGCGCACACAATGCCAGTGTTGTACAGCTTCTTTCTTCACCTTTCCGAAGCTGCCGCTCTCTCCGGCTGGCGGAGGCGAAGAAGCGGCTTCTTCGCGCAAAGACGATTGTGCGGCTCACAGTGCTCTCCTTAGCGCGGCTTCTGCCGAAAGACGCCCGGGAGCGGCGCTTAGCTCCGGAGAGCATCGTATCTTGCTCTCTAGCGTCTTTTGTAGTCTACATCTTAGCAGCAAGCTTTTCCACTATGTCTGGCAGGGAGAAACTGTGCCAGCACAGAAAACATCTCCCATCGTGTTTTGGAGGTTGCACGGAGGTCTTCCAAGTGTTTGGCAGGAAGAAAAGGAAAGTTGTCCAAAACAGCTTGCAATGGAATGTTCATGTGATTGGAAAAGGCAGGAGAGTGCAAAGGTACTGTTTTCTATCAGTTGGCAAGCTGCGCACACAATGCCAGTGTTGTACAGCTTCCTTCTTCACCTTTCCGAAGCTGCCGCTCTCTCCGGCTGGCGGAGGCGAAGAAGCGGCTTCTTCGCGCAAAGACGATTGTGCGGCTCACAGGGCTCTCCTGAGCGCGGCATCTGCCGAAAGAAGCCCGGGAGCGGCCCTTAGCTCCGGAGAACATCGTACCTTGGTCTTTAGCGTCTTTTGTAGTCTACATCTTAGCAGAAAGCTTTTCCACTATGTCTGGCAGGGAGAAACTGTGCCAGCACAGAAAACATCTCCCATCGTGTTTTTGATGTTGCAGAAAGGTGTGCAGAGTGTTTTGCAAGAAGAGAGAGAAAGTTGTCCAAAACAGCTTCAGATGGAATGTTCATGTGATTGGAAAAGGCAGGAGAGTGCAAAGGCACTGTTGTCTATCAGTTGGCAAGCTGCGCACACAATGCCAGTGTTGTACAGCTTCCTTCTTCACCTTTCCGAAGCTGCCGCTCTCTCCGGCTGGCGGAGGCGAATAAGCGGCTTCTTCGCGCAAAGACGATTGTGCCGCTCACAGTGCTCTCCGGAGCGCGGCTTCTGCCGAAAGACGCCCGGGAGCAGCGCTTAGCTCCGGAGAGCATCGTACCTTGGTCTTTAGCGTCTTTTGTAGTCTACATCTTAGCAGAAAGCTTTTCCACTATGTCTGGCAGGGAGAAACTGTGCCAGCACAGAAAACATCTCCCATCGTGTTTTTGAGGTTGCAGAAAGGTGTGCAGAGTGTTTTGCAAGAAGAGAGAGAAAGTTGTCCAAAACAGCTTCCAATGGAATGTTCATGTGATTGGAAAAGGCAGGAGAGTGCAAAGGTACTGTTGTCTATCAGTTGGCAAGCTGCGCACACAATGCCAGTGTTGTACAGCTTCCTTCTTCACCTTTCCGAAGCTGCCGCTCTCTCCGGCTGGCGGAGGCGAAGAAGCGGCTTCTTCGCGCAAAGACGATTGTGCCGCTCACAGTGCTCTCCGGAGCGCGGCTTCTGCCGAAAGACGCCCGGGAGCGGCGCTTAGCTCCGGAGAGCATCGTACCTTGGTCTTTAGCGTCTTTTGTAGCCTACATCTTAGCAGCAAGCTTTTCCACTATGTCTGGCAGGGAGAAACTGTGCCAGCACAGAAAACATCTCCCATCGTGTTTTTGAGGTTGCAGAAAGGTGTGCAGAGTGTTTTGCAAGAAGAGAGAGAAAGTTGTCCAAAACAGCTTGCAATGGAATGTTCATGTGATTGGAAAAGGCAGGAGAGTGCAAAGGTACTGTTTTCCATCAGTTGGCAAGCTGCGCACACAATGCCAGTGTTGTACAGCTTCCTTCTTCACCTTTCCGAAGCTGCCGCTCTCTCCGGCTGGCGGAGGCGAAGAAGCGGCTTCTTCGCGCAAAGACGATTGTGTCGCTCACAGGGCTCTCCTGAGCGCGGCTTCTGCCGAAAGAAGCCCGGGAGCGGCGCTTAGCTCCGGAGAGCATCGTACCTTGGTCTTTAGCGTCTTTTGTAGTCTACATCTTAGCAGAAAGCTTTTCCACTATGTCTGGCAGGGAGAAACTGTGCCAGCACAGAAAACATCTCCCATCGTGTTTTTGAGGTTGCATAGGGGTCTGCCAAGTGTTTGGCAGGAAGAAAAGGAAAGTTGTCCAAAACAGCTTCCAATGGAATGTTCATGTGATTGGAAAAGGCAGGAGAGTGCAAAGGTACTGTTTTCTATCAGTTGGCAAGCTGCGCACACAATGCCAGTGTTGTACAGCTTCCTTCTTCACCTTTCCGAAGCTGCCGCTCTCTCCGGCTGGCGGAGGCGAATAAGCGGCTTCTTCGCGCAAAGACGATTGTGCTGCTCACAGTGCTCTCCGGAGCGCGGCTTCTGCCGAAAGACGCCCGGGAGCGGCGCTTAGCTCCGGAGAGCATCGTACCTTGGTCTCTAGCGTCTTTTGTAGTCTACATCTTAGCAGAAAGCTTTTCCACTATGTCTGGCAGGGAGAAACTGTGCCAGCACAGAAAACATCTCCCATCGTGTTTTTGAGTTTGCAGAAAGGTGTTCCGAGTGTTTTGGAAGAAGAGAGAGAAAGTTGTCCAAAACAGCTTCCAATGGAATGTTCATGTGATTGGAAAATGCAGGAGAGTGCAAAGGTACTGTTGTCTATCAGTTGGCAAGCTGCGCACACAATGCCAGTGTTGTACAGCTTCCTTCTTCACCTTTCCGAAGCTGCCGCTCTCTCCGGCTGGCGGAGGCGAAGAAGCGGCTTCTTCGCGCAAAGACGATTGTGCCGCTCACAGTGCTCTCCGGAGCGCGGCTTCTGCCGAAAGACGCCCGGGAGCGGCGCTTAGCTCCGGAGAGCATCGTACCTTGGTCTTTAGCGTCTTTTGTAGCCTACATCTTAGCAGCAAGCTTTTCCACTATGTCTGGCAGGGAGAAACTGTGCCAGCACAGAAAACATCTCCCATCGTGTTTTTGAGGTTGCAGAAAGGTGTGCAGAGTGTTTTGGAAGAGGAGAGAGAAAATTGTCCAAAACAGCTTCCAATGGAATGTTCATGTGATGGGACAAATCAGGTGAGTGCAAAGGTACTGTTGTCTATCAGTTGGCAAGCTGCGCACACAATGCCAGTGTTGTACAGCTTCCTTCTTCACCTTTCCGAAGCTGCCGCTCTCTCCGGCTGGCGGAGGCGAAGAAGCGGCTTCTTCACGCAAAGACGATTGTGCCGCTCACAGTGCTCTCCTTAGCGCGGCTTCTGCCGAAAGAAGCCCGGGAGCGGCCCTTAGCTCCGGAGAGCATCGTACCTTGGTCTTTAGCATCTTTTGTAGTCTACATCTTAGCAGAAAGCTTTTCCACTATGTCTGGCAGGGAGAAACTGTGCCAGCACAGAAAACATCTCCCATCGTGTTTTTGAGGTTGCATAGGGGTCTGCCAAGTGTTTGGCAGGAAGAAAAGGAAAGTTGTCCAAAACGGCTTGCAATGGAATGTTCATGTGATTGGAAAAGGCAGGAGAGTGCAAAGGTACTGTTTTCCATCAGTTGGCAAGCTGCGCACACAATGCCAGTGTTGTACAGCTTCCTTCTTCACCTTTCCGAAGCTGCCGCTCTCTCCGGCTGGCGGAGGCGAAGAAGCGGCTTCTTGGCGCAAAGACGATTGTACCGCTCACAGTGCTCTCCGGAGCGCGGCTTCTGCCGAAAGACGCCCGGGAGCGGCGCTTACCTCCGGAGAGCATCGTACCTTGGTCTTTAGCGTCTTTTGTAGTCTACATCTTAGCAGAAAGCTTTTCCACTATGTCTGGCAGGGAGAAACTGTGCCAGCACAGAAAACATCTCCCATCGTTTTTTTTAGGTTGCATAGGGGTCTGCCAAATGTTTGGCAGGAAGAAAAGGAAAGTTGTCCAAAACAGCTTGCAATGGAATGTTCATGTGATTGGAAAAGGCAGGAGAGTGCAAAGGTACTGTTGTCTATCAGTTGGCAAGCTGCGCACACAATGCCAGTGCTGTACAGCTTCCTTCTTCACGTTTCCGAAGCTGCCGCTCTCTCCGGCTGGCGGAGGCGAAGAAGCGGCTTCTTCGCGCAAAGACGATTGTGCCGCTCACAGTGCTCTCCTTAGCGTGGCTTCTGCCGAAAGACGCCCGGGAGCGGCGCTTAGCTCCGGAGAGCATCGTACCTTGGTCTTTAGCGTCTTTTGTAGTCTACATCTTAGCAGAAACCTTTTCCACTATGTCTGGCAGGGAGAAACTGTGCCAGCACAGAAAACATCTCCCATCGTGTTTTTGAAGTTGCAGAAAAGTGTGCAGAGTGTTTTGCAAGAAGAGAGAGAAAGTTGTCCAAAACAGCTTCCAATGGAATGTTCATGTGATTGGAAAAGGCAGGAGAGTGCAAAGGTACTGTTGTCTAACAGTTGGCAAGCTGCGCACACAATGCCAGTGTTGTACAGCTTCCTTCTTCACCTTTCCGAAGCTGCCGCTCTCTCCGGCTGGCGGAGGCGAATAAGCGGCTTCTTCGCGCAAAGACGATTGTGCCGCTCACAGTGCTCTCCGGAGCGCGGCTTCTGCCGAAAGACGCCCGGGAGCGGCGCTTAGCTCCGGAGAGCATCGTACCTTGGTCTTTAGCGTCTTTTGTAGTCTACATCTTAGCAGAAAGCTTTTCCACTATGTCTGGCAGGGAGAAACTGTGCCAGCACAGAAAACATCTCCCATCGTGTTTTTGAGGTTGCAGAAAGGTGTGCAGAGTGTTTTGCAAGAAGAGAGAGAAAGTTGTCCAAAACAGCTTCCAATGGAATGTTCATGTGATTGGAAAAGGCAGGAGAGTGCAAAGGTACTGTTGTCTATCAGTTGGCAAGCTGCGCACACAATGCCAGTGTTGTACAGCTTCCTTCTTCACCTTTCCGAAGCTGCCGCTCTCTCCGGCTGGCGGAGGCGAAGAAGCGGCTTCTTCGCGCAATGACGATTGTGCCGCTCACAGTGCTCTCCGGAGCGCGGCTTCTGCCGAAAGACGCCCGGGAGCGGCGCTTAGCTCCGGAGAGCATCGTACCTTGGTCTTTAGCGTCTTTTGTAGCCTACATCTTAGCAGCAAGCTTTTCCACTATGTCTGGCAGGGAGAAACTGTGCCAGCACAGAAAACATCTCCCATCGTGTTTTTGAGGTTGCAGAAAGGTGTGCAGAGTGTTTTGCAAGAAGAGAGAGAAAGTTGTCCAAAACAGCTTGCAATGGAATGTTCATGTGATTGGAAAAGGCAGGAGAGTGCAAAGGTACTGTTTTCCATCAGTTGGCAAGCTGCGCACACAATGCCAGTGTTGTACAGCTTCCTTCTTCACCTTTCCGAAGCTGCCGCTCTCTCCGGCTGGCGGAGGCGAAGAAGCGGCTTCTTCGCGCAAAGACGATTGTACCGCTCACAGTGCTCTCCGGAGCGCGGCTTCTGCCGAAAGACGCCCGGGAGCGGCGCTTACCTCCGGAGAGCATCGTACCTTGGTCTTTAGCGTCTTTTGTAGTCTACATCTTAGCAGAAAGCTTTTCCACTATGTCTGGCAGGGAGAAACTGTGCCAGCACAGAAAACATCTCCCATCGTGTTTTTGAGGTTGCATAGGGGTCTGCCAAATGTTTGGCAGGAAGAAAAGGAAAGTTGTCCAAAACAGCTTGCAATGGAATGTTCATGTGATTGGAAAAGGCAGGAGAGTGCAAAGGTACTGTTGTCTATCAGTTGGCAAGCTGCGCACACAATGCCAGTGCTGTACAGCTTCCTTCTTCACGTTTCCGAAGCTGCCGCTCTCTCCGGCTGGCGGAGGCGAAGAAGCGGCTTCTTCGCGCAAAGACGATTGTGCCGCTCACAGTGCTCTCCTTAGCGTGGCTTCTGCCGAAAGACGCCCGGGAGCGGCGCTTAGCTCCGGAGAGCATCGTACCTTGGTCTTTAGCGTCTTTTGTAGTCTACATCTTAGCAGAAACCTTTTCCACTATGTCTGGCAGGGAGAAACTGTGCCAGCACAGAAAACATCTCCCATCGTGTTTTTGAAGTTGCAGAAAAGTGTGCAGAGTGTTTTGCAAGAAGAGAGAGAAAGTTGTCCAAAACAGCTTCCAATGGAATGTTCATGTGATTGGAAAAGGCAGGAGAGTGCAAAGGTACTGTTGTCTAACAGTTGGCAAGCTGCGCACACAATGCCAGTGTTGTACAGCTTCCTTCTTCACCTTTCCGAAGCTGCCGCTCTCTCCGGCTGGCGGAGGCGAATAAGCGGCTTCTTCGCGCAAAGACGATTGTGCCGCTCACAGTGCTCTCCGGAGCGCGGCTTCTGCCGAAAGACGCCCGGGAGCGGCGCTTAGCTCCGGAGAGCATCGTACCTTGGTCTTTAGCGTCTTTTGTAGTCTACATCTTAGCAGAAAGCTTTTCCACTATGTCTGGCAGGGAGAAACTGTGCCAGCACAGAAAACATCTCCCATCGTGTTTTTGAGGTTGCAGAAAGGTGTGCAGAGTGTTTTGCAAGAAGAGAGAGAAAGTTGTCCAAAACAGCTTCCAATGGAATGTTCATGTGATTGGAAAAGGCAGGAGAGTGCAAAGGTACTGTTGTCTATCAGTTGGCAAGCTGCGCACACAATGCCAGTGTTGTACAGCTTCCTTCTTCACCTTTCCGAAGCTGCCGCTCTCTCCGGCTGGCGGAGGCGAAGAAGCGGCTTCTTCGCGCAATGACGATTGTGCCGCTCACAGTGCTCTCCGGAGCGCGGCTTCTGCCGAAAGACGCCCGGGAGCGGCGCTTAGCTCCGGAGAGCATCGTACCTTGGTCTTTAGCGTCTTTTGTAGCCTACATCTTAGCAGCAAGCTTTTCCACTATGTCTGGCAGGGAGAAACTGTGCCAGCACAGAAAACATCTCCCATCGTGTTTTTGAGGTTGCAGAAAGGTGTGCAGAGTGTTTTGCAAGAAGAGAGATAAAGTTGTCCAAAACAGCTTGCAATGGAATGTTCATGTGATTGGAAAAGGCAGGAGAGTGCAAAGGTACTGTTTTCCATCAGTTGGCAAGCTGCGCACACAATGCCAGTGTTGTACAGCTTCCTTCTTCACCTTTCCGAAGCTGCCGCTCTCTCCGGCTGGCGGAGGCGAAGAAGCGGCTTCTTCGCGCAAAGACGATTGTGTCGCTCACAGGGCTCTCCTGAGCGCGGCTTCTGCCGAAAGAAGCCCGGGAGCGGCGCTTAGCTCCGGAGAGCATCGTACCTTGGTCTTTAGCGTCTTTTGTAGTCTACATCTTAGCAGAAAGCTTTTCCACTATGTCTGGCAGGGAGAAACTGTGCCAGCACAGAAAACATCTCCCATCGTGTTTTTGAGGTTGCATAGGGGTCTGCCAAGTGTTTGGCAGGAAGAAAAGGAAAGTTGTCCAAAACAGCTTCCAATGGAATGTTCATGTGATTGGAAAAGGCAGGAGAGTGCAAAGGTACTGTTGTCTATCAGTTGGCAAGCTGCGCACACAATGCCAGTGTTGTACAGCTTCCTTCTTCACCTTTCCGAAGCTGCCGCTCTCTCCGGCTGGCGGAGGCGAATAAGCGGCTTCTTCGCGCAAAGACGATTGTGCCGCTCACAGTGCTCTCCGGAGCGCGGCTTCTGCCGAAAGACGCCCGGGAGCGGCGCTTAGCTCCGGAGAGCATCGTACCTTGGTCTCTAGCGTCTTTTGTAGTCTACATCTTAGCAGAAAGCTTTTCCACTATGTCTGGCAGGGAGAAACTGTGCCAGCACAGAAAACATCTCCCATCGTGTTTTTGAGTTTGCAGAAAGGTGTTCCGAGTGTTTTGGAAGAAGAGAGAGAAAGTTGTCCAAAACAGCTTCCAATGGAATGTTCATGTGATTGGAAAATGCAGGAGAGTGCAAAGGTACTGTTGTCTATCAGTTGGCAAGCTGCGCACACAATGCCAGTGTTGTACAGCTTCCTTCTTCACCTTTCCGAAGCTGCCGCTCTCTCCGGCTGGCGGAGGCGAAGAAGCGGCTTCTTCGCGCAAAGACGATTGTGCCGCTCACAGTGCTCTCCGGAGCGCGGCTTCTGCCGAAAGACACCCGGGAGCGGCGCTTAGCTCCGGAGAGCATCGTACCTTGGTCTTTAGCGTCTTTTGTAGTCTACATCTTAGCAGCAAGCTTTTCCACTATGTCTGGCAGGGAGAAACTGTGCCAGCACAGAAAACATCTCCCATCGTGTTTTTGAGGTTGCAGAAAGGTGTGCAGAGTGTTTTGGAAGAGGAGAGAGAAAATTGTCCAAAACAGCTTCCAATGGAATGTTCATGTGATGGGACAAATCAGGTGAGTGCAAAGGTACTGTTGTCTATCAGTTGGCAAGCTGCGCACACAATGCCAGTGTTGTACAGCTTCCTTCTTCACCTTTCCGAAGCTGCCGCTCTCTCCGGCTGGCGGAGGCGAAGAAGCGGCTTCTTCACGCAAAGACGATTGTGCCGCTCACAGTGCTCTCCTTAGCGCGGCTTCTGCCGAAAGACGCCCGGGAGCGGCCCTTAGCTCCGGAGAGCATCGTACCTTGGTCTTTAGCATCTTTTGTAGTCTACATCTTAGCAGAAAGCTTTTCCACTATGTCTGGCAGGGAGAAACTGTGCCAGCACAGAAAACATCTCCCATCGTGTTTTTGAGGTTGCATAGGGGTCTGCCAAGTGTTTGGCAGGAAGAAAAGGAAAGTTGTCCAAAACAGCTTGCAATGGAATGTTCATGTGATTGGAAAAGGCAGGAGAGTGCAAAGGTACTGTTTTCCATCAGTTGGCAAGCTGCGCACACAATGCCAGTGTTGTACAGCTTCCTTCTTCACCTTTCCGAAGCTGCCGCTCTCTCCGGCTGGCGGAGGCGAAGAAGCGGCTTCTTGGCGCAAAGACGATTGTACCGCTCACAGTGCTCTCCGGAGCGCGGCTTCTGCCGAAAGACGCCCGGGAGCGGCGCTTACCTCCGGAGAGCATCGTACCTTGGTCTTTAGCGTCTTTTGTAGTCTACATCTTAGCAGAAAGCTTTTCCACTATGTCTGGCAGGGAGAAACTGTGCCAGCACAGAAAACATCTCCCATCGTGTTTTTTAGGTTGCATAGGGGTCTGCCAAATGTTTGGCAGGAAGAAAAGGAAAGTTGTCCAAAACAGCTTCCAATGGAATGTTCATGTGATTGGAAAAGGCAGGAGAGTGCAAAGGTACTGTTGTCTATCAGTTGGCAAGCTGCGCACACAATGCCAGTGCTGTACAGCTTCCTTCTTCACGTTTCCGAAGCTGCCGCTCTCTCCGGCTGGCGGAGGCGAAGAAGCGGCTTCTTCGCGCAAAGACGATTGTGCCGCTCACAGTGCTCTCCTTAGCGTGGCTTCTGCCGAAAGACGCCCGGGAGCGGCGCTTAGCTCCGGAGAGCATCGTACCTTGGTCTTTAGCGTCTTTTGTAGTCTACATCTTAGCAGAAACCTTTTCCACTATGTCTGGCAGGGAGAAACTGTGCCAGCACAGAAAACATCTCCCATCGTGTTTTTGAAGTTGCAGAAAGGTGTGCAGAGTGTTTTGCAAGAAGAGAGAGAAAGTTGTCCAAAACAGCTTCCAATGGAATGTTCATGTGATTGGAAAAGGCAGGAGAGTGCAAAGGTACTGTTGTCTAACAGTTGGCAAGCTGCGCACACAATGCCAGTGTTGTACAGCTTCCTTCTTCACCTTTCCGAAGCTGCCGCTCTCTTCGGCTGGCGGAGGCGAAGAAGCGGCTTCTTCGCACAAAGACGATTGTGCCGCTCACAGTGCTCTCCGGAGCGCGGCTTCTGCCGAAAGACGCCCGGGAGCGGCGCTTAGCTCCGGAGAGCATCGTACCTTGGTCTTTAGCATCTTTTGTAGTCTACATCTCAGCAGAAAACTTTTCCACTATGTCTGGCAGGGAGAAACTGTGCCAGCACAGAAAACATCTCCCATCGTGTTTTTGAGGTTGCAGAAAGGTGTGCAGAGTGTTTTGCAAGAAGAGAGAGAAAGTTGTCCAAAACAGCTTCCAATGGAATGTTCATGTGATTGGAAATGGCAGGAGAGTGCAAAGGTACTGTTGTCTATCAGTTGGCAAGCTGCGCACACAATGCCAGTGTTGTACAGCTTCCTTCTTCACCTTTCCGAAGCTGCCGCTCTCTCCGGCTGGCGGAGGCAAAAAAGCGGCTTCTTCGCGCAAAGACGATTGTGCCGCTCACAGTGCTCTCCGGAGCGCGGCTTCTGCCGAAAGACGCCCGGGAGCGGCGCTTAGCTCCGCAGAGCATTGTACCTTGGTCTTTAGTGTCTTTTGTAGTCTACATCTCAGCAGAAAGCTTTTCAAATATGTCTGGCAGGGAGAAACTGTGCCAGCACAGAAAACATCTCCCATCGTGTTTTTGAGGTTGCAGAAAGGTGTGCAGAGTGTTTTGCAAGAAGAGAGAGAAAGTTGTCCAAAACAGCTTCCAATGGAATGTTCATGTGATTGGAAAAGGCAGGAGAGTGCAAAGGTACTGTTTTCTATCAGTTGGCAAGCTGCGCACACAATGCCAGTGTTGTACAGCTTCCTTCTTCACCTTTCCGAAGCTGCCGCTCTCTCCGGCTGGCGGAGGCGAAGAAGCGGCTTCTTCCCCCAAAGACGATTGTGCCGCTCACAGTGCTCTCCGGAGCGCGGCTTCTGTCGAAAGACGCCCGGGAGCGGCGCTTAGCTCCGGAGAGCATCGTACCTTGGTCTTTAGCGTCTTTTGTAGTCTACATCTTAGCAGAAAGCTTTTCCACTATGTCTGGCAGGGAGAAACTGTGCCAGCACAGAAAACATCTCCCATCGTGTTTTTGAGGTTGCAGAAAGGTGTGCAGAGTGTTTTGCAAGAAGAGAGAGAAAGTTGTCCAAAACAGCTTGCAATGGAATGTTCATGTGATTGGAAAAATCAGGTGAGTGCAAAGGTAATGTTGTCTATCAGTTGGCAAGCTGCGCACACAATGCCAGTGTTGTACAGCTTCTTTCTTCACATTTCCGAAGCTGCCGCTCTCTCCGGCTGGCGGAGGCGAAGAAGCGGCTTCTTCGCGCAAAGACGATTGTGCCGCTCACAGTGCTCTCCTGAGCGCGGCTTCTGCCGAAAGAAGCCCGGGAGCGGCGCTTAGCTCCGGAGAGCATCGTACCTTGGTCTTTAGCGTCTTTTGTAGTCTACATCTTAGCAGAAAGCTTTTCCACTATGTCTGGCAGGGAGAAACTGTGCCAGCACAGAAAACATCTCCCATCGTGTTTTTGAGGTTGCAGAAAGGTGTGCAGAGTGTTTTGCAAGAAGAGAGAGAAAGTTGTCCAAAACAGCTTCAGATGGAATGTTCATGTGATTGGAAAAGGCAGGAGAGTGCAAAGGTACTGTTGTCTATCAGTTGGCAAGCTGCGCACACAATGCCAGTGTTGTACAGCTTCCTTCTTCACCTTTCCGAAGCTGCCGCTCTCTCCGGCTGGCGGAGGCGAAGAAGCGGCTTCTTCGCGCAATGACGATTGTGCCGCTCACAGTGCTCTCCGGAGCGCGGCTTCTGCCGAAAGACGCCCGGGAGCGGCGCTTAGCTCCGGAGAGCATCGTACCTTGGTCTTTAGCGTCTTTTGTAGTCTACATCTTAGCAGCAAGCTTTTCCACTATGTCTGGCAGGGAGAAACTGTGCCAGCACAGAAAACATCTCCCATCGTGTTTTTGAGGTTGCAGAAAGGTGTGCAGAGTGTTTTGCAAGAAGAGAGAGAAAGTTGTCCAAAACAGCTTGCAATGGAATGTTCATGTGATTGGAAAAGGCAGGAGAGTGCAAAGGTACTGTTTTCCATCAGTTGGCAAGCTGCGCACACAATGCCAGTGTTGTACAGCTTCCTTCTTCACCTTTCCGAAGCTGCTGCCCTCTCCGGCTGGCGGAGGCGAAGAAGCGGCTTCTTCGCGCAAAGACGATTGTGTCGCTCACCGGGCTCTCCTGAGGGCGGCTTCTGCCGAAAGAAGCCCGGGAGCGGCGCTTAGCTCCGGAGAGCATCGTACCTTGGTCTTTAGCGTCTTTTGTAGTCTACATCTTAGCAGAAAGCTTTTCCACTATGTCTGGCAGGGAGAAACTGTGCCAGCACAGAAAACATCTCCCATCGTGTTTTTGAGGTTGCATAGGGGTCTGCCAAGTGTTTGGCAGGAAGAAAAGGAAAGTTGTCCAAAACAGCTTCCAATGGAATGTTCATGTGATTGGAAAAGGCAGGAGAGTGCAAAGGTACTGTTTTCTATCAGTTGGCAAGCTGCGCACACAATGCCAGTGTTGTACAGCTTCCTTCTTCACCTTTCCGAAGCTGCCGCTCTCTCCGGCTGGCGGAGGCGAAGAAGCGGCTTCTTCGCGCAAAGACGATTGTGCCGCTCACAGTGCTCTCCGGAGCGCGGCTTCTGCCGAAAGACGCCCGGGAGGGGCGCTTAGCTCCGGAGAGCATCGTACCTTGGTCTCTAGCGTCTTTTGTAGTCTACATCTTAGCAGAAAGCTTTTCCACTATGTCTGGCAGGGAGAAACTGTGCCAGCACAGAAAACATCTCCCATCGTGTTTTTGAGTTTGCAGAAAGGTGTTCCGAGTGTTTTGGAAGAAGAGAGAGAAAGTTGTCCAAAACAGCTTCCAATGGAATGTTCATGTGATTGGAAAATGCAGGAGAGTGCAAAGGTACTGTTGTCTATCAGTTGGCAAGCTGCGCACACAATGCCAGTGTTGTACAGCTTCCTTCTTCACCTTTCCGAAGCTGCCGCTCTCTCCGGCTGGCGGAGGCGAAGAAGCGGCTTCTTCGCGCAAAGACGATTGTGCCGCTCACAGTGCTCTCCGGAGCGCGGCTTCTGCCGAAAGACGCCCGGGAGCGGCGCTTAGCTCCGGAGAGCATCGTACCTTGGTCTTTAGCGTCTTTTGTAGTCTACATCTTAGCAGAAAGCTTTTCCACTATGTCTGGCAGGGAGAAACTGTGCCAGCACAGAAAACATCTCCCATCGTGTTTTTGAGGTTGCAGAAAGGTGTGCAGAGTGTTTTGCAAGAAGAGAGAGAAAATTGTCCAAAACAGGTTCCAATGGAATGTTCATGTGGTTGGAAAAATCAGGTGAGTGCAAAGGTACTGTTGTCTATCAGTTGGCAAGCTGCGCACACAATGCCAGTGTTGTACAGCTTCCTTCTTCACCTTTCCGAAGCTGCCGCTCTCTCCGGCTGGCGGAGGCGAAGAAGCGGCTTCTTCACGCAAAGACGATTGTGTCGCTCACAGTGCTCTCCGGAGCGCGGCTTCTGCCGAAAGAAGCCCGGGAGCGGCCCTTAGCTCCGGAGAGCATCGTACCTTGGTCTTTAGCATCTTTTGTAGTCTACATCTTAGCAGAAAGCTTTTCCACTATGTCTGGCAGGGAGAAACTGTGCCAGCACAGAAAACATCTCCCATCGTGTTTTTGAGGTTGCATAGGGGTCTGCCAAGTGTTTGGCAGGAAGAAAAGGAAAGTTGTCCAAAACAGCTTGCAATGGAATGTTCATGTGATTGGAAAAGGCAGGAGAGTGCAAAGGTACTGTTTTCCATCAGTTGGCAAGCTGCGCACACAATGCCAGTGTTGTACAGCTTCCTTCTTCACCTTTCCGAAGCTGCCGCTCTCTCCGGCTGGCGGAGGCGAAGAAGCGGCTTCTTGGCGCAAAGACGATTGTGTCGCTCACAGGGCTCTCCTGAGCGCGGCTTCTGCCGAAAGAAGCCCGGGAGCGGCGCTTAGCTCCGGAGAGCATCGTACCTTGGTCTTAAGCGTCTTTTGTACTCTACATCTTAGCAGAAAGCTTTTCCACTATGTCTGGCAGGGAGAAACTGTGCCAGCACAGAAAACATCTCCCATCGTGTTTTTGAGGTTGCATAGGTGTCTGCCAAGTGTTTGGCAGGAAGAAAAGGAAAGTTGTCCAAAACAGCTTCCAATGGAATGTTCATGTGATTGGAAAAGGCAGGAGAGTGCAAAGGTACTGTTTTCTATCAGTTGGCAAGCTGCGCACACAATGCCAGTGTTGTACAGCTTCCTTCTTCACCTTTCCGAAGATGCCGCTCTCTCCGGCTGGCGGAGGCGAAGAAGCGGCTTCTTCGCGCAAAGACGATTGTACCGCTCACAGTGCTCTCCGGAGCGCGGCTTCTGCCGAAAGACGCCCGGGAGCGGCGCTTAGCTCCGGAGAGCATCGTACCTTGGTCTTTAGCGTCTTTTGTAGTCTACATCTTAGCAGCAAGCTTTTCCACTATGTCTGGCAGGGAGAAACTGTGCCAGCACAGAAAACATCTCCCATCGTGTTTTTGAGGTTGCAGAAAGGTGTGCAGAGTGTTTTGCAAGAAGAGAGAGAAAGTTGTCCAAAACAGCTTGCAATGGAATGTTCATGTGATTGGAAAAGGCAGGAGAGTGCAAAGGTACTGTTTTCCATCAGTTGGCAAGCTGCGCACACAATGCCAGTGTTGTACAGCTTCCTTCTTCACCTTTCCGAAGCTGCCGCTCTCTCCGGCTGGCGGAGGCGAAGAAGCGGCTTCTTGGCGCAAAGACGATTGTGTCGCTCACAGGGCTCTCCTGAGCGCGGCTTCTGCCGAAAGAAGCCCGGGAGCGGCGCTTAGCTCCGGAGAGCATCGTACCTTGGTCTTTAGCGTCTTTTGTAGTCTACATCTTAGCAGAAAGCTTTTCCACTATGTCTGGCAGGGAGAAACTGTGCCAGCACAGAAAACATCTCCCATCGTGTTTTTGAGGTTGCAGAAAGGTGTGCAGAGTGTTTTGCAAGAAGAGAGAGAAAGTTGTCCAAAACAGCTTCCAATGGAATGTTCATGTGATTGGAAAAGGCAGGAGAGTGCAAAGGTACTGTTTTCTATCAGTTGGCAAGCTGCGCACACAATGCCAGTGTTGTACAGCTTCCTTCTTCACCTTTCCGAAGCTGCCGCTCTCTCCGGCTGGCGGAGGCGAAGAAGCGGCTTCTTCGCGCAAAGACGATTGTGCCGCTCACAGTGCTCTCCGGAGCGCGGCTTCTGCCGAAAGACGCCCGGGAGCGGCGCTTAGCTCCGGAGAGCATCGTACCTTGGTCTCTAGCGTCTTTTGTAGTCTACATCTTAGCAGAAAGCTTTTCCACTATGTCTGGCAGGGAGAAACTGTGCCAGCACAGAAAACATCTCCCATCGTGTTTTTGAGTTTGCAGAAAGGTGTTCCGAGTGTTTTGGAAGAAGAGAGAGAAAGTTGTCCAAAACAGCTTCCAATGGAATGTTCATGTGATTGGAAAATGCAGGAGAGTGCAAAGGTACTGTTGTCTATCAGTTGGCAAGCTGCGCACACAATGCCAGTGTTGTACAGCTTCCTTCTTCACCTTTCCGAAGCTGCCGCTCTCTCCGGCTGGCTAAGGCGAAGAAGCGGCTTCTTCGCGCAAAGACGATTGTGCCGCTCACAGTGCTCTCCGGAGCGCGGCTTCTGCCGAAAGACGCCCGGGAGCGGCGCTTAGCTCCGGAGAGCATCGTACCTTGGTCTTTAGCGTCTTTTGTAGTCTACATCTTAGCAGAAAGCTTTTCCACTATGTCTGGCAGGGAGAAACTGTGCCAGCACAGAAAACATCTCCCATCGTGTTTTTGAGGTTGCAGAAAGGTGTGCAGAGTGTTTTGCAAGAAGAGAGAGAAAATTGTCCAAAACAGCTTCCAATGGAATGTTCATGTGATTGGAAAAATCAGGTGAGTGCAAAGGTACTGTTGTCTATCAGTTGGCAAGCTGCGCACACAATGCCAGTGTTGTACAGCTTCCTTCTTCACCTTTCCGAAGCTGCCGCTCTCTCCGGCTGGCGGAGGCGAAGAAGCGGCTTCTTCACGCAAAGACTATTGTGTCGCTCACAGTGCTCTCCTTAGCGCGGCTTCTGCCGAAAGAAGCCCGGGAGCGGCCCTTAGCTCCGGAGAGCATCGTACCTTGGTCTTTAGCATCTTTTGTAGTCTACATCTTAGCAGAAAGCTTTTCCACTATGTCTGGCAGGGAGAAACTGTGCCAGCACAGAAAACATCTCCCATCGTGTTTTTGAGGTTGCATAGGGGTCTGCCAAGTGTTTGGCAGGAAGAAAAGGAAAGTTGTCCAAAACAGCTTGCAATGGAATGTTCATGTGATTGGAAAAGGCAGGAGAGTGCAAAGGTACTGTTTTCCATCAGTTGGCAAGCTGCGCACACAATGCCAGTGTTGTACAGCTTCCTTCTTCACCTTTCCGAAGCTGCCGCTCTCTCCGGCTGGCGGAGGCGAAGAAGCGGCTTCTTGGCGCAAAGACGATTGTGTCGCTCACAGGGCTCTCCTGAGCGCGGCTTCTGCCGAAAGAAGCCCGGGAGCGGCGCTTAGCTCCGGAGAGCATCGTACCTTGGTCTTAAGCGTCTTTTGTACTCTACATCTTAGCAGAAAGCTTTTCCACTATGTCTGGAAGGGAGAAACTGTGCCAGCACAGAAAACATCTCCCATCGTGTTTTTTAGGTTGCATAGGGGTCTGCCAAGTGTTTGGCAGGAAGAAAAGGAAAGTTGTCCAAAACAGCTTGCAATGGAATGTTCATGTGATTGGAAAAGGCAGGAGAGTGCAAAGGTACTGTTGTCTATCAGTTGGCAAGCTGCGCACACAATGCCAGTGCTGTACAGCTTCCTTCTTCACGTTTCCGAAGCTGCCGCTCTCTCCGGCTGGCGGAGGCGAAGAAGCGGCTTCTTCGCGCAAAGACGATTGTGCCGCTCACAGTGCTCTCCTTAGCGCGGCTTCTGCCGAAAGACGCCCGGGAGCGGCGCTTAGCTCCGGAGAGCATCGTACCTTGCTCTCTAGCGTCTTTTGTAGTCTACATCTTAGCAGAAAGCTTTTCCACTATGTCTGGCAGGGAGAAACTGTGCCAGCACAGAAAACATCTCCCATCGTGTTTTTGAGGTTGCATAGGGGTCTGCGAAGTGTTTGGCAGGAAGAGAAGGAAAGTTGTCCAAAACAGCTTGCAATGGAATGTTCATGTGATTGGAAAAGGCAGGAGAGTGCAAAGGTACTGTTTTCTATCAGTTGGCAAGCTGCGCACACAATGCCAGTGTTGTACAGCTTCCTTCTTCACCTTTCCGAAGCTGCCGCTCTCTCCGGCTGGCGGAGGCGAAGAAGCGGCTTCTTCGCGCAAAGACGATTGTGCCGCTCACAGTGCTCTCTTAGCACGGCTTCTGCCGAAAGAAGCCCGGGAGCGGCGCTTAGCTCCGGAGAGCATCGTACCTTGGTCTTTAGCGTCTTTTGTAGTCTACATCTTAGCAGAAAGCTTTTCCATTATGTCTGGCAGGGAGAAATTGTGCCAGCACAGAAAACATCTCCCATCGTGTTTTTGAGGTTGCAGAAAGGTGTGCAGAGTGTTTTGCAAGAAGAGAGAGAAAGTTGTCCAAAACAGCTTCCAATGGAATGTTCATGTGATTGGAAAAATCAGGTGAGTGCAAAGGTACTGTTGTCTATCAGTTGGCAAGCTGCGCACACAATGCCAGTGTTGTACAGCTTCTTTCTTCACCTTTCCGAAGCTGCCGCTCTCTCCGGCTGGCGGAGGCGAAGAAGCGGCTTCTTCGCGCAAAGACGATTGTGCCGCTCCCAGTGCTCTCCTGAGCGCGGCTTCTGCCGAAAGACGCCCGGGAGCGGCGCTTAGCTCCGGAGAGCATCGTACCTTGGTCTTTAGCGTCTTTTGTAGTCTACATCTTAGCAGAAACATTTTCCACTATGTCTGGCAGGGAGAAACTGTGCCAGCACAGAAAACATCTCCCATCGTGTTTTTGAGGTTGCAGAAAGGTGTGCAGAGTGTTTTGCAAGAAGAGAGAGAAAGTTGTCCAAAACAGCTTCCAATGGAATGTTCATGTGATTGGAAATGGCAGGAGAGTGCAAAGGTACTGTTGTCTATCAGTTGGCAAGCTGCGCATACAATGCCAGTGTTGTACAGCTTCCTTCTTCACCTTTCCGAAGCTGCCGCTCTCTCCGGCTGGCGGAGGCGAAGAAGCGGCTTCTTCGCGCAAAGACGATTGTGCCGCTCACAGTGCTCTCCGGAGCGCGGCTTCTACCAAAAGACGCCCGGGAGCGGCGCTTAGCTCCGGAGAGCATCGTACCTTGGTCTTTAGCATCTTTTGTAGTCTACATCTCAGCAGAAACCTTTTCCACTATGTCTGGCAGGGAGAAACTGTGCCAGCACAGAAAACATCTCCCATCGTGTTTTTGAGGTTGCAGAAAGGTGTGCAGAGTGTTTTGCAAGAAGAGAGAGAAAGTTGTCCAAAACAGCTTCCAATGGAATGTTCATGTGATTGGAAATGGCAGGAGAGTGCAAAGGTACTGTTGTCTATCAGTTGGCAAGCTGCGCACACAATGCCAGTGTTGTACAGCTTCCTTCTTCACCTTTCCGAAGCTGCCGCTCTCTCCGGCTGGCGGAGGCAAAAAAGCGGCTACTTCGCGCAAAGACGATTGTGCCGCTCACAGTGCTCTCCGGAGCGCGGCTTCTGCCGAAAGACGCCCGGGAGCGGCGCTTAGCTCCGGAGAGCATCGTACCTTGGTCTTTAGTGTCTTTTGTAGTCTACATCTCAGCAGAAATCTTTTCAAATATGTCTGGCAGGGAGAAACTGTGCCAGCACAGAAAACATCTCCCATCGTGTTTTTGAGGTTGCAGAAAGGTGTGCAGAGTGTTTTGCAAGAAGAGAGAGAAAGTTGTCCAAAACAGCTTCCAATGGAATGTTCATGTGATTGGAAAAGGCAGGAGAGTGCAAAGGTACTGTTTTCTATCAGTTGGCAAGCTGCGCACACAATGCCAGTGTTGTACAGCTTCCTTCTTCACCTTTCCAAAGCTGCCGCTCTCTCCGGCTGGCGGAGGCGAAGAAGCGGCTTCTTCGCGCAAAGACGATTGTGCCGCTCACAGTGCTCTCCGGAGCACGGCTTCTGCCAAAAGACGCCCGGGAGCGGCGCTTAGCTCCGGAGAGCATCGTACCTGATTCTTTAGCGTCTTTTGTAGTCTACATCTTAGCAGAAAGCTTTTCCACTATGTCTGGCAGGGAGAAACTCTGCCAGCACAGAAAACATCTCCCATCATGTTTTTGAGGTTGCAGAAAGGTGTGCAGAGAGTTTTGCTAGAAGAGAGAGAAAATTGTCCAAAACAGCTTCCAATGGAATGTTCATGTGATTGGAAAAGGCAGGAGAGTGCAAAGGTACTGTTTTTTATCAGTTGGCAAGCTGCGCACGCAATGCCAGTGTTGTACAGCTTCCTTCTTCACCTTTCCGAAGCTGCCGCTCTCTCCGGCTGGCGGAGGCGAAGAAGCGGCTTCTTCGCGCAAAGACGATTGTGCCGCTCACAGTGCTCTCCTGAGCGCGGCTTCTGCCGAAAGAAGCCCGGGAGCGGCGCTTAGCTCCGGAGAGCATCGTACCTTGGTCTTAAGCGTCTTTTGTAGTCTACATCTTAGCAGAAAGCTTTTCCACTATGTCTGGCAGGGAGAAACTGTGCCAGCACAGAAAACATCTCCCATCGTGTTTTTGAGGTTGCAGAAAGGTGTGCAGAGTGTTTTGCAAGAAGAGAGAGAAAGTTGTCCAAAACAGCTTCCAATGGAATGTTCATGTGATTGGAAATGGCAGGAGAGTGCAAAGGTACTGTTGTCTATCAGTTGGCAAGCTGCGCACACAATGCCAGTGTTGTACAGCTTCCTTCTTCACCTTTCCGAAGCTGCCGCTCTCTCCGGCTGGCGGAGGCGAAGAAGCGGCTTCTTCGCGCAAAGACGATTGTGCCGCTCACAGTGCTCTCCGGAGCGCGGCTTCTGCCGAAAGACGCCCGGGAGCGGCGCTTAGCTCCGGAGAGCATCGTACCTTGGTCTTTAGCGTCTTTTGTAGTCTACATCTTAGCAGAAAGCTTTTCCACTATGTCTGGCAGGGAGAAACTGTGCCAGCACAGAAAACATCTCCCATCGTGTTTTTGAGGTTGCAGAAAGGTGTGCAGAGTGTTTTGCAAGAAGAGAGAGAAAGTTGTCCAAAACAGCTTCCAATGGAATGTTCATGTGATTGGAAAAGACAGGAGAGTGCAAAGGTACTGTTGTCTATCAGTTGGCAAGCTGCACACACAATGCCAGTGTTGTACAGCTTCCTTCTTCACCTTTCCGAAGCTGCCGCTCTCTCCGGCTGGCGGAGGCGAAGAAGCGGCTTCTTCGCGCAAAGACGATTGTGCCGCTCACAGTGCTCTCCTTAGCGCGGCTTCTGCCGAAAGACGCCCGGGAGCGGCGCTTAGCTCCGGAGAGCATCGTATCTTGCTCTCTAGCGTCTTTTGTAGTCTACATCTTAGCAGAAAGCTTTTCCACTATGTCTGGCAGGGAGAAACTGTGCCAGCACAGAAAACATCTCCCATCGTGTTTTTGAGGTTGCAGAAAGGTGTGCAGAGTGTTTTGCAAGAAGAGAGAGAAAGTTGTCCAAAACAGCTTCCAATGGAATGTTCATGTGATTGGAAAAGGCAGGAGAGTGCAAAGGTACTGTTTTCTATCAGTTGGCAAGCTGCGCACACAATGCCAGTGTTGTACAGCTTCCTTCTTCACCTTTCCGAAGCTGCCGCTCTCTCCGGCTGGCGGAGGCGAAGAAGCGGCTTCTTCGCGCAAAGACGATTTTACCGCTCACAGGGCTCTCCTGAGCGCGGCTTCTGCCGAAAGACGCCCGGGAGCGGCGCTTAGCTCCGGAGAGCATCGTACCTTTGTCTTTAGCGTCTTTTGTAGTCTACATCTTAGCAGAAAGCTTTTCCACTATGTCTGGCAGGGAGAAACTGTGCCAGCACAGAAAACATCTCCCATCGTGTTTTTGAGGTTGCATAGGGGTCTGCCAAGTGTTTGGCAGGAAGAGAAGGAAAGTTGTCAAAAACAGCTTCCAATGGAATGTTCATGTGATTGGAAAAGGCAGGAGAGTGCAAAGGTACTGTTTTCTATCAGTTGGCAAGCTGCGCGCACAATGCCAGTGTTGTACAGCTTCCTTCTTCACCTTTCCGAAGCTGCCGCTCTCTCCGGCTGGCGGAGGCGAAAAAGCGGCTTCTTCGCGCAAAGACGATTGTGCCGCTCACAGTGCTCTCCGGAGCGCGGCTTCTGCCGAAAGACGCCCGGGAGCGGCGCTTAGCTCCGGAGAGCATCGTACCTTGGTCTTTAGTGTCTTTTGTAGTCTACATCTCAGCAGAAAGCTTTTCAAATATGTCTGGCAGGGAGAAACTGTGCCAGCACAGAAAACATCTCCCATCGTGTTTTTGAGGTTGCATAGGGGTCTGCCAAATGTTTGGCAGGAAGAAAAGGAAAGTTGTCCAAAACAGCTTGCAATGGAATGTTCATGTGATTGGAAAAGGCAGGAGAGTGCAAAGGTACTGTTGTCTATCAGTTGGCAAGCTGCGCACACAATGCCAGTGCTGTACAGCTTCCTTCTTCACGTTTCCGAAGCTGCCGCTCTCTCCGGCTGGCGGAGGCGAAGAAGCGGCTTCTTCGCGCAAAGACGATTGTGCCGCTCACAGTGCTCTCCTTAGCGTGGCTTCTGCCGAAAGACGCCCGGGAGCGGCGCTTAGCTCCGGAGAGCATCGTACCTTGGTCTTTAGCGTCTTTTGTAGTCTACATCTTAGCAGAAACCTTTTCCACTATGTCTGGCAGGGAGAAACTGTGCCAGCACAGAAAACATCTCCCATCGTGTTTTTGAAGTTGCAGAAAAGTGTGCAGAGTGTTTTGCAAGAAGAGAGAGAAAGTTGTCCAAAACAGCTTCCAATGGAATGTTCATGTGATTGGAAAAGGCAGGAGAGTGCAAAGGTACTGTTGTCTAACAGTTGGCAAGCTGCGCACACAATGCCAGTGTTGTACAGCTTCCTTCTTCACCTTTCCGAAGCTGCCGCTCTCTCCGGCTGGCGGAGGCGAATAAGCGGCTTCTTCGCGCAAAGACGATTGTGCCGCTCACAGTGCTCTCCGGAGCGCGGCTTCTGCCGAAAGACGCCCGGGAGCGGCGCTTAGCTCCGGAGAGCATCGTACCTTGGTCTTTAGCGTCTTTTGTAGTCTACATCTTAGCAGAAAGCTTTTCCACTATGTCTGGCAGGGAGAAACTGTGCCAGCACAGAAAACATCTCCCATCGTGTTTTTGAGGTTGCAGAAAGGTGTGCAGAGTGTTTTGCAAGAAGAGAGAGAAAGTTGTCCAAAACAGCTTCCAATGGAATGTTCATGTGATTGGAAAAGGCAGGAGAGTGCAAAGGTACTGTTGTCTATCAGTTGGCAAGCTGCGCACACAATGCCAGTGTTGTACAGCTTCCTTCTTCACCTTTCCGAAGCTGCCGCTCTCTCCGGCTGGCGGAGGCGAAGAAGCGGCTTCTTCGCGCAATGACGATTGTGCCGCTCACAGTGCTCTCCGGAGCGCGGCTTCTGCCGAAAGACGCCCGGGAGCGGCGCTTAGCTCCGGAGAGCATCGTACCTTGGTCTTTAGCGTCTTTTGTAGCCTACATCTTAGCAGCAAGCTTTTCCACTATGTCTGGCAGGGAGAAACTGTGCCAGCACAGAAAACATCTCCCATCGTGTTTTTGAGGTTGCAGAAAGGTGTGCAGAGTGTTTTGCAAGAAGAGAGATAAAGTTGTCCAAAACAGCTTGCAATGGAATGTTCATGTGATTGGAAAAGGCAGGAGAGTGCAAAGGTACTGTTTTCCATCAGTTGGCAAGCTGCGCACACAATGCCAGTGTTGTACAGCTTCCTTCTTCACCTTTCCGAAGCTGCCGCTCTCTCCGGCTGGCGGAGGCGAAGAAGCGGCTTCTTCGCGCAAAGACGATTGTGTCGCTCACAGGGCTCTCCTGAGCGCGGCTTCTGCCGAAAGAAGCCCGGGAGCGGCGCTTAGCTCCGGAGAGCATCGTACCTTGGTCTTTAGCGTCTTTTGTAGTCTACATCTTAGCAGAAAGCTTTTCCACTATGTCTGGCAGGGAGAAACTGTGCCAGCACAGAAAACATCTCCCATCGTGTTTTTGAGGTTGCATAGGGGTCTGCCAAGTGTTTGGCAGGAAGAAAAGGAAAGTTGTCCAAAACAGCTTCCAATGGAATGTTCATGTGATTGGAAAAGGCAGGAGAGTGCAAAGGTACTGTTGTCTATCAGTTGGCAAGCTGCGCACACAATGCCAGTGTTGTACAGCTTCCTTCTTCACCTTTCCGAAGCTGCCGCTCTCTCCGGCTGGCGGAGGCGAATAAGCGGCTTCTTCGCGCAAAGACGATTGTGCCGCTCACAGTGCTCTCCGGAGCGCGGCTTCTGCCGAAAGACGCCCGGGAGCGGCGCTTAGCTCCGGAGAGCATCGTACCTTGGTCTCTAGCGTCTTTTGTAGTCTACATCTTAGCAGAAAGCTTTTCCACTATGTCTGGCAGGGAGAAACTGTGCCAGCACAGAAAACATCTCCCATCGTGTTTTTGAGGTTGCAGAAAGGTGTGCAGAGTGTTTTGCAAGAAGAGAGAGAAAGTTGTCCAAAACAGCTTCCAATGGAATGTTCATGTGATTGGAAATGGCAGGAGAGTGCAAAGGTACTGTTGTCTATCAGTTGGCAAGCTGCGCATACAATGCCAGTGTTGTACAGCTTCCTTCTTCACCTTTCCGAAGCTGCCGCTCTCTCCGGCTGGCGGAGGCGAAGAAGCGGCTTCTTCGCGCAAAGACGATTGTGCCGCTCACAGTGCTCTCCGGAGCGCGGCTTCTACCAAAAGACGCCCGGGAGCGGCGCTTAGCTCCGGAGAGCATCGTACCTTGGTCTTTAGCATCTTTTGTAGTCTACATCTCAGCAGAAACCTTTTCCACTATGTCTGGCAGGGAGAAACTCTGCCAGCACAGAAAACATCTCCCATCATGTTTTTGAGGTTGCAGAAAGGTGTGCAGAGAGTTTTGCAAGAAGAGAGAGAAAATTGTCCAAAACAGCTTCCAATGGAATGTTCATGTGATTGGAAAAGGCAGGAGAGTGCAAAGGTACTGTTGTCTATCAGTTGGCAAGCTGCGCACGCAATGCCAGTGTTGTACAGCTTCCTTCTTCACCTTTCCGAAGCTGCCGCTCTCTCCGGCTGGCGGAGGCGAAGAAGCGGCTTCTTCGCGCAAAGACGATTGTGCCGCTCACAGTGCTCTCCTGAGCGCGGCTTCTGCCGAAAGAAGCCCGGGAGCGGCGCTTAGCTCCGGAGAGCATCGTACCTTGGTCTTAAGCGTCTTTTGTAGTCTACATCTTAGCAGAAAGCTTTTCCACTATGTCTGGCAGGGAGAAACTGTGCCAGCACAGAAAACATCTCCCATCGTGTTTTTGAGGTTGCAGAAAGGTGTGCAGAGTGTTTTGCAAGAAGAGAGAGAAAGTTGTCCAAAACAGCTTCCAATGGAATGTTCATGTGATTGGAAATGGCAGGAGAGTGCAAAGGTACTGTTGTCTATCAGTTGGCAAGCTGCGCACACAATGCCAGTGTTGTACAGCTTCCTTCTTCACCTTTCCGAAGCTGCCGCTCTCTCCGGCTGGCGGAGGCGAAGAAGCGGCTTCTTCGCGCAAAGACGATTGTGCCGCTCACAGTGCTCTCCGGAGCGCGGCTTCTGCCGAAAGACGCCCGGGAGCGGCGCTTAGCTCCGGAGAGCATCGTACCTTGGTCTTTAGCGTCTTTTGTAGTCTACATCTTAGCAGAAAGCTTTTCCACTATGTCTGGCAGGGAGAAACTGTGCCAGCACAGAAAACATCTCCCATCGTGTTTTTGAGGTTGCAGAAAGGTGTGCAGAGTGTTTTGCAAGAAGAGAGAGAAAGTTGTCCAAAACAGCTTCCAATGGAATGTTCATGTGATTGGAAAAGACAGGAGAGTGCAAAGGTACTGTTGTCTATCAGTTGGCAAGCTGCACACACAATGCCAGTGTTGTACAGCTTCCTTCTTCACCTTTCCGAAGCTGCCGCTCTCTCCGGCTGGCGGAGGCGAAGAAGCGGCTTCTTCGCGCAAAGACGATTGTGCCGCTCACAGTGCTCTCCTTAGCGCGGCTTCTGCCGAAAGACGCCCGGGAGCGGCGCTTAGCTCCGGAGAGCATCGTACCTTGGTCTTTAGCGTCTTTTGTAGTCTACATCTTAGCAGAAAGCTTTTCCACTATGTCTGGCAGGGAGAAACTGTGCCAGCACAGAAAACATCTCCCATCGTGTTTTTGAGGTTGCAGAAAGGTGTGCAGAGTGTTTTGCAAGAAGAGAGAGAAAGTTGTCCAAAACAGCTTGCAATGGAATGTTCATGTGATTGGAAAAGGCAGGAGAGTGCAAAGGTACTGTTTTCTATCAGTTGGCAAGCTGCGCACACAATGCCAGTGTTGTACAGCTTCCTTCTTCACCTTTCCGAAGCTGCCGCTCTCTCCGGCTGGCGGAGGCGAAGAAGCGGCTTCTTCGCGCAAAGACGATTGTGCGGCTCACAGTGCTCTCCTTAGCACGGCTTCTGCCGAAAGACGCCCGGGAGCGGCGCTTAGCTCCGGAGAGCATCGTATCTTGCTCTCTAGCGTCTTTTGTAGTCTACATCTTAGCAGAAAGCTTTTCCACTATGTCTGGCAGGGAGAAACTGTGCCAGCACAGAAAACATCTCCCATCGTGTTTTTGAGGTTGCAGAAAGGTGTGCAGAGTGTTTTGCAAGAAGAGAGAGAAAGTTGTCCAAAACAGCTTCCAATGGAATGTTCATGTGATTGGAAAAGGCAGGAGAGTGCAAAGGTACTGTTTTCTATCAGTTGGCAAGCTGCGCACACAATGCCAGTGTTGTACAGCTTCCTTCTTCACCTTTCCGAAGCTGCCGCTCTCTCCGGCTGGCGGAGGCGAAGAAGCGGCTTCTTCGCGCAAAGACGATTTTACCGCTCACAGGGCTCTCCTGAGCGCGGCTTCTGCCGAAAGACGCCCGGGAGCGGCGCTTAGCTCCGGAGAGCATCGTACCTTTGTCTTTAGCGTCTTTTGTAGTCTACATCTTAGCAGAAAGCTTTTCCACTATGTCTGGCAGGGAGAAACTGTGCCAGCACAGAAAACATCTCCCATCGTGTTTTTGAGGTTGCATAGGGGTCTGCCAAGTGTTTGGCAAGAAGAGAGAGAAAGTTGTCCAAAACAGCTTCCAATGGAATGTTCATGTGATTGGAAAAGGCAGGAGAGTGCAAAGGTACTGTTTTCTATCAGTTGGCAAGCTGCGCACACAATGCCAGTGTTGTACAGCTTCCTTCTTCACCTTTCCGAAGCTGCCGCTCTCTCCGGCTGGCGGAGGCGAAGAAGCGGCTTCTTGGCGCAAAGACGATTGTGCCGCTCACAGTGCTCTCCGGAGGGCGGCTTCTGCCGAAAGACGCCCGGGAGCGGCGCTTAGCTCCGGAGAGCATCGTACCTTGGTCTTTAGTGTCTTTTGTAGTCTACATCTCAGCAGAAAGCTTTTCAAATATGTCTGGCAGGGAGAAACTGTGCCAGCACAGAAAACATCTCCCATCGTGTTTTTGAGGTTGCATAGGGGTCTGCCAAATGTTTGGCAGGAAGAAAAGGAAAGTTGTCCAAAACAGCTTGCAATGGAATGTTCATGTGATTGGAAAAGGCAGGAGAGTGCAAAGGTACTGTTGTCTATCAGTTGGCAAGCTGCGCACACAATGCCAGTGCTGTACAGCTTCCTTCTTCACGTTTCCGAAGCTGCCGCTCTCTCCGGCTGGCGGAGGCGAAGAAGCGGCTTCTTCGCGCAAAGACGATTGTGCCGCTCACAGTGCTCTCCTTAGCGTGGCTTCTGCCGAAAGACGCCCGGGAGCGGCGCTTAGCTCCGGAGAGCATCGTACCTTGGTCTTTAGCGTCTTTTGTAGTCTACATCTTAGCAGAAACCTTTTCCACTATGTCTGGCAGGGAGAAACTGTGCCAGCACAGAAAACATCTCCCATCGTGTTTTTGAAGTTGCAGAAAAGTGTGCAGAGTGTTTTGCAAGAAGAGAGAGAAAGTTGTCCAAAACAGCTTCCAATGGAATGTTCATGTGATTGGAAAAGGCAGGAGAGTGCAAAGGTACTGTTGTCTAACAGTTGGCAAGCTGCGCACACAATGCCAGTGTTGTACAGCTTCCTTCTTCACCTTTCCGAAGCTGCCGCTCTCTCCGGCTGGCGGAGGCGAATAAGCGGCTTCTTCGCGCAAAGACGATTGTGCCGCTCACAGTGCTCTCCGGAGCGCGGCTTCTGCCGAAAGACGCCCGGGAGCGGCGCTTAGCTCCGGAGAGCATCGTACCTTGGTCTTTAGCGTCTTTTGTAGTCTACATCTTAGCAGAAAGCTTTTCCACTATGTCTGGCAGGGAGAAACTGTGCCAGCACAGAAAACATCTCCCATCGTGTTTTTGAGGTTGCAGAAAGGTGTGCAGAGTGTTTTGCAAGAAGAGAGAGAAAGTTGTCCAAAACAGCTTCCAATGGAATGTTCATGTGATTGGAAAAGGCAGGAGAGTGCAAAGGTACTGTTGTCTATCAGTTGGCAAGCTGCGCACACAATGCCAGTGTTGTACAGCTTCCTTCTTCACCTTTCCGAAGCTGCCGCTCTCTCCGGCTGGCGGAGGCGAAGAAGCGGCTTCTTCGCGCAATGACGATTGTGCCGCTCACAGTGCTCTCCGGAGCGCGGCTTCTGCCGAAAGACGCCCGGGAGCGGCGCTTAGCTCCGGAGAGCATCGTACCTTGGTCTTTAGCGTCTTTTGTAGCCTACATCTTAGCAGCAAGCTTTTCCACTATGTCTGGCAGGGAGAAACTGTGCCAGCACAGAAAACATCTCCCATCGTGTTTTTGAGGTTGCAGAAAGGTGTGCAGAGTGTTTTGCAAGAAGAGAGATAAAGTTGTCCAAAACAGCTTGCAATGGAATGTTCATGTGATTGGAAAAGGCAGGAGAGTGCAAAGGTACTGTTTTCCATCAGTTGGCAAGCTGCGCACACAATGCCAGTGTTGTACAGCTTCCTTCTTCACCTTTCCGAAGCTGCCGCTCTCTCCGGCTGGCGGAGGCGAAGAAGCGGCTTCTTCGCGCAAAGACGATTGTGTCGCTCACAGGGCTCTCCTGAGCGCGGCTTCTGCCGAAAGAAGCCCGGGAGCGGCGCTTAGCTCCGGAGAGCATCGTACCTTGGTCTTTAGCGTCTTTTGTAGTCTACATCTTAGCAGAAAGCTTTTCCACTATGTCTGGCAGGGAGAAACTGTGCCAGCACAGAAAACATCTCCCATCGTGTTTTTGAGGTTGCATAGGGGTCTGCCAAGTGTTTGGCAGGAAGAAAAGGAAAGTTGTCCAAAACAGCTTCCAATGGAATGTTCATGTGATTGGAAAAGGCAGGAGAGTGCAAAGGTACTGTTGTCTATCAGTTGGCAAGCTGCGCACACAATGCCAGTGTTGTACAGCTTCCTTCTTCACCTTTCCGAAGCTGCCGCTCTCTCCGGCTGGCGGAGGCGAATAAGCGGCTTCTTCGCGCAAAGACGATTGTGCCGCTCACAGTGCTCTCCGGAGCGCGGCTTCTGCCGAAAGACGCCCGGGAGCGGCGCTTAGCTCCGGAGAGCATCGTACCTTGGTCTCTAGCGTCTTTTGTAGTCTACATCTTAGCAGAAAGCTTTTCCACTATGTCTGGCAGGGAGAAACTGTGCCAGCACAGAAAACATCTCCCATCGTGTTTTTGAGTTTGCAGAAAGGTGTTCCGAGTGTTTTGGAAGAAGAGAGAGAAAGTTGTCCAAAACAGCTTCCAATGGAATGTTCATGTGATTGGAAAATGCAGGAGAGTGCAAAGGTACTGTTGTCTATCAGTTGGCAAGCTGCGCACACAATGCCAGTGTTGTACAGCTTCCTTCTTCACCTTTCCGAAGCTGCCGCTCTCTCCGGCTGGCGGAGGCGAAGAAGCGGCTTCTTCGCGCAAAGACGATTGTGCCGCTCACAGTGCTCTCCGGAGCGCGGCTTCTGCCGAAAGACACCCGGGAGCGGCGCTTAGCTCCGGAGAGCATCGTACCTTGGTCTTTAGCGTCTTTTGTAGTCTACATCTTAGCAGCAAGCTTTTCCACTATGTCTGGCAGGGAGAAACTGTGCCAGCACAGAAAACATCTCCCATCGTGTTTTTGAGGTTGCAGAAAGGTGTGCAGAGTGTTTTGGAAGAGGAGAGAGAAAATTGTCCAAAACAGCTTCCAATGGAATGTTCATGTGATGGGACAAATCAGGTGAGTGCAAAGGTACTGTTGTCTATCAGTTGGCAAGCTGCGCACACAATGCCAGTGTTGTACAGCTTCCTTCTTCACCTTTCCGAAGCTGCCGCTCTCTCCGGCTGGCGGAGGCGAAGAAGCGGCTTCTTCACGCAAAGACGATTGTGCCGCTCACAGTGCTCTCCTTAGCGCGGCTTCTGCCGAAAGACGCCCGGGAGCGGCCCTTAGCTCCGGAGAGCATCGTACCTTGGTCTTTAGCATCTTTTGTAGTCTACATCTTAGCAGAAAGCTTTTCCACTATGTCTGGCAGGGAGAAACTGTGCCAGCACAGAAAACATCTCCCATCGTGTTTTTGAGGTTGCATAGGGGTCTGCCAAGTGTTTGGCAGGAAGAAAAGGAAAGTTGTCCAAAACAGCTTGCAATGGAATGTTCATGTGATTGGAAAAGGCAGGAGAGTGCAAAGGTACTGTTGTCTATCAGTTGGCAAGCTGCGCACACAATGCCAGTGCTGTACAGCTTCCTTCTTCACGTTTCCGAAGCTGCCGCTCTCTCCGGCTGGCGGAGGCGAAGAAGCGGCTTCTTCGCGCAAAGACGATTGTGCCGCTCACAGTGCTCTCCTTAGCGTGGCTTCTGCCGAAAGACGCCCGGGAGCGGCGCTTAGCTCCGGAGAGCATCGTACCTTGGTCTTTAGCGTCTTTTGTAGTCTACATCTTAGCAGAAACCTTTTCCACTATGTCTGGCAGGGAGAAACTGTGCCAGCACAGAAAACATCTCCCATCGTGTTTTTGAGGTTGCAGAAAGGTGTGCAGAGTGTTTTGCAAGAAGAGAGATAAAGTTGTCCAAAACAGCTTGCAATGGAATGTTCATGTGATTGGAAAAGGCAGGAGAGTGCAAAGGTACTGTTTTCCATCAGTTGGCAAGCTGCGCACACAATGCCAGTGTTGTACAGCTTCCTTCTTCACCTTTCCGAAGCTGCCGCTCTCTCCGGCTGGCGGAGGCGAAGAAGCGGCTTCTTCGCGCAAAGACGATTGTGTCGCTCACAGGGCTCTCCTGAGCGCGGCTTCTGCCGAAAGAAGCCCGGGAGCGGCGCTTAGCTCCGGAGAGCATCGTACCTTGGTCTTTAGCGTCTTTTGTAGTCTACATCTTAGCAGAAAGCTTTTCCACTATGTCTGGCAGGGAGAAACTGTGCCAGCACAGAAAACATCTCCCATCGTGTTTTTGAGGTTGCATAGGGGTCTGCCAAGTGTTTGGCAGGAAGAAAAGGAAAGTTGTCCAAAACAGCTTCCAATGGAATGTTCATGTGATTGGAAAAGGCAGGAGAGTGCAAAGGTACTGTTGTCTATCAGTTGGCAAGCTGCGCACACAATGCCAGTGTTGTACAGCTTCCTTCTTCACCTTTCCGAAGCTGCCGCTCTCTCCGGCTGGCGGAGGCGAATAAGCGGCTTCTTCGCGCAAAGACGATTGTGCCGCTCACAGTGCTCTCCGGAGCGCGGCTTCTGCCGAAAGACGCCCGGGAGCGGCGCTTAGCTCCGGAGAGCATCGTACCTTGGTCTCTAGCGTCTTTTGTAGTCTACATCTTAGCAGAAAGCTTTTCCACTATGTCTGGCAGGGAGAAACTGTGCCAGCACAGAAAACATCTCCCATCGTGTTTTTGAGTTTGCAGAAAGGTGTTCCGAGTGTTTTGGAAGAAGAGAGAGAAAGTTGTCCAAAACAGCTTCCAATGGAATGTTCATGTGATTGGAAAATGCAGGAGAGTGCAAAGGTACTGTTGTCTATCAGTTGGCAAGCTGCGCACACAATGCCAGTGTTGTACAGCTTCCTTCTTCACCTTTCCGAAGCTGCCGCTCTCTCCGGCTGGCGGAGGCGAATAAGCGGCTTCTTCGCGCAAAGACGATTGTGCCGCTCACAGTGCTCTCCGGAGCGCGGCTTCTGCCGAAAGACACCCGGGAGCGGCGCTTAGCTCCGGAGAGCATCGTACCTTGGTCTTTAGCGTCTTTTGTAGTCTACATCTTAGCAGCAAGCTTTTCCACTATGTCTGGCAGGGAGAAACTGTGCCAGCACAGAAAACATCTCCCATCGTGTTTTTGAGGTTGCAGAAAGGTGTGCAGAGTGTTTTGGAAGAGGAGAGAGAAAATTGTCCAAAACAGCTTCCAATGGAATGTTCATGTGATGGGACAAATCAGGTGAGTGCAAAGGTACTGTTGTCTATCAGTTGGCAAGCTGCGCACACAATGCCAGTGTTGTACAGCTTCCTTCTTCACCTTTCCGAAGCTGCCGCTCTCTCCGGCTGGCGGAGGCGAAGAAGCGGCTTCTTCACGCAAAGACGATTGTGCCGCTCACAGTGCTCTCCTTAGCGCGGCTTCTGCCGAAAGAAGCCCGGGAGCGGCCCTTAGCTCCGGAGAGCATCGTACCTTGGTCTTTAGCATCTTTTGTAGTCTACATCTTAGCAGAAAGCTTTTCCACTATGTCTGGCAGGGAGAAACTGTGCCAGCACAGAAAACATCTCCCATCGTGTTTTTGAGGTTGCATAGGGGTCTGCCAAGTGTTTGGCAGGAAGAAAAGGAAAGTTGTCCAAAACAGCTTGCAATGGAATGTTCATGTGATTGGAAAAGGCAGGAGAGTGCAAAGGTACTGTTTTCCATCAGTTGGCAAGCTGCGCACACAATGCCAGTGTTGTACAGCTTCCTTCTTCACCTTTCCGAAGCTGCCGCTCTCTCCGGCTGGCGGAGGCGAAGAAGCGGCTTCTTGGCGCAAAGACGATTGTACCGCTCACAGTGCTCTCCGGAGCGCGGCTTCTGCCGAAAGACGCCCGGGAGCGGCGCTTACCTCCGGAGAGCATCGTACCTTGGTCTTTAGCGTCTTTTGTAGTCTACATCTTAGCAGAAAGCTTTTCCACTATGTCTGGCAGGGAGAAACTGTGCCAGCACAGAAAACATCTCCCATCGTGTTTTTTAGGTTGCATAGGGGTCTGCCAAATGTTTGGCAGGAAGAAAAGGAAAGTTGTCCAAAACAGCTTGCAATGGAATGTTCATGTGATTGGAAAAGGCAGGAGAGTGCAAAGGTACTGTTGTCTATCAGTTGGCAAGCTGCGCACACAATGCCAGTGCTGTACAGCTTCCTTCTTCACGTTTCCGAAGCTGCCGCTCTCTCCGGCTGGCGGAGGCGAAGAAGCGGCTTCTTCGCGCAAAGACGATTGTGCCGCTCACAGTGCTCTCCTTAGCGTGGCTTCTGCCGAAAGACGCCCGGGAGCGGCGCTTAGCTCCGGAGAGCATCGTACCTTGGTCTTTAGCGTCTTTTGTAGTCTACATCTTAGCAGAAACCTTTTCCACTATGTCTGGCAGGGAGAAACTGTGCCAGCACAGAAAACATCTCCCATCGTGTTTTTGAAGTTGCAGAAAGGTGTGCAGAGTGTTTTGCAAGAAGAGAGAGAAAGTTGTCCAAAACAGCTTCCAATGGAATGTTCATGTGATTGGAAAAGGCAGGAGAGTGCAAAGGTACTGTTGTCTAACAGTTGGCAAGCTGCGCACACAATGCCAGTGTTGTACAGCTTCCTTCTTCACCTTTCCGAAGCTGCCGCTCTCTTCGGCTGGCGGAGGCGAAGAAGCGGCTTCTTCGCACAAAGACGATTGTGCCGCTCACAGTGCTCTCCGGAGCGCGGCTTCTGCCGAAAGACGCCCGGGAGCGGCGCTTAGCTCCGGAGAGCATCGTACCTTGGTCTTTAGCGTCTTTTGTAGTCTACATCTCAGCAGAAAACTTTTCCACTATGTCTGGCAGGGAGAAACTGTGCCAGCACAGAAAACATCTCCCATCGTGTTTTTGAGGTTGCAGAAAGGTGTGCAGAGTGTTTTGCAAGAAGAGAGAGAAAGTTGTCCAAAACAGCTTCCAATGGAATGTTCATGTGATTGGAAATGGCAGGAGAGTGCAAAGGTACTGTTGTCTATCAGTTGGCAAGCTGCGCACACAATGCCAGTGTTGTACAGCTTCCTTCTTCACCTTTCCGAAGCTGCCGCTCTCTCCGGCTGGCGGAGGCAAAAAAGCGGCTTCTTCGCGCAAAGACGATTGTGCCGCTCACAGTGCTCTCCGGAGCGCGGCTTCTGCCGAAAGACGCCCGGGAGCGGCGCTTAGCTCCGCAGAGCATTGTACCTTGGTCTTTAGTGTCTTTTGTAGTCTACATCTCAGCAGAAAGCTTTTCAAATATGTCTGGCAGGGAGAAACTGTGCCAGCACAGAAAACATCTCCCATCGTGTTTTTGAGGTTGCAGAAAGGTGTGCAGAGTGTTTTGCAAGAAGAGAGAGAAAGTTGTCCAAAACAGCTTCCAATGGAATGTTCATGTGATTGGAAAAGGCAGGAGAGTGCAAAGGTACTGTTTTCTATCAGTTGGCAAGCTGCGCACACAATGCCAGTGTTGTACAGCTTCCTTCTTCACCTTTCCAAAGCTGCCGCTCTCTCCGGCTGGCGGAGGCGAAGAAGCGGCTTCTTCCCCCAAAGACGATTGTGCCGCTCACAGTGCTCTCCGGAGCGCGGCTTCTGTCGAAAGACGCCCGGGAGCGGCGCTTAGCTCCGGAGAGCATCGTACCTTGGTCTTTAGCGTCTTTTGTAGTCTACATCTTAGCAGAAAGCTTTTCCACTATGTCTGGCAGGGAGAAACTGTGCCAGCACAGAAAACATCTCCCATCGTGTTTTTGAGGTTGCAGAAAGGTGTGCAGAGTGTTTTGCAAGAAGAGAGAGAAAGTTGTCCAAAACAGCTTGCAATGGAATGTTCATGTGATTGGAAAAATCAGGTGAGTGCAAAGGTAATGTTGTCTATCAGTTGGCAAGCTGCGCACACAATGCCAGTGTTGTACAGCTTCTTTCTTCACATTTCCGAAGCTGCCGCTCTCTCCGGCTGGCGGAGGCGAAGAAGCGGCTTCTTCGCGCAAAGACGATTGTGCCGCTCACAGTGCTCTCCTGAGCGCGGCTTCTGCCGAAAGAAGCCCGGGAGCGGCGCTTAGCTCCGGAGAGCATCGTACCTTGGTCTTTAGCGTCTTTTGTAGTCTACATCTTAGCAGAAAGCTTTTCCACTATGTCTGGCAGGGAGAAACTGTGCCAGCACAGAAAACATCTCCCATCGTGTTTTTGAGGTTGCAGAAAGGTGTGCAGAGTGTTTTGCAAGAAGAGAGAGAAAGTTGTCCAAAACAGCTTCAGATGGAATGTTCATGTGATTGGAAAAGGCAGGAGAGTGCAAAGGTACTGTTGTCTATCAGTTGGCAAGCTGCGCACACAATGCCAGTGTTGTACAGCTTCCTTCTTCACCTTTCCGAAGCTGCCGCTCTCTCCGGCTGGCGGAGGCGAAGAAGCGGCTTCTTCGCGCAATGACGATTGTGCCGCTCACAGTGCTCTCCGGAGCGCGGCTTCTGCCGAAAGACGCCCGGGAGCGGCGCTTAGCTCCGGAGAGCATCGTACCTTGGTCTTTAGCGTCTTTTGTAGTCTACATCTTAGCAGCAAGCTTTTCCACTATGTCTGGCAGGGAGAAACTGTGCCAGCACAGAAAACATCTCCCATCGTGTTTTTGAGGTTGCAGAAAGGTGTGCAGAGTGTTTTGCAAGAAGAGAGAGAAAGTTGTCCAAAACAGCTTGCAATGGAATGTTCATGTGATTGGAAAAGGCAGGAGAGTGCAAAGGTACTGTTTTCCATCAGTTGGCAAGCTGCGCACACAATGCCAGTGTTGTACAGCTTCCTTCTTCACCTTTCCGAAGCTGCTGCCCTCTCCGGCTGGCGGAGGCGAAGAAGCGGCTTCTTCGCGCATAGACGATTGTGTCGCTCACCGGGCTCTCCTGAGGGCGGCTTCTGCCGAAAGAAGCCCGGGAGCGGCGCTTAGCTCCGGAGAGCATCGTACCTTGGTCTTTAGCGTCTTTTGTAGTCTACATCTTAGCAGAAAGCTTTTCCACTATGTCTGGCAGGGAGAAACTGTGCCAGCACAGAAAACATCTCCCATCGTGTTTTTGAGGTTGCATAGGGGTCTGCCAAGTGTTTGGCAGGAAGAAAAGGAAAGTTGTCCAAAACAGCTTCCAATGGAATGTTCATGTGATTGGAAAAGGCAGGAGAGTGCAAAGGTACTGTTTTCTATCAGTTGGCAAGCTGCGCACACAATGCCAGTGTTGTACAGCTTCCTTCTTCACCTTTCCGAAGCTGCCGCTCTCTCCGGCTGGCGGAGGCGAAGAAGCGGCTTCTTCGCGCAAAGACGATTGTGCCGCTCACAGTGCTCTCCGGAGCGCGGCTTCTGCCGAAAGACGCCCGGGAGGGGCGCTTAGCTCCGGAGAGCATCGTACCTTGGTCTCTAGCGTCTTTTGTAGTCTACATCTTAGCAGAAAGCTTTTCCACTATGTCTGGCAGGGAGAAACTGTGCCAGCACAGAAAACATCTCCCATCGTGTTTTTGAGTTTGCAGAAAGGTGTTCCGAGTGTTTTGGAAGAAGAGAGAGAAAGTTGTCCAAAACAGCTTCCAATGGAATGTTCATGTGATTGGAAAATGCAGGAGAGTGCAAAGGTACTGTTGTCTATCAGTTGGCAAGCTGCGCACACAATGCCAGTGTTGTACAGCTTCCTTCTTCACCTTTCCGAAGCTGCCGCTCTCTCTGGCTGGCGGAGGCGAAGAAGCGGCTTCTTCGCGCAAAGACGATTGTGCCGCTCACAGTGCTCTCCGGAGCGCGGCTTCTGCCGAAAGACGCCCGGGAGCGGCGCTTAGCTCCGGAGAGCATCGTACCTTGGTCTTTAGCGTCTTTTGTAGTCTACATCTTAGCAGAAAGCTTTTCCACTATGTCTGGCAGGGAGAAACTGTGCCAGCACAGAAAACATCTCCCATCGTGTTTTTGAGGTTGCAGAAAGGTGTGCAGAGTGTTTTGCAAGAAGAGAGAGAAAATTGTCCAAAACAGCTTCCAATGGAATGTTCATGTGGTTGGAAAAATCAGGTGAGTGCAAAGGTACTGTTGTCTATCAGTTGGCAAGCTGCGCACACAATGCCAGTGTTGTACAGCTTCCTTCTTCACCTTTCCGAAGCTGCCGCTCTCTCCGGCTGGCGGAGGCGAAGAAGCGGCTTCTTCACGCAAAGACGATTGTGTCGCTCACAGTGCTCTCCGGAGCGCGGCTTCTGCCGAAAGACGCCCGGGAGCGGCGCTTAGCTCCGGAGAGCATCGTACCTTGGTCTTTAGCGTCTTTTGTAGTCTACATCTTAGCAGAAAGCTTTTCCACTATGTCTGGCAGGGAGAAACTGTGCCAGCACAGAAAACATCTCCCATCGTGTTTTTGAGGTTGCATAGGGGTCTGCGAAGTGTTTGGCAGGAAGAAAAGGAAAGTTGTCCAAAACAGCTTGCAATGGAATGTTCATGTGATTGGAAAAGGCAGGAGAGTGCAAAGGTACTGTTTTCCATCAGTTGGCAAGCTGCGCACACAATGCCAGTGTTGTACAGCTTCCTTCTTCACCTTTCCGAAGCTGCCGCTCTCTCCGGCTGGCGGAGGCGAAGAAGCGGCTTCTTGGCGCAAAGACGATTGTGTCGCTCACAGGGCTCTCCTGAGCGCGGCTTCTGCCGAAAGAAGCCCGGGAGCGGCGCTTAGCTCCGGAGAGCATCGTACCTTGGTCTTAAGCGTCTTTTGTACTCTACATCTTAGCAGAAAGCTTTTCCACTATGTCTGGCAGGGAGAAACTGTGCCAGCACAGAAAACATCTCCCATCGTGTTTTTGAGGTTGCATAGGTGTCTGCCAAGTGTTTGGCAGGAAGAAAAGGAAAGTTGTCCAAAACAGCTTCCAATGGAATGTTCATGTGATTGGAAAAGGCAGGAGAGTGCAAAGGTACTGTTTTCTATCAGTTGGCAAGCTGCGCACACAATGCCAGTGTTGTACAGCTTCCTTCTTCACCTTTCCGAAGCTGCCGCTCTCTCCGGCTGGCGGAGGCGAAGAAGCGGCTTCTTCGCGCAAAGACGATTGTACCGCTCACAGTGCTCTCCGGAGCGCGGCTTCTGCCGAAAGACGCCCTGGAGCGGCGCTTAGCTCCGGAGAGCATCGTACCTTGGTCTTTAGCGTCTTTTGTAGTCTACATCTTAGCAGAAACATTTTCCACTATGTCTGGCAGGGAGAAACTGTGCCAGCACAGAAAACATCTCCCATCGTGTTTTTTAGGTTGCATAGGGGTCTGCCAAGTGTTTGGCAGGAAGAAAAGGAAAGTTGTCCAAAACAGCTTGCAATGGAATGTTCATGTGATTGGAAAAGGCAGGAGAGTGCAAAGGTACTGTTTTGTATCAGTTGGCAAGCTGCGCACACAATGCCAGTGCTGTACAGCTTCCTTCTTCACGTTTCCGAAGCTGCTGCTCTCTCCGGCTGGCGGAGGCGAAGAAGCGGCTTCTTCGCGCAAAGACGATTGTGCCGCTCACAGTACTCTCCTTAGCGCGGCTTCTGCCGAAAGACGCCCGGGAGCGGCGCTTAGCTCCGGAGAGCATCGTACCTTGCTCTCTAGCGTCTTTTGTAGTCTACATCTTAGCAGAAAGCTTTTCCACTATGTCTGGCAGGGAGAAACTGTGCCAGCACAGAAAACATCTCCCATCGTGTTTTTGAGGTTGCATAGGGGTCTGCCAAGTGTTTGGCAGGAAGAGAAGGAAAGTTGTCCAAAACAGCTTGCAATGGAATGTTCATGTGATTGGAAAAGGCAGGAGAGTGCAAAGGTACTGTTTTCTATCAGTTGGCAAGCTGCGCACACAATGCCAGTGTTGTACAGCTACCTTCTTCACCTTTCCGAAGCTGCCGCTCTCTCCGGCTGGCGGAGGCGAAGAAGAGGCTTCTTCGCGCAAAGACGATTGTGCCGCTCACAGTGCTCTCCTGAGCGCGGCTTCTGCCGAAAGACGCCCGGGAGCGGCGCTTAGCTCCGGAGAGCATCGTACCTTGGTCTTTAGCGTCTTTTGTAGTCTACATCTTAGCAGCAAGCTTTTCCACTATGTCTGGCAGGGAGAAACTGTGCCAGCACAGAAAACATCTCCCATCGTGTTTTTGAGGTTGCAGAAAGGTGTGCAGAGTGTTTTGCAAGAAGAGAGAGAAAGTTGTCCAAAACAGCTTGCAATGGAATGTTCATGTGATTGGAAAAGGCAGGAGAGTGCAAAGGTACTGTTTTCCATCAGTTGGCAAGCTGCGCACACAATGCCAGTGTTGTACAGCTTCCTTCTTCACCTTTCCGAAGCTGCCGCTCTCTCCGGCTGGCGGAGGCGAAGAAGCGGCTTCTTCGCGCAAAGACGATTGTGTCGCTCACAGGGCTCTCCTGAGCGCGGCTTCTGCCGAAAGAAGCCCGGGAGCGGCGCTTAGCTCCGGAGAGCATCGTACCTTGGTCTTTAGCGTCTTTTGTAGTCTACATCTTAGCAGAAAGCTTTTCCACTATGTCTGGCAGGGAGAAACTGTGCCAGCACAGAAAACATCTCCCATCGTGTTTTTGAGGTTGCAGAAAGGTGTGCAGAGTGTTTTGCAAGAAGAGAGAGAAAGTTGTCCAAAACAGCTTCCAATGGAATGTTCATGTGATTGGAAAAGGCAGGAGAGTGCAAAGGTACTGTTTTCTATCAGTTGGCAAGCTGCGCACACAATGCCAGTGTTGTACAGCTTCCTTCTTCACCTTTCCGAAGCTGCCGCTCTCTCCGGCTGGCGGAGGCGAAGAAGCGGCTTCTTCGCGCAAAGACGATTGTGCCGCTCACAGTGCTCTCCGGAGCGCGGCTTCTGCCGAAAGACGCCCGGGAGCGGCGCTTAGCTCCGGAGAGCATCGTACCTTGGTCTCTAGCGTCTTTTGTAGTCTACATCTTAGCAGAAAGCTTTTCCACTATGTCTGGCAGGGAGAAACTGTGCCAGCACAGAAAACATCTCCCATCGTGTTTTTGAGTTTGCAGAAAGGTGTTCCGAGTGTTTTGGAAGAAGAGAGAGAAAGTTGTCCAAAACAGCTTCCAATGGAATGTTCATGTGATTGGAAAATGCAGGAGAGTGCAAAGGTACTGTTGTCTATCAGTTGGCAAGCTGCGCACACAATGCCAGTGTTGTACAGCTTCCTTCTTCACCTTTCCGAAGCTGCCGCTCTCTCCGGCTGGCTAAGGCGAAGAAGCGGCTTCTTCGCGCAAAGACGATTGTGCCGCTCACAGTGCTCTCCGGAGCGCGGCTTCTGCCGAAAGACGCCCGGGAGCGGCGCTTAGCTCCGGAGAGCATCGTACCTTGGTCTTTAGCGTCTTTTGTAGTCTACATCTTAGCAGAAAGCTTTTCCACTATGTCTGGCAGGGAGAAACTGTGCCAGCACAGAAAACATCTCCCATCGTGTTTTTGAGGTTGCAGAAAGGTGTGCAGAGTGTTTTGCAAGAAGAGAGAGAAAATTGTCCAAAACAGCTTCCAATGGAATGTTCATGTGATTGGAAAAATCAGGTGAGTGCAAAGGTACTGTTGTCTATCAGTTGGCAAGCTGCGCACACAATGCCAGTGTTGTACAGCTTCCTTCTTCACCTTTCCGAAGCTGCCGCTCTCTCCGGCTGGCGGAGGCGAAGAAGCGGCTTCTTCACGCAAAGACTATTGTGTCGCTCACAGTGCTCTCCTTAGCGCGGCTTCTGCCGAAAGAAGCCCGGGAGCGGCCCTTAGCTCCGGAGAGCATCGTACCTTGGTCTTTAGCATCTTTTGTAGTCTACATCTTAGCAGAAAGCTTTTCCACTATGTCTGGCAGGGAGAAACTGTGCCAGCACAGAAAACATCTCCCATCGTGTTTTTGAGGTTGCATAGGGGTCTGCCAAGTGTTTGGCAGGAAGAAAAGGAAAGTTGTCCAAAACAGCTTGCAATGGAATGTTCATGTGATTGGAAAAGGCAGGAGAGTGCAAAGGTACTGTTTTCCATCAGTTGGCAAGCTGCGCACACAATGCCAGTGTTGTACAGCTTCCTTCTTCACCTTTCCGAAGCTGCCGCTCTCTCCGGCTGGCGGAGGCGAAGAAGCGGCTTCTTGGCGCAAAGACGATTGTGTCGCTCACAGGGCTCTCCTGAGCGCGGCTTCTGCCGAAAGAAGCCCGGGAGCGGCGCTTAGCTCCGGAGAGCATCGTACCTTGGTCTTAAGCGTCTTTTGTACTCTACATCTTAGCAGAAAGCTTTTCCACTATGTCTGGAAGGGAGAAACTGTGCCAGCACAGAAAACATCTCCCATCGTGTTTTTTAGGTTGCATAGGGGTCTGCCAAGTGTTTGGCAGGAAGAAAAGGAAAGTTGTCCAAAACAGCTTGCAATGGAATGTTCATGTGATTGGAAAAGGCAGGAGAGTGCAAAGGTACTGTTGTCTATCAGTTGGCAAGCTGCGCACACAATGCCAGTGCTGTACAGCTTCCTTCTTCACGTTTCCGAAGCTGCCGCTCTCTCCGGCTGGCGGAGGCGAAGAAGCGGCTTCTTCGCGCAAAGACGATTGTGCCGCTCACAGTGCTCTCCTTAGCGCGGCTTCTGCCGAAAGACGCCCGGGAGCGGCGCTTAGCTCCGGAGAGCATCGTACCTTGCTCTCTAGCGTCTTTTGTAGTCTACATCTTAGCAGAAAGCTTTTCCACTATGTCTGGCAGGGAGAAACTGTGCCAGCACAGAAAACATCTCCCATCGTGTTTTTGAGGTTGCATAGGGGTCTGCGAAGTGTTTGGCAGGAAGAGAAGGAAAGTTGTCCAAAACAGCTTGCAATGGAATGTTCATGTGATTGGAAAAGGCAGGAGAGTGCAAAGGTACTGTTTTCTATCAGTTGGCAAGCTGCGCACACAATGCCAGTGTTGTACAGCTTCCTTCTTCACCTTTCCGAAGCTGCCGCTCTCTCCGGCTGGCGGAGGCGAAGAAGCGGCTTCTTCGCGCAAAGACGATTGTGCCGCTCACAGTGCTCTCTTAGCACGGCTTCTGCCGAAAGAAGCCCGGGAGCGGCGCTTAGCTCCGGAGAGCATCGTACCTTGGTCTTTAGCGTCTTTTGTAGTCTACATCTTAGCAGAAAGCTTTTCCATTATGTCTGGCAGGGAGAAATTGTGCCAGCACAGAAAACATCTCCCATCGTGTTTTTGAGGTTGCAGAAAGGTGTGCAGAGTGTTTTGCAAGAAGAGAGAGAAAGTTGTCCAAAACAGCTTCCAATGGAATGTTCATGTGATTGGAAAAATCAGGTGAGTGCAAAGGTACTGTTGTCTATCAGTTGGCAAGCTGCGCACACAATGCCAGTGTTGTACAGCTTCTTTCTTCACCTTTCCGAAGCTGCCGCTCTCTCCGGCTGGCGGAGGCGAAGAAGCGGCTTCTTCGCGCAAAGACGATTGTGCCGCTCCCAGTGCTCTCCTGAGCGCGGCTTCTGCCGAAAGACGCCCGGGAGCGGCGCTTAGCTCCGGAGAGCATCGTACCTTGGTCTTTAGCGTCTTTTGTAGTCTACATCTTAGCAGAAACATTTTCCACTATGTCTGGCAGGGAGAAACTGTGCCAGCACAGAAAACATCTCCCATCGTGTTTTTGAGGTTGCAGAAAGGTGTGCAGAGTGTTTTGCAAGAAGAGAGAGAAAGTTGTCCAAAACAGCTTCCAATGGAATGTTCATGTGATTGGAAATGGCAGGAGAGTGCAAAGGTACTGTTGTCTATCAGTTGGCAAGCTGCGCATACAATGCCAGTGTTGTACAGCTTCCTTCTTCACCTTTCCGAAGCTGCCGCTCTCTCCGGCTGGCGGAGGCGAAGAAGCGGCTTCTTCGCACAAAGACGATTGTGCCGCTCACAGTGCTCTCCGGAGCGCGGCTTCTACCAAAAGACGCCCGGGAGCGGCGCTTAGCTCCGGAGAGCATCGTACCTTGGTCTTTAGCATCTTTTGTAGTCTACATCTCAGCAGAAACCTTTTCCACTATGTCTGGCAGGGAGAAACTGTGCCAGCACAGAAAACATCTCCCATCGTGTTTTTGAGGTTGCAGAAAGGTGTGCAGAGTGTTTTGCAAGAAGAGAGAGAAAGTTGTCCAAAACAGCTTCCAATGGAATGTTCATGTGATTGGAAATGGCAGGAGAGTGCAAAGGTACTGTTGTCTATCAGTTGGCAAGCTGCGCACACAATGCCAGTGTTGTACAGCTTCCTTCTTCACCTTTCCGAAGCTGCCGCTCTCTCCGGCTGGCGGAGGCAAAAAAGCGGCTACTTCGCGCAAAGACGATTGTGCCGCTCACAGTGCTCTCCGGAGCGCGGCTTCTGCCGAAAGACGCCCGGGAGCGGCGCTTAGCTCCGGAGAGCATCGTACCTTGGTCTTTAGTGTCTTTTGTAGTCTACATCTCAGCAGAAATCTTTTCAAATATGTCTGGCAGGGAGAAACTGTGCCAGCACAGAAAACATCTCCCATCGTGTTTTTGAGGTTGCAGAAAGGTGTGCAGAGTGTTTTGCAAGAAGAGAGAGAAAGTTGTCCAAAACAGCTTCCAATGGAATGTTCATGTGATTGGAAAAGGCAGGAGAGTGCAAAGGTACTGTTTTCTATCAGTTGGCAAGCTGCGCACACAATGCCAGTGTTGTACAGCTTCCTTCTTCACCTTTCCAAAGCTGCCGCTCTCTCCGGCTGGCGGAGGCGAAGAAGCGGCTTCTTCGCGCAAAGACGATTGTGCCGCTCACAGTGCTCTCCGGAGCACGGCTTCTGCCAAAAGACGCCCGGGAGCGGCGCTTAGCTCCGGAGAGCATCGTACCTGATTCTTTAGCGTCTTTTGTAGTCTACATCTTAGCAGAAAGCTTTTCCACTATGTCTGGCAGGGAGAAACTCTGCCAGCACAGAAAACATCTCCCATCATGTTTTTGAGGTTGCAGAAAGGTGTGCAGAGAGTTTTGCAAGAAGAGAGAGAAAATTGTCCAAAACAGCTTCCAATGGAATGTTCATGTGATTGGAAAAGGCAGGAGAGTGCAAAGGTACTGTTTTTTATCAGTTGGCAAGCTGCGCACGCAATGCCAGTGTTGTACAGCTTCCTTCTTCACCTTTCCGAAGCTGCCGCTCTCTCCGGCTGGCGGAGGCGAAGAAGCGGCTTCTTCGCGCAAAGACGATTGTGCCGCTCACAGTGCTCTCCTGAGCGCGGCTTCTGCCGAAAGAAGCCCGGGAGCGGCGCTTAGCTCCGGAGAGCATCGTACCTTGGTCTTAAGCGTCTTTTGTAGTCTACATCTTAGCAGAAAGCTTTTCCACTATGTCTGGCAGGGAGAAACTGTGCCAGCACAGAAAACATCTCCCATCGTGTTTTTGAGGTTGCAGAAAGGTGTGCAGAGTGTTTTGCAAGAAGAGAGAGAAAGTTGTCCAAAACAGCTTCCAATGGAATGTTCATGTGATTGGAAATGGCAGGAGAGTGCAAAGGTACTGTTGTCTATCAGTTGGCAAGCTGCGCACACAATGCCAGTGTTGTACAGCTTCCTTCTTCACCTTTCCGAAGCTGCCGCTCTCTCCGGCTGGCGGAGGCGAAGAAGCGGCTTCTTCGCGCAAAGACGATTGTGCCGCTCACAGTGCTCTCCGGAGCGCGGCTTCTGCCGAAAGACGCCCGGGAGCGGCGCTTAGCTCCGGAGAGCATCGTACCTTGGTCTTTAGCGTCTTTTGTAGTCTACATCTTAGCAGAAAGCTTTTCCACTATGTCTGGCAGGGAGAAACTGTGCCAGCACAGAAAACATCTCCCATCGTGTTTTTGAGGTTGCAGAAAGGTGTGCAGAGTGTTTTGCAAGAAGAGAGACAAAGTTGTCCAAAACAGCTTCCAATGGAATGTTCATGTGATTGGAAAAGACAGGAGAGTGCAAAGGTACTGTTGTCTATCAGTTGGCAAGCTGCACACACAATGCCAGTGTTGTACAGCTTCCTTCTTCACCTTTCCGAAGCTGCCGCTCTCTCCGGCTGGCGGAGGCGAAGAAGCGGCTTCTTCGCGCAAAGACGATTGTGCCGCTCACAGTGCTCTCCTTAGCGCGGCTTCTGCCGAAAGACGCCCGGGAGCGGCGCTTAGCTCCGGAGAGCATCGTACCTTGGTCTTTAGCGTCTTTTGTAGTCTACATCTTAGCAGAAACATTTTCCACTATGTCTGGCAGGGAGAAACTGTGCCAGCACAGAAAACATCTCCCATCGTGTTTTTGAGGTTGCAGAAAGGTGTGCAGAGTGTTTTGCAAGAAGAGAGAGAAAGTTGTCCAAAACAGCTTCCAATGGAATGTTCATGTGATTGGAAAAGGCAGGAGAGTGCAAAGGTACTGTTTTCTATCAGTTGGCAAGCTGCGCACACAATGCCAGTGTTGTACAGCTTCCTTCTTCACCTTTCCGAAGCTGCCGCTCTCTCCGGCTGGCGGAGGCGAAGAAGCGGCTTCTTCGCGCAAAGACGATTTTACCGCTCACAGGGCTCTCCTGAGCGCGGCTTCTGCCGAAAGACGCCCGGGAGCGGCGCTTAGCTCCGGAGAGCATCGTACCTTTGTCTTTAGCGTCTTTTGTAGTCTACATCTTAGCAGAAAGCTTTTCCACTATGTCTGGCAGGGAGAAACTGTGCCAGCACAGAAAACATCTCCCATCGTGTTTTTGAGGTTGCATAGGGGTCTGCCAAGTGTTTGGCAGGAAGAGAAGGAAAGTTGTCAAAAACAGCTTCCAATGGAATGTTCATGTGATTGGAAAAGGCAGGAGAGTGCAAAGGTACTGTTTTCTATCAGTTGGCAAGCTGCGCGCACAATGCCAGTGTTGTACAGCTTCCTTCTTCACCTTTCCGAAGCTGCCGCTCTCTCCGGCTGGCGGAGGCGAAAAAGCGGCTTCTTCGCGCAAAGACGATTGTGCCGCTCACAGTGCTCTCCGGAGCGCGGCTTCTGCCGAAAGACGCCCGGGAGCGGCGCTTAGCTCCGGAGAGCATCGTACCTTGGTCTTTAGTGTCTTTTGTAGTCTACATCTCAGCAGAAAGCTTTTCAAATATGTCTGGCAGGGAGAAACTGTGCCAGCACAGAAAACATCTCCCATCGTGTTTTTGAGGTTGCAGAAAGGTGTGCAGAGTGTTTTGCAAGAAGAGAGAGAAAGTTGTCCAAAACAGCTTCCAATGGAATGTTCATGTGATTGGAAAAGGCAGGAGAGTGCAAAGGTACTGTTGTCTATCAGTTGGCAAGCTGCGCACACAATGCCAGTGTTGTACAGCTTCCTTCTTCACCTTTCCGAAGCTGCCGCTCTCTCCGGCTGGCGGAGGCGAAGAAGCGGCTTCTTCGCGCAAAGACGATTGTGCCGCTCACAGTGCTCTCCGGAGCGCGGCTTCTGCCGAAAGACGCCCGGGAGCGGCGCTTAGCTCCGGAGAGCATCGTACCTGATTCTTTAGCGTCTTTTGTAGTCTACATCTTAGCAGAAAGCTTTTCCACTATGTCTGGCAGGGAGAAACTCTGCCAGCACAGAAAACATCTCCCATCGTGTTTTTGAGGTTGCAGAAAGGTGTGCAGAGTGTTTTGCAAGAAGAGAGAGAAAATTGTCCAAAACAGCTTCCAATGGAATGTTCATGTGATTGGAAAAGGCAGGAGAGTGCAAAGGTACTGTTTTTTATCAGATGGCAAGCTGCGCACACAATGCCAGTGTTGTACAGCTTCCTTCTTCACCTTTCTGAAGCTGCCGCTCTCTCCGGCTGGCGGAGGCGAAGAAGCGGCTTCTTCGCGCAAAGACGATTGTGCCGCTCACAGGGCTCTCCTGAGCGCGGCTTCTGCCGAAAGAAGCCCGGGAGCGGCGCTTAGCTCCGGAGAGCATCGTACCTTGGTCTTTAGCGTCTTTTGTAGTCTACATCTTAGCAGAAAGCTTTTCCACTATGTCTGGCAGGGAGAAACTGTGCCAGCACAGAAAACATCTCCCATCGTGTTTTTGAGGTTGCAGAAAGGTGTGCAGAGTGTTTTGCAAGAAGAGAGAGAAAGTTGTCCAAAACAGCTTCCAATGGAATGTTCATGTGATTGGAAATGGCAGGAGAGTGCAAAGGTACTGTTGTCTATCAGTTGGCAAGCTGCGCACACAATGCCAGTGTTGTACAGCTTCCTTCTTCACCTTTCCGAAGCTGCCGCTCTCTCCGGCTGGCGGAGGCGAAGAAGCGGCTCCTTCGCGCAAAGACGATTGTGCCGCTCACAGTGCTCTCCTGAGCGCGGCTTCTGCCGAAAGACGCCCGGGAGCGGCGCTTAGCTCCGGAGAGCATCGTACCTTGGTCTTTAGCGTCTTTTGTAGTCTACATCTTAGCAGAAAGCTTTTCCACTATGTCTGGCAGGGAGAAACTGTGCCAGCACAGAAAACATCTCCCATCGTGTTTTTGAGGTTGCAGAAAGGTGTGCAGAGTGTTTTGCAAGAAGAGAGACAAAGTTGTCCAAAACAGCTTCCAATGGAATGTTCATGAGATTGGAAAAGACAGGAGAGTGCAAAGGTACTGTTGTCTATCAGTTGGCAAGCTGCACACACAATGCCAGTGTTGTACAGCTTCCTTCTTCACCTTTCCGAAGCTGCCGCTCTCTCCGGCTGGCGGAGGCGAAGAAGCGGCTTCTTCGCGCAAAGACGATTGTGCCGCTCACAGTGCTCTCCGGAGCGCGGCTTCTGCCGAAAGACGCCCGGGAGCGGCGCTTAGCTCCGGAGAGCATCGTACCTTGGTCTTTAGCGTCTTTTGTAGTCTACATCTTAGCAGAAACATTTTCCACTATGTCTGGCAGGGAGAAACTGTGCCAGCACAGAAAACATCTCCCATCGTGTTTTTGAGGTTGCAGAAAGGTGTGCAGAGTGTTTTGCAAGAAGAGAGAGAAAGTTGTCCAAAACAGCTTGCAATGGAATGTTCATGTGATTGGAAAAGGCAGGAGAGTGCAAAGGTACTGTTTTCTATCAGTTGGCAAGCTGCGCACACAATGCCAGTGTTGTACAGCTTCCTTCTTCACCTTTCCGAAGCTGCCGCTCTCTCCGGCTGGCGGAGGCGAAGAAGCGGCTTCTTCGCGCAAAGACGATTTTACCGCTCACAGGGCTCTCCTGAGCGCGGCTTCTGCCGAAAGACGCCCGGGAGCGGCGCTTAGCTCCGGAGAGCATCGTACCTTTGTCTTTAGCGTCTTTTGTAGTCTACATCTTAGCAGAAAGCTTTTCCACTATGTCTGGCAGGGAGAAACTGTGCCAGCACAGAAAACATCTCCCATCGTGTTTTTGAGGTTGCATAGGGGTCTGCCAAGTGTTTGGCAGGAAGAGAAGGAAAGTTGTCAAAAACAGCTTCCAATGGAATGTTCATGTGATTGGAAAAGGCAGGAGAGTGCAAAGGTACTGTTTTCTATCAGTTGGCAAGCTGCGCGCACAATGCCAGTGTTGTACAGCTTCCTTCTTCACCTTTCCGAAGCTGCCGCTCTCTCCGGCTGGCGGAGGCGAAAAAGCGGCTTCTTCGCGCAAAGACGATTGTGCCGCTCACAGTGCTCTCCGGAGCGCGGCTTCTGCCGAAAGACGCCCGGGAGCGGCGCTTAGCTCCGGAGAGCATCGTACCTTGGTCTTTAGTGTCTTTTGTAGTCTACATCTCAGCAGAAAGCTTTTCAAATATGTCTGGCAGGGAGAAACTGTGCCAGCACAGAAAACATCTCCCATCGTGTTTTTGAGGTTGCAGAAAGGTGTGCAGAGTGTTTTGCAAGAAGAGAGAGAAAGTTGTCCAAAACAGCTTCCAATGGAATGTTCATGTGATTGGAAAAGGCAGGAGAGTGCAAAGGTACTGTTGTCTATCAGTTGGCAAGCTGCGCACACAATGCCAGTGTTGTACAGCTTCCTTCTTCACCTTTCCGAAGCTGCCGCTCTCTCCGGCTGGCGGAGGCGAAGAAGCGGCTTCTTCGCGCAAAGACGATTGTGCCGCTCACAGTGCTCTCCGGAGCGCGGCTTCTGCCGAAAGACGCCCGGGAGCGGCGCTTAGCTCCGGAGAGCATCGTACCTGATTCTTTAGCGTCTTTTGTAGTCTACATCTTAGCAGAAAGCTTTTCCACTATGTCTGGCAGGGAGAAACTCTGCCAGCACAGAAAACATCTCCCATCGTGTTTTTGAGGTTGCAGAAAGGTGTGCAGAGTGTTTTGCAAGAAGAGAGAGAAAGTTGTCCAAAACAGCTTCCAATGGAATGTTCATGTGATTGGAAAAGGCAGGAGAGTGCAAAGGTACTGTTGTCTATCAGTTGGCAAGCTGCGCACACAATGCCAGTGTTGTACAGCTTCCTTCTTCACCTTTCCGAAGCTGCCGCTCTCTCCGGCTGGCGGAGGCGAAGAAGCGGCTTCTTCGCGCAAAGACGATTGTGCCGCTCACAGTGCTCTCCGGAGCGCGGCTTCTGCCGAAAGACGCCCGGGAGCGGCGCTTAGCTCCGGAGAGCATCGTACCTGATTCTTTAGCGTCTTTTGTAGTCTACATCTTAGCAGAAAGCTTTTCCACTATGTCTGGCAGGGAGAAACTGTGCCAGCACAGAAAACATCTCCCATCGTGTTTTTGAGGTTGCAGAAAGGTGTGCAGAGTGTTTTGCAAGAAGAGAGAGAAAATTGTCCAAAACAGCTTCCAATGGAATGTTCATGTGATTGGAAAAGGCAGGAGAGTGCAAAGGTACTGTTTTTTATCAGATGGCAAGCTGCGCACACAATGCCAGTGTTGTACAGCTTCCTTCTTCACCTTTCCGAAGCTGCCGCTCTCTCCGGCTGGCGGAGGCGAAGAAGCGGCTTCTTCGCGCAAAGACGATTGTGCCGCTCACAGGGCTCTCCTGAGCGCGGCTTCTGCCGAAAGAAGCCCGGGAGCGGCGCTTAGCTCCGGAGAGCATCGTACCTTGGTCTTTAGCGTCTTTTGTAGTCTACATCTTAGCAGAAAGCTTTTCCACTATGTCTGGCAGGGAGAAACTGTGCCAGCACAGAAAACATCTCCCATCGTGTTTTTGAGGTTGCAGAAAGGTGTGCAGAGTGTTTTGCAAGAAGAGAGAGAAAGTTGTCCAAAACAGCTTCCAATGGAATGTTCATGTGATTGGAAATGGCAGGAGAGTGCAAAGGTACTGTTGTCTATCAGTTGGCAAGCTGCGCACACAATGCCAGTGTTGTACAGCTTCCTTCTTCACCTTTCCGAAGCTGCCGCTCTCTCCGGCTGGCGGAGGCGAAGAAGCGGCTTCTTCGCGCAAAGACGATTGTGCCGCTCACAGTGCTCTCCGGAGCGCGGCTTCTGCCGAAAGACGCCCGGGAGCGGCGCTTAGCTCCGGAGAGCATCGTACCTGATTCTTTAGCGTCTTTTGTAGTCTACATCTTAGCAGAAAGCTTTTCCACTATGTCTGGCAGGGAGAAACTCTGCCAGCACAGAAAACATCTCCCATCGTGTTTTTGAGGTTGCAGAAAGGTGTGCAGAGTGTTTTGCAAGAAGAGAGAGAAAATTGTCCAAAACAGCTTCCAATGGAATGTTCATGTGATTGGAAAAGGCAGGAGAGTGCAAAGGTACTGTTTTTTATCAGTTGGCAAGCTGCGCACACAATGCCAGTGTTGTACAGCTTCCTTCTTCACCTTTCCGAAGCTGCCGCTCTCTCCGGCTGGCGGAGGCGAAGAAGCGGCTTCTTCGCGCAAAGACGATTGTGCCGCTCACAGGGCTCTCCTGAGCGCGGCTTCTGCCGAAAGAAGCCCGGGAGCGGCGCTTAGCTCCGGAGAGCATCGTACCTTGGTCTTTAGCGTCTTTTGTAGTCTACATCTTAGCAGAAAGCTTTTCCACTATGTCTGGCAGGGAGAAACTGTGCCAGCACAGAAAACATCTCCCATCGTGTTTTTGAGGTTGCAGAAAGGTGTGCAGAGTGTTTTGCAAGAAGAGAGAGAAAGTTGTCCAAAACAGCTTCCAATGGAATGTTCATGTGATTGGAAAAGGCAGGAGAGTGCAAAGGTACTGTTGTCTATCAGTTGGCAAGCTGCGCACACAATGCCAGTGTTGTACAGCTTCCTTCTTCACCTTTCCGAAGCTGCCGCTCTCTCCGGCTGGCGGAGGCGAAGAAGCGGCTTCTTCGCGCAAAGACGATTGTGCCGCTCACAGGGCTCTCCTGAGCGCGGCTTCTACTTAAAGAAGCCCGGGAGCGGCGCTTAGCTCCGGAGAGCATCGTACCTTGGTCTTTAGCGTCTTTTGTAGTCTACATCTTAGCAGAAAGCTTTTCCACTATGTCTGGCAGGGAGAAACTGTGCCAGCACAGAAAACATCTCCCATCGTGTTTTTGAGGTTGCAGAAAGGTGTGCCGAGTGTTTTGGAAGAAGAGACAGAAAATTGTCCAAAACAGCTTCCAATGGAAGGTTCATGAGATTGGAAAAGGCAGGAGAGTGCAAAGGTACTGTTGTCTATCAGTTGGCAAGCTGCGCACACAATGCCAGTGTTGTACAGCTTCCTTCTTCACCTTTCCGAAGCTGCCGCTCTCTCCGGCTGGCGGAGGCGAAGAAGCGGCTTCTTCGCGCAAAGACGATTGTGCCGCTCACAGTGCTCTCTTAGCACGGCTTCTGCCGAAAGAAGCCCGGGAGCGGCGCTTAGCTCCGGAGAGCATCGTACCTTGGTCTTTAGCGTGTTTTGTAGTCTACATCTTAGCAGAAAGCTTTTCCATTATGTCTGGCAGGGAGAAATTGTGCCAGCACAGAAAACATCTCCCATCGTGTTTTTGAGGTTGCAGAAAGGTGTGCAGAGTGTTTTGCAAGAAGAGAGAGAAAGTTGTCCAAAACTGCTTCCAATGGAATGTTCATGTGATTGGAAAAATCAGGTGAGTGCAAAGGTACTGTTGTCTATCAGTTGGCAAGCTGCGCACACAATGCCAGTGTTGTACAGCTTCTTTCTTCACCTTTCCGAAGCTGCCGCTCTCTCCGGCTGGCGGAGGCGAAGAAGCGGCTTCTTCGCGCAAAGACGATTGTGCCGCTCACAGTGCTCTCCGGAGCGCGGCTTCTACCAAAAGACGCCCGGGAGCGGCGCTTAGCTCCGGAGAGCATCGTACCTTGGTCTTTAGCATCTTTTGTAGTCTACATCTCAGCAGAAACCTTTTCCACTATGTCTGGCAGGGAGAAACTGTGCCAGCACAGAAAACATCTCCCATCGTGTTTTTGAGGTTGCAGAAAGGTGTGCAGAGTGTTTTGCAAGAAGAGAGAGAAAGTTGTCCAAAACAGCTTCCAATGGAATGTTCATGTGATTGGAAAATGCAGGAGAGTGCAAAGGTACTGTTGTCTATCAGTTGGCAAGCTGCGCACACAATGCCAGTGTTGTACAGCTTCCTTCTTCACCTTTCCGAAGCTGCCGCTCTCTCCGGCTGGCGGAGGCAAAAAAGCGGCTACTTCGCGCAAAGACGATTGTGCCGCTCACAGTGCTCTCCGGAGCGCGGCTTCTGCCGAAAGACGCCCGGGAGCGGCGCTTAGCTCCGGAGAGCATCGTACCTTGGTCTTTAGTGTCTTTTGTAGTCTACATCTCAGCAGAAATCTTTTCAAATATGTCTGGCAGGGAGAAACTGTGCCAGCACAGAAAACATCTCCCATCGTGTTTTTGAGGTTGCAGAAAGGTGTGCAGAGTGTTTTGCAAGAAGAGAGAGAAAGTTGTCCAAAACAGCTTCCAATGGAATGTTCATGTGATTGGAAAAGGCAGGAGAGTGCAAAGGTACTGTTTTCTATCAGTTGGCAAGCTGCGCACACAATGCCAGTGTTGTACAGCTTCCTTCTTCACCTTTCCAAAGCTGCCGCTCTCTCCGGCTGGCGGAGGCGAAGAAGCGGCTTCTTCGCGCAAAGACGATTGTGCCGCTCACAGTGCTCTCCGGAGCGCGGCTTCTGCCAAAAGACGCCCGGGAGCGGCGCTTAGCTCCGGAGAGCATCGTACCTGATTCTTTAGCGTCTTTTGTAGTCTACATCTTAGCAGAAAGCTTTTCCACTATGTCTGGCAGGGAGAAACTCTGCCAGCACAGAAAACATCTCCCATCATGTTTTTGAGGTTGCAGAAAGGTGTGCAGAGAGTTTTGCAAGAAGAGAGAGAAAATTGTCCAAAACAGCTTCCAATGGAATGTTCATGTGATTGGAAAAGGCAGGAGAGTGCAAAGGTACTGTTTTTTATCAGTTGGCAAGCTGCGCACACAATGCCAGTGTTGTACAGCTTCCTTCTTCACCTTTCCGAAGCTGCCGCTCTCTCCGGCTGGCGGAGGCGAAGAAGCGGCTTCTTCGCGCAAAGACGATTGTGCCGCTCACAGGGCTCTCCTGAGCGCGGCTTCTGCCGAAAGAAGCCCGGGAGCGGCGCTTAGCTCCGGAGAGCATCGTACCTTGGTCTTTAGCGTCTTTTGTAGTCTACATCTTAGCAGAAAGCTTTTCCACTATGTCTGGCAGGGAGAAACTGTGCCAGCACAGAAAACATCTCCCATCGTGTTTTTGAGGTTGCAGAAAGGTGTGCAGAGTGTTTTGCAAGAAGAGAGAGAAAGTTGTCCAAAACAGCTTCCAATGTAATGTTCATGTGATTGGAAATGGCAGGAGAGTGCAAAGGTACTGTTGTCTATCAGTTGGCAAGCTGCGCACACAATGCCAGTGTTGTACAGCTTCCTTCTTCACCTTTCCGAAGCTGCCGCTCTCTCCGGCTGGCGGAGGCGAAGAAGCGGCTTCTTCGCGCAAAGACGATTGTGCCGCTCACAGTGCTCTCCGGAGCGCGGCTTCTGCCGAAAGACGCCCGGGAGCGGCGCTTAGCTCCGGAGAGCATCGTACCTTGGTCTTTAGCGTCTTTTGTAGTCTACATCTTAGCAGAAAGCTTTTCCACTATGTCTGGCAGGGAGAAACTGTGCCAGCACAGAAAACATCTCCCATCGTGTTTTTGAGGTTGCAGAAAGGTGTGCAGAGTGTTTTGCAAGAAGAGAGAGAAAGTTGTCCAAAACAGCTTCCAATGGAATGTTCATGTGATTGGAAAAGGCAGGAGAGTGCAAAGGTACTGTTGTCTATCAGTTGGCAAGCTGCACACACAATGCCAGTGTTGTACAGCTTCCTTCTTCACCTTTCCGAAGCTGCCGCTCTCTCCGGCTGGCGGAGGCGAAGAAGCGGCTTCTTCGCGCAAAGACGATTGTGCCGCTCACAGTGCTCTCCTTAGCGCGGCTTCTGCCGAAAGACGCCCGGGAGCGGCGCTTAGCTCCGGAGAGCATCGTACCTTGGTCTTTAGCGTCTTTTGTAGTCTACATCTTAGCAGAAACATTTTCCACTATGTCTGGCAGGGAGAAACTGTGCCAGCACAGAAAACATCTCCCATCGTGTTTTTGAGGTTGCAGAAAGGTGTGCAGAGTGTTTTGCAAGAAGAGAGAGAAAGTTGTCCAAAACAGCTTCAGATGGAATGTTCATGTGATTGGAAAAGGCAGGAGAGTGCAAAGGTACTGTTTTCTATCAGTTGGCAAGCTGCGCACACAATGCCAGTGTTGTACAGCTTCCTTCTTCACCTTTCCGAAGCTGCCGCTCTCTCCGGCTGGCGGAGGCGAAGAAGCGGCTTCTTCGCGCAAAGACGATTGTGCGGCTCACAGTGCTCTCCTTAGCGCGGCTTCTGCCGAAAGACGCCCGGGAGCGGCGCTTAGCTCCGGAGAGCATCGTATCTTGCTCTCTAGCGTCTTTTGTAGTCTACATCTTAGCAGAAAGCTTTTCCACTATGTCTGGCAGGGAGAAACTGTGCCAGCACAGAAAACATCTCCCATCGTGTTTTTGAGGTTGCAGAAAGGTGTGCAGAGTGTTTTGCAAGAAGAGAGAGAAAGTTGTCCAAAACAGCTTCCAATGGAATGTTCATGTGATTGGAAAAGGCAGGAGAGTGCAAAGGTACTGTTTTCTATCAGTTGGCAAGCTGCGCACACAATGCCAGTGTTGTACAGCTTCCTTCTTCACCTTTCCGAAGCTGCCGCTCTCTCCGGCTGGCGGAGGCGAAGAAGCGGCTTCTTCGCGCAAAGACGATTTTACCGCTCACAGGGCTCTCCTGAGCGCGGCTTCTGCCGAAAGACGCCCGGGAGCGGCGCTTAGCTCCGGAGAGCATCGTACCTTTGTCTTTAGCGTCTTTTGTAGTCTACATCTTAGCAGAAAGCTTTTCCACTATGTCTGGCAGGGAGAAACTGTGCCAGCACAGAAAACATCTCCCATCGTGTTTTTGAGGTTGCATAGGGGTCTGCCAAGTGTTTGGCAGGAAGAGAAGGAAAGTTGTCAAAAACAGCTTCCAATGGAATGTTCATGTGATTGGAAAAGGCAGGAGAGTGCAAAGGTACTGTTTTCTATCAGTTGGCAAGCTGCGCGCACAATGCCAGTGTTGTACAGCTTCCTTCTTCACCTTTCCGAAGCTGCCGCTCTCTCCGGCTGGCGGAGGCGAAAAAGCGGCTTCTTCGCGCAAAGACGATTGTGCCGCTCACAGTGCTCTCCGGAGCGCGGCTTCTGCCGAAAGACGCCCGGGAGCGGCGCTTAGCTCCGGAGAGCATCGTACCTTGGTCTTTAGTGTCTTTTGTAGTCTACATCTCAGCAGAAATCTTTTCAAATATGTCTGGCAGGGAGAAACTGTGCCAGCACAGAAAACATCTCCCATCGTGTTTTTGAGGTTGCAGAAAGGTGTGCAGAGTGTTTTGCAAGAAGAGAGAGAAAGTTGTCCAAAACAGCTTCCAATGGAATGTTCATGTGATTGGAAAAGGCAGGAGAGTGCAAAGGTACTGTTTTCTATCAGTTGGCAAGCTGCGCACACAATGCCAGTGTTGTACAGCTTCCTTCTTCACCTTTCCAAAGCTGCCGCTCTCTCCGGCTGGCGGAGGCGAAGAAGCGGCTTCTTCGCGCAAAGACGATTGTGCCGCTCACAGTGCTCTCCGGAGCGCGGCTTCTGCCGAAAGACGCCCGGGAGCGGCGCTTAGCTCCGGAGAGCATCGTACCTGATTCTTTAGCGTCTTTTGTAGTCTACATCTTAGCAGAAAGCTTTTCCACTATGTCTGGCAGGGAGAAACTCTGCCAGCACAGAAAACATCTCCAATCGTGTTTTTGAGGTTGCAGAAAGGTGTGCAGAGTGTTTTGCAAGAAGAGAGAGAAAATTGTCCAAAACAGCTTCCAATGGAATGTTCATGTGATTGGAAAAGGCAGGAGAGTGCAAAGGTACTGTTTTTTATCAGTTGGCAAGCTGCGCACACAATGCCAGTGTTGTACAGCTTCCTTCTTCACCTTTCCGAAGCTGCCGCTCTCTCCGGCTGGCGGAGGCGAAGAAGCGGCTTCTTCGCGCAAAGACGATTGTGCCGCTCACAGGGCTCTCCTGAGCGCGGCTTCTGCCGAAAGAAGCCCGGGAGCGGCGCTTAGCTCCGGAGAGCATCGTACCTTGGTCTTTAGCGTCTTTTGTAGTCTACATCTTAGCAGAAAGCTTTTCCACTATGTCTGGCAGGGAGAAACTGTGCCAGCACAGAAAACATCTCCCATCGTGTTTTTGAGGTTGCAGAAAGGTGTGCAGAGTGTTTTGCAAGAAGAGAGAGAAAGTTGTCCAAAACAGCTTCCAATGGAATGTTCATGTGATTGGAAAAGGCAGGAGAGTGCAAAGGTACTGTTTTTTATCAGTTGGCAAGCTGCGCACACAATGCCAGTGTTGTACAGCTTCCTTCTTCACCTTTCCGAAGCTGCCGCTCTCTCCGGCTGGCGGAGGCGAAGAAGCGGCTTCTTCGCGCAAAGACGATTGTGCCGCTCACAGGGCTCTCCTGAGCGCGGCTTCTGCCGAAAGAAGCCCGGGAGCGGCGCTTAGCTCCGGAGAGCATCGTACCTTGGTCTTTAGCGTCTTTTGTAGTCTACATCTTAGCAGAAAGCTTTTCCACTATGTCTGGCAGGGAGAAACTGTGCCAGCACAGAAAACATCTCCCATCGTGTTTTTGATGTCGCAGAAAGGTGTGCAGAGTGTTTTGCAAGAAGAGAGAGAAAGTTGTCCAAAACAGCTTCCAATGGAATGTTCATGTGATTGGAAAAGGCAGGAGAGTGCAAAGGTACTGTTGTCTATCAGTTGGCAAGCTGCGCACACAATGCCAGTGTTGTACAGCTTCCTTCTTCACCTTTCCGAAGCTGCCGCTCTCTCCGGCTGGCGGAGGCGAAGAAGCGGCTTCTTCGCGCAAAGACGATTGTGCCGCTCACAGGGCTCTCCTGAGCGCGGCTTCTACTGAAAGAAGCCCGGGAGCGGCGCTTAGCTCCGGAGAGCATCGTACCTTGGTCTTTAGCGTCTTTTGTAGTCTACATCTTAGCAGAAAGCTTTTCCACTATGTCTGGCAGGGAGAAACTGTGCCAGCACAGAAAACATCTCCCATCGTGTTTTTGAGGTTGCAGAAAGGTGTGCCGAGTGTTTTGGAAGAAGAGACAGAAAATTGTCCAAAACAGCTTCCAATGGAAGGTTCATGAGATTGGAAAAGGCAGGAGAGTGCAAAGGTACTGTTGTCTATCAGTTGGCAAGCTGCGCACACAATGCCAGTGTTGTACAGCTTCCTTCTTCACCTTTCCGAAGCTGCCGCTCTCTCCGGCTGGCGGAGGCGAAGAAGCGGCTTCTTCGCGCAAAGACGATTGTGCCGCTCACAGTGCTCTCTTAGCACGGCTTCTGCCGAAAGAAGCCCGGGAGCGGCGCTTAGCTCCGGAGAGCATCGTACCTTGGTCTTTAGCGTGTTTTGTAGTCTACATCTTAGCAGAAAGCTTTTCCATTATGTCTGGCAGGGAGAAATTGTGCCAGCACAGAAAACATCTCCCATCGTGTTTTTGAGGTTGCAGAAAGGTGTGCAGAGTGTTTTGCAAGAAGAGAGAGAAAGTTGTCCAAAACTGCTTCCAATGGAATGTTCATGTGATTGGAAAAATCAGGTGAGTGCAAAGGTACTGTTGTCTATCAGTTGGCAAGCTGCGCACACAATGCCAGTGTTGTACAGCTTCTTTCTTCACCTTTCCGAAGCTGCCGCTCTCTCCGGCTGGCGGAGGCGAAGAAGCGGCTTCTTCGCGCAAAGACGATTGTGCCGCTCACAGTGCTCTCCGGAGCGCGGCTTCTACCAAAAGACGCCCGGGAGCGGCGCTTAGCTCCGGAGAGCATCGTACCTTGGTCTTTAGCATCTTTTGTAGTCTACATCTCAGCAGAAACCTTTTCCACTATGTCTGGCAGGGAGAAACTGTGCCAGCACAGAAAACATCTCCCATCGTGTTTTTGAGGTTGCAGAAAGGTGTGCAGAGTGTTTTGCAAGAAGAGAGAGAAAGTTGTCCAAAACAGCTTCCAATGGAATGTTCATGTGATTGGAAAATGCAGGAGAGTGCAAAGGTACTGTTGTCTATCAGTTGGCAAGCTGCGCACACAATGCCAGTGTTGTACAGCTTCCTTCTTCACCTTTCCGAAGCTGCCGCTCTCTCCGGCTGGCGGAGGCAAAAAAGCGGCTACTTCGCGCAAAGACGATTGTGCCGCTCACAGTGCTCTCCGGAGCGCGGCTTCTGCCGAAAGACGCCCGGGAGCGGCGCTTAGCTCCGGAGAGCATCGTACCTTGGTCTTTAGTGTCTTTTGTAGTCTACATCTCAGCAGAAATCTTTTCAAATATGTCTGGCAGGGAGAAACTGTGCCAGCACAGAAAACATCTCCCATCGTGTTTTTGAGGTTGCAGAAAGGTGTGCAGAGTGTTTTGCAAGAAGAGAGAGAAAGTTGTCCAAAACAGCTTCCAATGGAATGTTCATGTGATTGGAAAAGGCAGGAGAGTGCAAAGGTACTGTTTTCTATCAGTTGGCAAGCTGCGCACACAATGCCAGTGTTGTACAGCTTCCTTCTTCACCTTTCCAAAGCTGCCGCTCTCTCCGGCTGGCGGAGGCGAAGAAGCGGCTTCTTCGCGCAAAGACGATTGTGCCGCTCACAGTGCTCTCCGGAGCGCGGCTTCTGCCAAAAGACGCCCGGGAGCGGCGCTTAGCTCCGGAGAGCATCGTACCTGATTCTTTAGCGTCTTTTGTAGTCTACATCTTAGCAGAAAGCTTTTCCACTATGTCTGGCAGGGAGAAACTCTGCCAGCACAGAAAACATCTCCCATCATGTTTTTGAGGTTGCAGAAAGGTGTGCAGAGAGTTTTGCAAGAAGAGAGAGAAAATTGTCCAAAACAGCTTCCAATGGAATGTTCATGTGATTGGAAAAGGCAGGAGAGTGCAAAGGTACTGTTTTTTATCAGTTGGCAAGCTGCGCACACAATGCCAGTGTTGTACAGCTTCCTTCTTCACCTTTCCGAAGCTGCCGCTCTCTCCGGCTGGCGGAGGCGAAGAAGCGGCTTCTTCGCGCAAAGACGATTGTGCCGCTCACAGGGCTCTCCTGAGCGCGGCTTCTGCCGAAAGAAGCCCGGGAGCGGCGCTTAGCTCCGGAGAGCATCGTACCTTGGTCTTTAGCGTCTTTTGTAGTCTACATCTTAGCAGAAAGCTTTTCCACTATGTCTGGCAGGGAGAAACTGTGCCAGCACAGAAAACATCTCCCATCGTGTTTTTGAGGTTGCAGAAAGGTGTGCAGAGTGTTTTGCAAGAAGAGAGAGAAAGTTGTCCAAAACAGCTTCCAATGTAATGTTCATGTGATTGGAAATGGCAGGAGAGTGCAAAGGTACTGTTGTCTATCAGTTGGCAAGCTGCGCACACAATGCCAGTGTTGTACAGCTTCCTTCTTCACCTTTCCGAAGCTGCCGCTCTCTCCGGCTGGCGGAGGCGAAGAAGCGGCTTCTTCGCGCAAAGACGATTGTGCCGCTCACAGTGCTCTCCGGAGCGCGGCTTCTGCCGAAAGACGCCCGGGAGCGGCGCTTAGCTCCGGAGAGCATCGTACCTTGGTCTTTAGCGTCTTTTGTAGTCTACATCTTAGCAGAAAGCTTTTCCACTATGTCTGGCAGGGAGAAACTGTGCCAGCACAGAAAACATCTCCCATCGTGTTTTTGAGGTTGCAGAAAGGTGTGCAGAGTGTTTTGCAAGAAGAGAGAGAAAGTTGTCCAAAACAGCTTCCAATGGAATGTTCATGTGATTGGAAAAGGCAGGAGAGTGCAAAGGTACTGTTGTCTATCAGTTGGCAAGCTGCACACACAATGCCAGTGTTGTACAGCTTCCTTCTTCACCTTTCCGAAGCTGCCGCTCTCTCCGGCTGGCGGAGGCGAAGAAGCGGCTTCTTCGCGCAAAGACGATTGTGCCGCTCACAGTGCTCTCCTTAGCGCGGCTTCTGCCGAAAGACGCCCGGGAGCGGCGCTTAGCTCCGGAGAGCATCGTACCTTGGTCTTTAGCGTCTTTTGTAGTCTACATCTTAGCAGAAACATTTTCCACTATGTCTGGCAGGGAGAAACTGTGCCAGCACAGAAAACATCTCCCATCGTGTTTTTGAGGTTGCAGAAAGGTGTGCAGAGTGTTTTGCAAGAAGAGAGAGAAAGTTGTCCAAAACAGCTTGCAATGGAATGTTCATGTGATTGGAAAAGGCAGGAGAGTGCAAAGGTACTGTTTTCTATCAGTTGGCAAGCTGCGCACACAATGCCAGTGTTGTACAGCTTCCTTCTTCACCTTTCCGAAGCTGCCGCTCTCTCCGGCTGGCGGAGGCGAAGAAGCGGCTTCTTCGCGCAAAGACGATTGTGCGGCTCACAGTGCTCTCCTTAGCGCGGCTTCTGCCGAAAGACGCCCGGGAGCGGCGCTTAGCTCCGGAGAGCATCGTATCTTGCTCTCTAGCGTCTTTTGTAGTCTACATCTTAGCAGAAAGCTTTTCCACTATGTCTGGCAGGGAGAAACTGTGCCAGCACAGAAAACATCTCCCATCGTGTTTTTGAGGTTGCAGAAAGGTGTGCAGAGTGTTTTGCAAGAAGAAGGAGAAAGTTGTCCAAAACAGCTTCCAATGGAATGTTCATGTGATTGGAAAAGGCAGGAGAGTGCAAAGGTACTGTTTTCTATCAGTTGGCAAGCTGCGCACACAATGCCAGTGTTGTACAGCTTCCTTCTTCACCTTTCCGAAGCTGCCGCTCTCTCCGGCTGGCGGAGGCGAAGAAGCGGCTTCTTCGCGCAAAGACGATTTTACCGCTCACAGGGCTCTCCTGAGCGCGGCTTCTGCCGAAAGACGCCCGGGAGCGGCGCTTAGCTCCGGAGAGCATCGTACCTTTGTCTTTAGCGTCTTTTGTAGTCTACATCTTAGCAGAAAGCTTTTCCACTATGTCTGGCAGGGAGAAACTGTGCCAGCACAGAAAACATCTCCCATCGTGTTTTTGAGGTTGCATAGGGGTCTGCCAAGTGTTTGGCAGGAAGAGAAGGAAAGTTGTCAAAAACAGCTTCCAATGGAATGTTCATGTGATTGGAAAAGGCAGGAGAGTGCAAAGGTACTGTTTTCTATCAGTTGGCAAGCTGCGCGCACAATGCCAGTGTTGTACAGCTTCCTTCTTCACCTTTCCGAAGCTGCCGCTCTCTCCGGCTGGCGGAGGCGAAAAAGCGGCTTCTTCGCGCAAAGACGATTGTGCCGCTCACAGTGCTCTCCGGAGCGCGGCTTCTGCCGAAAGACGCCCGGGAGCGGCGCTTAGCTCCGGAGAGCATCGTACCTTGGTCTTTAGTGTCTTTTGTAGTCTACATCTCAGCAGAAATCTTTTCAAATATGTCTGGCAGGGAGAAACTGTGCCAGCACAGAAAACATCTCCCATCGTGTTTTTGAGGTTGCAGAAAGGTGTGCAGAGTGTTTTGCAAGAAGAGAGAGAAAGTTGTCCAAAACAGCTTCCAATGGAATGTTCATGTGATTGGAAAAGGCAGGAGAGTGCAAAGGTACTGTTTTCTATCAGTTGGCAAGCTGCGCACACAATGCCAGTGTTGTACAGCTTCCTTCTTCACCTTTCCAAAGCTGCCGCTCTCTCCGGCTGGCGGAGGCGAAGAAGCGGCTTCTTCGCGCAAAGACGATTGTGCCGCTCACAGTGCTCTCCGGAGCGCGGCTTCTGCCGAAAGACGCCCGGGAGCGGCGCTTAGCTCCGGAGAGCATCGTACCTGATTCTTTAGCGTCTTTTGTAGTCTACATCTTAGCAGAAAGCTTTTCCACTATGTCTGGCAGGGAGAAACTCTGCCAGCACAGAAAACATCTCCAATCGTGTTTTTGAGGTTGCAGAAAGGTGTGCAGAGTGTTTTGCAAGAAGAGAGAGAAAATTGTCCAAAACAGCTTCCAATGGAATGTTCATGTGATTGGAAAAGGCAGGAGAGTGCAAAGGTACTGTTTTTTATCAGTTGGCAAGCTGCGCACACAATGCCAGTGTTGTACAGCTTCCTTCTTCACCTTTCCGAAGCTGCCGCTCTCTCCGGCTGGCGGAGGCGAAGAAGCGGCTTCTTCGCGCAAAGACGATTGTGCCGCTCACAGGGCTCTCCTGAGCGCGGCTTCTGCCGAAAGAAGCCCGGGAGCGGCGCTTAGCTCCGGAGAGCATCGTACCTTGGTCTTTAGCGTCTTTTGTAGTCTACATCTTAGCAGAAAGCTTTTCCACTATGTCTGGCAGGGAGAAACTGTGCCAGCACAGAAAACATCTCCCATCGTGTTTTTGAGGTTGCAGAAAGGTGTGCAGAGTGTTTTGCAAGAAGAGAGAGAAAGTTGTCCAAAACAGCTTCCAATGGAATGTTCATGTGATTGGAAAAGGCAGGAGAGTGCAAAGGTACTGTTTTTTATCAGTTGGCAAGCTGCGCACACAATGCCAGTGTTGTACAGCTTCCTTCTTCACCTTTCCGAAGCTGCCGCTCTCTCCGGCTGGCGGAGGCGAAGAAGCGGCTTCTTCGCGCAAAGACGATTGTGCCGCTCACAGGGCTCTCCTGAGCGCGGCTTCTGCCGAAAGAAGCCCGGGAGCGGCGCTTAGCTCCGGAGAGCATCGTACCTTGGTCTTTAGCGTCTTTTGTAGTCTACATCTTAGCAGAAAGCTTTTCCACTATGTCTGGCAGGGAGAAACTGTGCCAGCACAGAAAACATCTCCCATCGTGTTTTTGAGGTTGCAGAAAGGTGTGCAGAGTGTTTTGCAAGAAGAGAGAGAAAGTTGTCCAAAACAGCTTCCAATGGAATGTTCATGTGATTGGAAAAGGCAGGAGAGTGCAAAGGTACTGTTGTCTATCAGTTGGCAAGCTGCGCACACAATGCCAGTGTTGTACAGCTTCCTTCTTCACCTTTCCGAAGCTGCCGCTCTCTCCGGCTGGCGGAGGCGAAGAAGCGGCTTCTTCGCGCAAAGACGATTGTGCCGCTCACAGGGCTCTCCTGAGCGCGGCTTCTACTGAAAGAAGCCCGGGAGCGGCGCTTAGCTCCGGAGAGCATCGTACCTTGGTCTTTAGCGTCTTTTGTAGTCTACATCTTAGCAGAAAGCTTTTCCACTATGTCTGGCAGGGAGAAACTGTGCCAGCACAGAAAACATCTCCCATCGTGTTTTTGAGGTTGCAGAAAGGTGTGCCGAGTGTTTTGGAAGAAGAGACAGAAAATTGTCCAAAACAGCTTCCAATGGAAGGTTCATGAGATTGGAAAAGGCAGGAGAGTGCAAAGGTACTGTTGTCTATCAGTTGGCAAGCTGCGCACACAATGCCAGTGTTGTACAGCTTCCTTCTTCACCTTTCCGAAGCTGCCGCTCTCTCCGGCTGGCGGAGGCGAAGAAGCGGCTTCTTCGCGCAAAGACGATTGTGCCGCTCACAGTGCTCTCTTAGCACGGCTTCTGCCGAAAGAAGCCCGGGAGCGGCGCTTAGCTCCGGAGAGCATCGTACCTTGGTCTTTAGCGTGTTTTGTAGTCTACATCTTAGCAGAAAGCTTTTCCATTATGTCTGGCAGGGAGAAATTGTGCCAGCACAGAAAACATCTCCCATCGTGTTTTTGAGGTTGCAGAAAGGTGTGCAGAGTGTTTTGCAAGAAGAGAGAGAAAGTTGTCCAAAACTGCTTCCAATGGAATGTTCATGTGATTGGAAAAATCAGGTGAGTGCAAAGGTACTGTTGTCTATCAGTTGGCAAGCTGCGCACACAATGCCAGTGTTGTACAGCTTCTTTCTTCACCTTTCCGAAGCTGCCGCTCTCTCCGGCTGGCGGAGGCGAAGAAGCGGCTTCTTCGCGCAAAGACGATTGTGCCGCTCACAGTGCTCTCCGGAGCGCGGCTTCTACCAAAAGACGCCCGGGAGCGGCGCTTAGCTCCGGAGAGCATCGTACCTTGGTCTTTAGCATCTTTTGTAGTCTACATCTCAGCAGAAACCTTTTCCACTATGTCTGGCAGGGAGAAACTGTGCCAGCACAGAAAACATCTCCCATCGTGTTTTTGAGGTTGCAGAAAGGTGTGCAGAGTGTTTTGCAAGAAGAGAGAGAAAGTTGTCCAAAACAGCTTCCAATGGAATGTTCATGTGATTGGAAAATGCAGGAGAGTGCAAAGGTACTGTTGTCTATCAGTTGGCAAGCTGCGCACACAATGCCAGTGTTGTACAGCTTCCTTCTTCACCTTTCCGAAGCTGCCGCTCTCTCCGGCTGGCGGAGGCAAAAAAGCGGCTACTTCGCGCAAAGACGATTGTGCCGCTCACAGTGCTCTCCGGAGCGCGGCTTCTGCCGAAAGACGCCCGGGAGCGGCGCTTAGCTCCGGAGAGCATCGTACCTTGGTCTTTAGTGTCTTTTGTAGTCTACATCTCAGCAGAAATCTTTTCAAATATGTCTGGCAGGGAGAAACTGTGCCAGCACAGAAAACATCTCCCATCGTGTTTTTGAGGTTGCAGAAAGGTGTGCAGAGTGTTTTGCAAGAAGAGAGAGAAAGTTGTCCAAAACAGCTTCCAATGGAATGTTCATGTGATTGGAAAAGGCAGGAGAGTGCAAAGGTACTGTTTTCTATCAGTTGGCAAGCTGCGCACACAATGCCAGTGTTGTACAGCTTCCTTCTTCACCTTTCCAAAGCTGCCGCTCTCTCCGGCTGGCGGAGGCGAAGAAGCGGCTTCTTCGCGCAAAGACGATTGTGCCGCTCACAGTGCTCTCCGGAGCGCGGCTTCTGCCAAAAGACGCCCGGGAGCGGCGCTTAGCTCCGGAGAGCATCGTACCTGATTCTTTAGCGTCTTTTGTAGTCTACATCTTAGCAGAAAGCTTTTCCACTATGTCTGGCAGGGAGAAACTCTGCCAGCACAGAAAACATCTCCCATCATGTTTTTGAGGTTGCAGAAAGGTGTGCAGAGAGTTTTGCAAGAAGAGAGAGAAAATTGTCCAAAACAGCTTCCAATGGAATGTTCATGTGATTGGAAAAGGCAGGAGAGTGCAAAGGTACTGTTTTTTATCAGTTGGCAAGCTGCGCACACAATGCCAGTGTTGTACAGCTTCCTTCTTCACCTTTCCGAAGCTGCCGCTCTCTCCGGCTGGCGGAGGCGAAGAAGCGGCTTCTTCGCGCAAAGACGATTGTGCCGCTCACAGGGCTCTCCTGAGCGCGGCTTCTGCCGAAAGAAGCCCGGGAGCGGCGCTTAGCTCCGGAGAGCATCGTACCTTGGTCTTTAGCGTCTTTTGTAGTCTACATCTTAGCAGAAAGCTTTTCCACTATGTCTGGCAGGGAGAAACTGTGCCAGCACAGAAAACATCTCCCATCGTGTTTTTGAGGTTGCAGAAAGGTGTGCAGAGTGTTTTGCAAGAAGAGAGAGAAAGTTGTCCAAAACAGCTTCCAATGTAATGTTCATGTGATTGGAAATGGCAGGAGAGTGCAAAGGTACTGTTGTCTATCAGTTGGCAAGCTGCGCACACAATGCCAGTGTTGTACAGCTTCCTTCTTCACCTTTCCGAAGCTGCCGCTCTCTCCGGCTGGCGGAGGCGAAGAAGCGGCTTCTTCGCGCAAAGACGATTGTGCCGCTCACAGTGCTCTCCGGAGCGCGGCTTCTGCCGAAAGACGCCCGGGAGCGGCGCTTAGCTCCGGAGAGCATCGTACCTTGGTCTTTAGCGTCTTTTGTAGTCTACATCTTAGCAGAAAGCTTTTCCACTATGTCTGGCAGGGAGAAACTGTGCCAGCACAGAAAACATCTCCCATCGTGTTTTTGAGGTTGCAGAAAGGTGTGCAGAGTGTTTTGCAAGAAGAGAGAGAAAGTTGTCCAAAACAGCTTCCAATGGAATGTTCATGTGATTGGAAAAGGCAGGAGAGTGCAAAGGTACTGTTGTCTATCAGTTGGCAAGCTGCACACACAATGCCAGTGTTGTACAGCTTCCTTCTTCACCTTTCCGAAGCTGCCGCTCTCTCCGGCTGGCGGAGGCGAAGAAGCGGCTTCTTCGCGCAAAGACGATTGTGCCGCTCACAGTGCTCTCCTTAGCGCGGCTTCTGCCGAAAGACGCCCGGGAGCGGCGCTTAGCTCCGGAGAGCATCGTACCTTGGTCTTTAGCGTCTTTTGTAGTCTACATCTTAGCAGAAAGCTTTTCCACTATGTCTGGCAGGGAGAAACTGTGCCAGCACAGAAAACATCTCCCATCGTGTTTTTGAGGTTGCAGAAAGGTGTGCAGAGTGTTTTGCAAGAAGAGAGAGAAAGTTGTCCAAAACAGCTTGCAATGGAATGTTCATGTGATTGGAAAAGGCAGGAGAGTGCAAAGGTACTGTTTTCTATCAGTTGGCAAGCTGCGCACACAATGCCAGTGTTGTACAGCTTCCTTCTTCACCTTTCCGAAGCTGCCGCTCTCTCCGGCTGGCGGAGGCGAAGAAGCGGCTTCTTCGCGCAAAGACGATTGTGCGGCTCACAGTGCTCTCCTTAGCGCGGCTTCTGCCGAAAGACGCCCGGGAGCGGCGCTTAGCTCCGGAGAGCATCGTATCTTGCTCTCTAGCGTCTTTTGTAGTCTACATCTTAGCAGAAAGCTTTTCCACTATGTCTGGCAGGGAGAAACTGTGCCAGCACAGAAAACATCTCCCATCGTGTTTTTGAGGTTGCAGAAAGGTGTGCAGAGTGTTTTGCAAGAAGAGAGAGAAAGTTGTCCAAAACAGCTTCCAATGGAATGTTCATGTGATTGGAAAAGGCAGGAGAGTGCAAAGGTACTGTTTTCTATCAGTTGGCAAGCTGCGCACACAATGCCAGTGTTGTACAGCTTCCTTCTTCACCTTTCCGAAGCTGCCGCTCTCTCCGGCTGGCGGAGGCGAAGAAGCGGCTTCTTCGCGCAAAGACGATTTTACCGCTCACAGGGCTCTCCTGAGCGCGGCTTCTGCCGAAAGACGCCCGGGAGCGGCGCTTAGCTCGGAGAGCATCGTACCTTTGTCTTTAGCGTCTTTTGTAGTCTACATCTTAGCAGAAAGCTTTTCCACTATGTCTGGCAGGGAGAAACTGTGCCAGCACAGAAAACATCTCCATCGTGTTTTTGAGGTTGCATAGGGGTCTGCCAAGTGTTTGGCAGGAAGAGAAGGAAAGTTGTCAAAAACAGCTTCCAATGGAATGTTCATGTGATTGGAAAAGGCAGGAGAGTGCAAAGGTACTGTTTTCTATCAGTTGGCAAGCTGCGCGCACAATGCCAGTGTTGTACAGCTTCCTTCTTCACCTTTCCGAAGCTGCCGCTCTCTCCGGCTGGCGGAGGCGAAAAAGCGGCTTCTTCGCGCAAAGACGATTGTGCCGCTCACAGTGCTCTCCGGAGCGCGGCTTCTGCCGAAAGACGCCCGGGAGCGGCGCTTAGCTCCGGAGAGCATCGTACCTTGGTCTTTAGTGTCTTTTGTAGTCTACATCTCAGCAGAAATCTTTTCAAATATGTCTGGCAGGGAGAAACTGTGCCAGCACAGAAAACATCTCCCATCGTGTTTTTGAGGTTGCAGAAAGGTGTGCAGAGTGTTTTGCAAGAAGAGAGAGAAAGTTGTCCAAAACAGCTTCCAATGGAATGTTCATGTGATTGGAAAAGGCAGGAGAGTGCAAAGGTACTGTTTTCTATCAGTTGGCAAGCTGCGCACACAATGCCAGTGTTGTACAGCTTCCTTCTTCACCTTTCCAAAGCTGCCGCTCTCTCCGGCTGGCGGAGGCGAAGAAGCGGCTTCTTCGCGCAAAGACGATTGTGCCGCTCACAGTGCTCTCCGGAGCGCGGCTTCTGCCGAAAGACGCCCGGGAGCGGCGCTTAGCTCCGGAGAGCATCGTACCTGATTCTTTAGCGTCTTTTGTAGTCTACATCTTAGCAGAAAGCTTTTCCACTATGTCTGGCAGGGAGAAACTCTGCCAGCACAGAAAACATCTCCAATCGTGTTTTTGAGGTTGCAGAAAGGTGTGCAGAGTGTTTTGCAAGAAGAGAGAGAAAATTGTCCAAAACAGCTTCCAATGGAATGTTCATGTGATTGGAAAAGGCAGGAGAGTGCAAAGGTACTGTTTTTTATCAGTTGGCAAGCTGCGCACACAATGCCAGTGTTGTACAGCTTCCTTCTTCACCTTTCCGAAGCTGCCGCTCTCTCCGGCTGGCGGAGGCGAAGAAGCGGCTTCTTCGCGCAAGACGATTGTGCCGCTCACAGGGCTCTCCTGAGCGCGGCTTTTGCCGAAAGAAGCCCGGGAGCGGCGCTTAGCTCCGGAGAGCATCGTACCTTGGTCTTTAGCGTCTTTTGTAGTCTACATCTTAGCAGAAAGCTTTTCCACTATGTCTGGCAGGGAGAAAACTGTGCCAGCACAGAAAACATCTCCCATCGTGTTTTTGAGGTTGCAGAAAGGTGTGCAGAGTGTTTTGCAAGAAGAGAGAGAAAGTTGTCCAAAACAGCTTCCAATGGAATGTTCATGTGATTGGAAATGGCAGGAGAGTGCAAAGGTACTGTTGTCTATCAGTTGGCAAGCTGCGCACACAATGCCAGTGTTGTACAGCTTCCTTCTTCACCTTTCCGAAGCTGCCGCTCTCTCCGGCTGGCGGAGGCGAAGAAGCGGCTCCTTCGCGCAAAGACGATTGTGCCGCTCACAGTGCTCTCCGGAGCGCGGCTTCTGCCGAAAGACGCCCGGGAGCGGCGCTTAGCTCCGGAGAGCATCGTACCTTGGTCTTTAGCGTCTTTTGTAGTCTACATCTTAGCAGAAAGCTTTTCCACTATGTCTGGCAGGGAGAAACTGTGCCAGCACAGAAAACATCTCCCATCGTGTTTTTGAGGTTGCAGAAAGGTGTGCAGAGTGTTTTGCAAGAAGAGAGAGAAAGTTGTCCAAAACAGCTTCCAATGGAATGTTCATGTGATTGGAAAAGACAGGAGAGTGCAAAGGTACTGTTGTCTATCAGTTGGCAAGCTGCACACACAATGCCAGTGTTGTACAGCTTCCTTCTTCACCTTTCCGAAGCTGCCGCTCTCTCCGGCTGGCGGAGGCGAAGAAGCGGCTTCTTCGCGCAAAGACGATTGTGCCGCTCACAGTGCTCTCCTTAGCGCGGCTTCTGCCGAAAGACGCCCGGGAGCGGCGCTTAGCTCCGGAGAGCATCGTACCTTGGTCTTTAGCGTCTTTTGTAGTCTACATCTTAGCAGAAACATTTTCCACTATGTCTGGCAGGGAGAAACTGTGCCAGCACAGAAAACATCTCCCATCGTGTTTTTGAGGTTGCAGAAAGGTGTGCAGAGTGTTTTGCAAGAAGAGAGAGAAAGTTGTCCAAAACAGCTTGCAATGGAATGTTCATGTGATTGGAAAAGGCAGGAGAGTGCAAAGGTACTGTTTTCTATCAGTTGGCAAGCTGCGCACACAATGCCAGTGTTGTACAGCTTCCTTCTTCACCTTTCCGAAGCTGCCGCTCTCTCCGGCTGGCGGAGGCGAAGAAGCGGCTTCTTCGCGCAAAGACGATTGTGCGGCTCACAGTGCTCTCGTTAGCGCGGCTTCTGCCGAAAGACGCCCGGGAGCGGCGCTTAGCTCCGGAGAGCATCGTATCTTGCTCTCTAGCGTCTTTTGTAGTCTACATCTTAGCAGAAAGCTTTTCCACTATGTCTGGCAGGGAGAAACTGTGCCAGCACAGAAAACATCTCCCATCGTGTTTTTGAGGTTGCAGAAAGGTGTGCAGAGTGTTTTGGAAAAAGAGAGAGAAAGTTGTCCAAAACAGCTTCCAATGGAATATTCATGTGATTGGAAAAGGCAGGAGAGTGCAAAGGTACTGTTTTCTATCAGTTGGCAAGCTGCGCACACAATGCCAGTGTTGTACAGCTTCCTTCTTCACCTTTCCGAAGCTGCCGCTCTCTCCGGCTGGCGGAGGCGAAGAAGCGGCTTCTTCGCGCAAAGACGATTTTACCGCTCCCAGTGCTCTCCTGAGCGCGGCTTCTGCCGAAAGACGCCCAAGAGTGGCGCTTAGCTCCGGAGAGCATCGTACCTTTGTCTTTAGCGTCTTTTGTAGTCTACATCTTAGCAGAAAGCTTTTCCACTATGTCTGGCAGGGAGAAACTGTGCCAGCACAGAAAACATCTCCCATCGTGTTTTTGAGGTTGCATAGGGGTCTGCCAAGTGTTTGGCAGGAAGAAAAGGAAAGTTGTCCAAAACAGCTTCCAATGGAATGTTCATGTGATTGGAAAAGGCAGGAGAGTGCAAAGGTACTGTTTTCTATCAGTTGGCAAGCTGCGCGCACAATGCCAGTGTTGTACAGCTTCCTTCTTCACCTTTCCGAAGCTGCCGCTCTCTCCGGCTGGCGGAGGCAAAAAAGCGGCTTCTTCGCGCAAAGACGATTGTGCCGCTCACAGTGCTCTCCGGAGCGCGGCTTCTGCCGAAAGACGCCCGGGAGCGGCGCTTAGCTCCGGAGAGCATCGTACCTTGGTCTTTAGTGTCTTTTGTAGTCTACATCTCAGCAGAAAGCTTTTCAAATATGTCTGGCAGGGAGAAACTGTGCCAGCACAGAAAACATCTCCCATCGTGTTTTTGAGGTTGCAGAAAGGTGTGCAGAGTGTTTTGCAAGAAGAGAGAGAAAGTTGTCCAAAACAGCTTGCAATGGAATGTTCATGTGATTGGAAAAGGCAGGAGAGTGCAAAGGTACTGTTGTCTATCAGTTGGCAAGCTGCGCACACAATGCCAGTGTTGTACAGCTTCTTTCTTCACCTTTCCGAAGCTGCCGCTCTCTCCGGCTGGCGGAGGCGAAGAAGCGGCTTCTTCGCGCAAAGACGATTGTGCCGCTCACAGTGCTCTCCGGAGCGCGGCTTCTACCAAAAGACGCCCGGGAGCGGCGCTTAGCTCCGGAGAGCATCGTACCTTGGTCTTTAGCATCTTTTGTAGTCTACATCTCAGCAGAAACCTTTTCCACTATGTCTGGCAGGGAGAAACTGTGCCAGCACAGAAAACATCTCCCATCGTGTTTTTGAGGTTGCAGAAAGGTGTGCAGAGTGTTTTGCAAGAAGAGAGAGAAAGTTGTCCAAAACAGCTTCCAATGGAATGTTCATGTGATTGGAAAATGCAGGAGAGTGCAAAGGTACTGTTGTCTATCAGTTGGCAAGCTGCGCACACAATGCCAGTGTTGTACAGCTTCCTTCTTCACCTTTCCGAAGCTGCCGCTCTCTCCGGCTGGCGGAGGCAAAAAAGCGGCTACTTCGCGCAAAGACGATTGTGCCGCTCACAGTGCTCTCCGGAGCGCGGCTTCTGCCGAAAGACGCCCGGGAGCGGCGCTTAGCTCCGGAGAGCATCGTACCTTGGTCTTTAGTGTCTTTTGTAGTCTACATCTCAGCAGAAATCTTTTCAAATATGTCTGGCAGGGAGAAACTGTGCCAGCACAGAAAACATCTCCCATCGTGTTTTTGAGGTTGCAGAAAGGTGTGCAGAGTGTTTTGCAAGAAGAGAGAGAAAGTTGTCCAAAACAGCTTCCAATGGAATGTTCATGTGATTGGAAAAGGCAGGAGAGTGCAAAGGTACTGTTTTCTATCAGTTGGCAAGCTGCGCACACAATGCCAGTGTTGTACAGCTTCCTTCTTCACCTTTCCAAAGCTGCCGCTCTCTCCGGCTGGCGGAGGCGAAGAAGCGGCTTCTTCGCGCAAAGACGATTGTGCCGCTCACAGTGCTCTCCGGAGCGCGGCTTCTGCCAAAAGACGCCCGGGAGCGGCGCTTAGCTCCGGAGAGCATCGTACCTGATTCTTTAGCGTCTTTTGTAGTCTACATCTTAGCAGAAAGCTTTTCCACTATGTCTGGCAGGGAGAAACTCTGCCAGCACAGAAAACATCTCCCATCATGTTTTTGAGGTTGCAGAAAGGTGTGCAGAGAGTTTTGCAAGAAGAGAGAGAAAATTGTCCAAAACAGCTTCCAATGGAATGTTCATGTGATTGGAAAAGGCAGGAGAGTGCAAAGGTACTGTTTTTTATCAGTTGGCAAGCTGCGCACACAATGCCAGTGTTGTACAGCTTCCTTCTTCACCTTTCCGAAGCTGCCGCTCTCTCCGGCTGGCGGAGGCGAAGAAGCGGCTTCTTCGCGCAAAGACGATTGTGCCGCTCACAGGGCTCTCCTGAGCGCGGCTTCTGCCGAAAGAAGCCCGGGAGCGGCGCTTAGCTCCGGAGAGCATCGTACCTTGGTCTTTAGCGTCTTTTGTAGTCTACATCTTAGCAGAAAGCTTTTCCACTATGTCTGGCAGGGAGAAACTGTGCCAGCACAGAAAACATCTCCCATCGTGTTTTTGAGGTTGCAGAAAGGTGTGCAGAGTGTTTTGCAAGAAGAGAGAGAAAGTTGTCCAAAACAGCTTCCAATGTAATGTTCATGTGATTGGAAATGGCAGGAGAGTGCAAAGGTACTGTTGTCTATCAGTTGGCAAGCTGCGCACACAATGCCAGTGTTGTACAGCTTCCTTCTTCACCTTTCCGAAGCTGCCGCTCTCTCCGGCTGGCGGAGGCGAAGAAGCGGCTTCTTCGCGCAAAGACGATTGTGCCGCTCACAGTGCTCTCCGGAGCGCGGCTTCTGCCGAAAGACGCCCGGGAGCGGCGCTTAGCTCCGGAGAGCATCGTACCTTGGTCTTTAGCGTCTTTTGTAGTCTACATCTTAGCAGAAAGCTTTTCCACTATGTCTGGCAGGGAGAAACTGTGCCAGCACAGAAAACATCTCCCATCGTGTTTTTGAGGTTGCAGAAAGGTGTGCAGAGTGTTTTGCAAGAAGAGAGAGAAAGTTGTCCAAAACAGCTTCCAATGGAATGTTCATGTGATTGGAAAAGGCAGGAGAGTGCAAAGGTACTGTTGTCTATCAGTTGGCAAGCTGCACACACAATGCCAGTGTTGTACAGCTTCCTTCTTCACCTTTCCGAAGCTGCCGCTCTCTCCGGCTGGCGGAGGCGAAGAAGCGGCTTCTTCGCGCAAAGACGATTGTGCCGCTCACAGTGCTCTCCTTAGCGCGGCTTCTGCCGAAAGACGCCCGGGAGCGGCGCTTAGCTCCGGAGAGCATCGTACCTTGGTCTTTAGCGTCTTTTGTAGTCTACATCTTAGCAGAAAGCTTTTCCACTATGTCTGGCAGGGAGAAACTGTGCCAGCACAGAAAACATCTCCCATCGTGTTTTTGAGGTTGCAGAAAGGTGTGCAGAGTGTTTTGCAAGAAGAGAGAGAAAGTTGTCCAAAACAGCTTGCAATGGAATGTTCATGTGATTGGAAAAGGCAGGAGAGTGCAAAGGTACTGTTTTCTATCAGTTGGCAAGCTGCGCACACAATGCCAGTGTTGTACAGCTTCCTTCTTCACCTTTCCGAAGCTGCCGCTCTCTCCGGCTGGCGGAGGCGAAGAAGCGGCTTCTTCGCGCAAAGACGATTGTGCGGCTCACAGTGCTCTCCTTAGCGCGGCTTCTGCCGAAAGACGCCCGGGAGCGGCGCTTAGCTCCGGAGAGCATCGTATCTTGCTCTCTAGCGTCTTTTGTAGTCTACATCTTAGCAGAAAGCTTTTCCACTATGTCTGGCAGGGAGAAACTGTGCCAGCACAGAAAACATCTCCCATCGTGTTTTTGAGGTTGCAGAAAGGTGTGCAGAGTGTTTTGCAAGAAGAGAGAGAAAGTTGTCCAAAACAGCTTCCAATGGAATGTTCATGTGATTGGAAAAGGCAGGAGAGTGCAAAGGTACTGTTTTCTATCAGTTGGCAAGCTGCGCACACAATGCCAGTGTTGTACAGCTTCCTTCTTCACCTTTCCGAAGCTGCCGCTCTCTCCGGCTGGCGGAGGCGAAGAAGCGGCTTCTTCGCGCAAAGACGATTTTACCGCTCACAGGGCTCTCCTGAGCGCGGCTTCTGCCGAAAGACGCCCGGGAGCGGCGCTTAGCTCCGGAGAGCATCGTACCTTTGTCTTTAGCGTCTTTTGTAGTCTACATCTTAGCAGAAAGCTTTTCCACTATGTCTGGCAGGGAGAAACTGTGCCAGCACAGAAAACATCTCCCATCGTGTTTTTGAGGTTGCATAGGGGTCTGCCAAGTGTTTGGCAGGAAGAGAAGGAAAGTTGTCAAAAACAGCTTCCAATGGAATGTTCATGTGATTGGAAAAGGCAGGAGAGTGCAAAGGTACTGTTTTCTATCAGTTGGCAAGCTGCGCGCACAATGCCAGTGTTGTACAGCTTCCTTCTTCACCTTTCCGAAGCTGCCGCTCTCTCCGGCTGGCGGAGGCGAAAAAGCGGCTTCTTCGCGCAAAGACGATTGTGCCGCTCACAGTGCTCTCCGGAGCGCGGCTTCTGCCGAAAGACGCCCGGGAGCGGCGCTTAGCTCCGGAGAGCATCGTACCTTGGTCTTTAGTGTCTTTTGTAGTCTACATCTCAGCAGAAATCTTTTCAAATATGTCTGGCAGGGAGAAACTGTGCCAGCACAGAAAACATCTCCCATCGTGTTTTTGAGGTTGCAGAAAGGTGTGCAGAGTGTTTTGCAAGAAGAGAGAGAAAGTTGTCCAAAACAGCTTCCAATGGAATGTTCATGTGATTGGAAAAGGCAGGAGAGTGCAAAGGTACTGTTTTCTATCAGTTGGCAAGCTGCGCACACAATGCCAGTGTTGTACAGCTTCCTTCTTCACCTTTCCAAAGCTGCCGCTCTCTCCGGCTGGCGGAGGCGAAGAAGCGGCTTCTTCGCGCAAAGACGATTGTGCCGCTCACAGTGCTCTCCGGAGCGCGGCTTCTGCCGAAAGACGCCCGGGAGCGGCGCTTAGCTCCGGAGAGCATCGTACCTGATTCTTTAGCGTCTTTTGTAGTCTACATCTTAGCAGAAAGCTTTTCCACTATGTCTGGCAGGGAGAAACTCTGCCAGCACAGAAAACATCTCCAATCGTGTTTTTGAGGTTGCAGAAAGGTGTGCAGAGTGTTTTGCAAGAAGAGAGAGAAAATTGTCCAAAACAGCTTCCAATGGAATGTTCATGTGATTGGAAAAGGCAGGAGAGTGCAAAGGTACTGTTTTTTATCAGTTGGCAAGCTGCGCACACAATGCCAGTGTTGTACAGCTTCCTTCTTCACCTTTCCGAAGCTGCCGCTCTCTCCGGCTGGCGGAGGCGAAGAAGCGGCTTCTTCGCGCAAAGACGATTGTGCCGCTCACAGGGCTCTCCTGAGCGCGGCTTTTGCCGAAAGAAGCCCGGGAGCGGCGCTTAGCTCCGGAGAGCATCGTACCTTGGTCTTTAGCGTCTTTTGTAGTCTACATCTTAGCAGAAAGCTTTTCCACTATGTCTGGCAGGGAGAAACTGTGCCAGCACAGAAAACATCTCCCATCGTGTTTTTGAGGTTGCAGAAAGGTGTGCAGAGTGTTTTGCAAGAAGAGAGAGAAAGTTGTCCAAAACAGCTTCCAATGGAATGTTCATGTGATTGGAAATGGCAGGAGAGTGCAAAGGTACTGTTGTCTATCAGTTGGCAAGCTGCGCACACAATGCCAGTGTTGTACAGCTTCCTTCTTCACCTTTCCGAAGCTGCCGCTCTCTCCGGCTGGCGGAGGCGAAGAAGCGGCTCCTTCGCGCAAAGACGATTGTGCCGCTCACAGTGCTCTCCGGAGCGCGGCTTCTGCCGAAAGACGCCCGGGAGCGGCGCTTAGCTCCGGAGAGCATCGTACCTTGGTCTTTAGCGTCTTTTGTAGTCTACATCTTAGCAGAAAGCTTTTCCACTATGTCTGGCAGGGAGAAACTGTGCCAGCACAGAAAACATCTCCCATCGTGTTTTTGAGGTTGCAGAAAGGTGTGCAGAGTGTTTTGCAAGAAGAGAGAGAAAGTTGTCCAAAACAGCTTCCAATGGAATGTTCATGTGATTGGAAAAGACAGGAGAGTGCAAAGGTACTGTTGTCTATCAGTTGGCAAGCTGCACACACAATGCCAGTGTTGTACAGCTTCCTTCTTCACCTTTCCGAAGCTGCCGCTCTCTCCGGCTGGCGGAGGCGAAGAAGCGGCTTCTTCGCGCAAAGACGATTGTGCCGCTCACAGTGCTCTCCTTAGCGCGGCTTCTGCCGAAAGACGCCCGGGAGCGGCGCTTAGCTCCGGAGAGCATCGTACCTTGGTCTTTAGCGTCTTTTGTAGTCTACATCTTAGCAGAAACATTTTCCACTATGTCTGGCAGGGAGAAACTGTGCCAGCACAGAAAACATCTCCCATCGTGTTTTTGAGGTTGCAGAAAGGTGTGCAGAGTGTTTTGCAAGAAGAGAGAGAAAGTTGTCCAAAACAGCTTGCAATGGAATGTTCATGTGATTGGAAAAGGCAGGAGAGTGCAAAGGTACTGTTTTCTATCAGTTGGCAAGCTGCGCACACAATGCCAGTGTTGTACAGCTTCCTTCTTCACCTTTCCGAAGCTGCCGCTCTCTCCGGCTGGCGGAGGCGAAGAAGCGGCTTCTTCGCGCAAAGACGATTGTGCGGCTCACAGTGCTCTCGTTAGCGCGGCTTCTGCCGAAAGACGCCCGGGAGCGGCGCTTAGCTCCGGAGAGCATCGTATCTTGCTCTCTAGCGTCTTTTGTAGTCTACATCTTAGCAGAAAGCTTTTCCACTATGTCTGGCAGGGAGAAACTGTGCCAGCACAGAAAACATCTCCCATCGTGTTTTTGAGGTTGCAGAAAGGTGTGCAGAGTGTTTTGGAAAAAGAGAGAGAAAGTTGTCCAAAACAGCTTCCAATGGAATATTCATGTGATTGGAAAAGGCAGGAGAGTGCAAAGGTACTGTTTTCTATCAGTTGGCAAGCTGCGCACACAATGCCAGTGTTGTACAGCTTCCTTCTTCACCTTTCCGAAGCTGCCGCTCTCTCCGGCTGGCGGAGGCGAAGAAGCGGCTTCTTCGCGCAAAGACGATTTTACCGCTCCCAGTGCTCTCCTGAGCGCGGCTTCTGCCGAAAGACGCCCAAGAGTGGCGCTTAGCTCCGGAGAGCATCGTACCTTTGTCTTTAGCGTCTTTTGTAGTCTACATCTTAGCAGAAAGCTTTTCCACTATGTCTGGCAGGGAGAAACTGTGCCAGCACAGAAAACATCTCCCATCGTGTTTTTGAGGTTGCATAGGGGTCTGCCAAGTGTTTGGCAGGAAGAAAAGGAAAGTTGTCCAAAACAGCTTCCAATGGAATGTTCATGTGATTGGAAAAGGCAGGAGAGTGCAAAGGTACTGTTTTCTATCAGTTGGCAAGCTGCGCGCACAATGCCAGTGTTGTACAGCTTCCTTCTTCACCTTTCCGAAGCTGCCGCTCTCTCCGGCTGGCGGAGGCAAAAAAGCGGCTTCTTCGCGCAAAGACGATTGTGCCGCTCACAGTGCTCTCCGGAGCGCGGCTTCTGCCGAAAGACGCCCGGGAGCGGCGCTTAGCTCCGGAGAGCATCGTACCTTGGTCTTTAGTGTCTTTTGTAGTCTACATCTCAGCAGAAAGCTTTTCAAATATGTCTGGCAGGGAGAAACTGTGCCAGCACAGAAAACATCTCCCATCGTGTTTTTGAGGTTGCAGAAAGGTGTGCAGAGTGTTTTGCAAGAAGAGAGAGAAAGTTGTCCAAAACAGCTTGCAATGGAATGTTCATGTGATTGGAAAAGGCAGGAGAGTGCAAAGGTACTGTTTTCTATCAGTTGGCAAGCTGCGCACACAATGCCAGTGTTGTACAGCTTCCTTCTTCACCTTTCCGAAGCTGCCGCTCTCTCCGGCTGGCGGAGGCGAAGAAGCGGCTTCTTCGCGCAAAGACGATTTTACCGCTCACAGGGCTCTCCTGAGCGCGGCTTCTGCCGAAAGACGCCCGGGAGCGGCGCTTAGCTCCGGAGAGCATCGTACCTTTGTCTTTAGCGTCTTTTGTAGTCTACATCTTAGCAGAAAGCTTTTCCACTATGTCTGGCAGGGAGAAACTGTGCCAGCACAGAAAACATCTCCCATCGTGTTTTTGAGGTTGCATAGGGGTCTGCCAAGTGTTTGGCAGGAAGAGAAGGAAAGTTGTCAAAAACAGCTTCCAATGGAATGTTCATGTGATTGGAAAAGGCAGGAGAGTGCAAAGGTACTGTTTTCTATCAGTTGGCAAGCTGCGCGCACAATGCCAGTGTTGTACAGCTTCCTTCTTCACCTTTCCGAAGCTGCCGCTCTCTCCGGCTGGCGGAGGCGAAAAAGCGGCTTCTTCGCGCAAAGACGATTGTGCCGCTCACAGTGCTCTCCGGAGCGCGGCTTCTGCCGAAAGACGCCCGGGAGCGGCGCTTAGCTCCGGAGAGCATCGTACCTTGGTCTTTAGTGTCTTTTGTAGTCTACATCTCAGCAGAAATCTTTTCAAATATGTCTGGCAGGGAGAAACTGTGCCAGCACAGAAAACATCTCCCATCGTGTTTTTGAGGTTGCAGAAAGGTGTGCAGAGTGTTTTGCAAGAAGAGAGAGAAAGTTGTCCAAAACAGCTTCCAATGGAATGTTCATGTGATTGGAAAAGGCAGGAGAGTGCAAAGGTACTGTTTTCTATCAGTTGGCAAGCTGCGCACACAATGCCAGTGTTGTACAGCTTCCTTCTTCACCTTTCCAAAGCTGCCGCTCTCTCCGGCTGGCGGAGGCGAAGAAGCGGCTTCTTCGCGCAAAGACGATTGTGCCGCTCACAGTGCTCTCCGGAGCGCGGCTTCTGCCGAAAGACGCCCGGGAGCGGCGCTTAGCTCCGGAGAGCATCGTACCTGATTCTTTAGCGTCTTTTGTAGTCTACATCTTAGCAGAAAGCTTTTCCACTATGTCTGGCAGGGAGAAACTCTGCCAGCACAGAAAACATCTCCAATCGTGTTTTTGAGGTTGCAGAAAGGTGTGCAGAGTGTTTTGCAAGAAGAGAGAGAAAATTGTCCAAAACAGCTTCCAATGGAATGTTCATGTGATTGGAAAAGGCAGGAGAGTGCAAAGGTACTGTTTTTTATCAGTTGGCAAGCTGCGCACACAATGCCAGTGTTGTACAGCTTCCTTCTTCACCTTTCCGAAGCTGCCGCTCTCTCCGGCTGGCGGAGGCGAAGAAGCGGCTTCTTCGCGCAAAGACGATTGTGCCGCTCACAGGGCTCTCCTGAGCGCGGCTTTTGCCGAAAGAAGCCCGGGAGCGGCGCTTAGCTCCGGAGAGCATCGTACCTTGGTCTTTAGCGTCTTTTGTAGTCTACATCTTAGCAGAAAGCTTTTCCACTATGTCTGGCAGGGAGAAACTGTGCCAGCACAGAAAACATCTCCCATCGTGTTTTTGAGGTTGCAGAAAGGTGTGCAGAGTGTTTTGCAAGAAGAGAGAGAAAGTTGTCCAAAACAGCTTCCAATGGAATGTTCATGTGATTGGAAATGGCAGGAGAGTGCAAAGGTACTGTTGTCTATCAGTTGGCAAGCTGCGCACACAATGCCAGTGTTGTACAGCTTCCTTCTTCACCTTTCCGAAGCTGCCGCTCTCTCCGGCTGGCGGAGGCGAAGAAGCGGCTCCTTCGCGCAAAGACGATTGTGCCGCTCACAGTGCTCTCCGGAGCGCGGCTTCTGCCGAAAGACGCCCGGGAGCGGCGCTTAGCTCCGGAGAGCATCGTACCTTGGTCTTTAGCGTCTTTTGTAGTCTACATCTTAGCAGAAAGCTTTTCCACTATGTCTGGCAGGGAGAAACTGTGCCAGCACAGAAAACATCTCCCATCGTGTTTTTGAGGTTGCAGAAAGGTGTGCAGAGTGTTTTGCAAGAAGAGAGAGAAAGTTGTCCAAAACAGCTTCCAATGGAATGTTCATGTGATTGGAAAAGACAGGAGAGTGCAAAGGTACTGTTGTCTATCAGTTGGCAAGCTGCACACACAATGCCAGTGTTGTACAGCTTCCTTCTTCACCTTTCCGAAGCTGCCGCTCTCTCCGGCTGGCGGAGGCGAAGAAGCGGCTTCTTCGCGCAAAGACGATTGTGCCGCTCACAGTGCTCTCCTTAGCGCGGCTTCTGCCGAAAGACGCCCGGGAGCGGCGCTTAGCTCCGGAGAGCATCGTACCTTGGTCTTTAGCGTCTTTTGTAGTCTACATCTTAGCAGAAACATTTTCCACTATGTCTGGCAGGGAGAAACTGTGCCAGCACAGAAAACATCTCCCATCGTGTTTTTGAGGTTGCAGAAAGGTGTGCAGAGTGTTTTGCAAGAAGAGAGAGAAAGTTGTCCAAAACAGCTTGCAATGGAATGTTCATGTGATTGGAAAAGGCAGGAGAGTGCAAAGGTACTGTTTTCTATCAGTTGGCAAGCTGCGCACACAATGCCAGTGTTGTACAGCTTCCTTCTTCACCTTTCCGAAGCTGCCGCTCTCTCCGGCTGGCGGAGGCGAAGAAGCGGCTTCTTCGCGCAAAGACGATTGTGCGGCTCACAGTGCTCTCGTTAGCGCGGCTTCTGCCGAAAGACGCCCGGGAGCGGCGCTTAGCTCCGGAGAGCATCGTATCTTGCTCTCTAGCGTCTTTTGTAGTCTACATCTTAGCAGAAAGCTTTTCCACTATGTCTGGCAGGGAGAAACTGTGCCAGCACAGAAAACATCTCCCATCGTGTTTTTGAGGTTGCAGAAAGGTGTGCAGAGTGTTTTGGAAAAAGAGAGAGAAAGTTGTCCAAAACAGCTTCCAATGGAATATTCATGTGATTGGAAAAGGCAGGAGAGTGCAAAGGTACTGTTTTCTATCAGTTGGCAAGCTGCGCACACAATGCCAGTGTTGTACAGCTTCCTTCTTCACCTTTCCGAAGCTGCCGCTCTCTCCGGCTGGCGGAGGCGAAGAAGCGGCTTCTTCGCGCAAAGACGATTTTACCGCTCCCAGTGCTCTCCTGAGCGCGGCTTCTGCCGAAAGACGCCCAAGAGTGGCGCTTAGCTCCGGAGAGCATCGTACCTTTGTCTTTAGCGTCTTTTGTAGTCTACATCTTAGCAGAAAGCTTTTCCACTATGTCTGGCAGGGAGAAACTGTGCCAGCACAGAAAACATCTCCCATCGTGTTTTTGAGGTTGCATAGGGGTCTGCCAAGTGTTTGGCAGGAAGAAAAGGAAAGTTGTCCAAAACAGCTTCCAATGGAATGTTCATGTGATTGGAAAAGGCAGGAGAGTGCAAAGGTACTGTTTTCTATCAGTTGGCAAGCTGCGCGCACAATGCCAGTGTTGTACAGCTTCCTTCTTCACCTTTCCGAAGCTGCCGCTCTCTCCGGCTGGCGGAGGCAAAAAAGCGGCTTCTTCGCGCAAAGACGATTGTGCCGCTCACAGTGCTCTCCGGAGCGCGGCTTCTGCCGAAAGACGCCCGGGAGCGGCGCTTAGCTCCGGAGAGCATCGTACCTTGGTCTTTAGTGTCTTTTGTAGTCTACATCTCAGCAGAAAGCTTTTCAAATATGTCTGGCAGGGAGAAACTGTGCCAGCACAGAAAACATCTCCCATCGTGTTTTTGAGGTTGCAGAAAGGTGTGCAGAGTGTTTTGCAAGAAGAGAGAGAAAGTTGTCCAAAACAGCTTCCAATGGAATGCTCATGTGATTGGAAAAGGCAGGAGAGTGCAAAGGTACTGTTTTCTATCAGTTGGCAAGCTGCGCACACAATGCCAGTGTTGTACAGCTTCCTTCTTCACCTTTCCGAAGCTGCCGCTCTCTCCGGCTGGCGGAGGCGAAGAAGCGGCTTCTTCGCGCAAAGACGATTGTGCCGCTCACAGTGCTCTCCGGAGCGCGGCTTCTGCCGAAAGACGCCCGGGAGCGGCGCTTAGCTCCGGAGAGCATCGTACCTGATTCTTTAGCGTCTTTTGTAGTCTACATCTTAGCAGAAAGCTTTTCCACTATGTCTGGCAGGGAGAAACTCTGCCAGCACAGAAAACATCTCCCATCGTGTTTTTGAGGTTGCAGAAAGGTGTGCAGAGTGTTTTGCAAGAAGAGAGAGAAAATTGTCCAAAACAGCTTCCAATGGAATGTTCATGTGATTGGAAAAGGCAGGAGAGTGCAAAGGTACTGTTTTTTATCAGTTGGCAAGCTGCGCACACAATGCCAGTGTTGTACAGCTTCCTTCTTCACCTTTCCGAAGCTGCCGCTCTCTCCGGCTGGCGGAGGCGAAGAAGCGGCTTCTTCGCGCAAAGACGATTGTGCCGCTCACAGGGCTCTCCTGAGCGCGGCTTCTGCCGAAAGAAGCCCGGGAGCGGCGCTTAGCTCCGGAGAGCATCGTACCTTGGTCTTTAGCGTCTTTTGTAGTCTACATCTTAGCAGAAAGCTTTTCCACTATGTCTGGCAGGGAGAAACTGTGCCAGCACAGAAAACATCTCCCATCGTGTTTTTGAGGTTGCAGAAAGGTGTGCAGAGTGTTTTGCAAGAAGAGAGAGAAAGTTGTCCAAAACAGCTTCCAATGGAATGTTCATGTGATTGGAAATGGCAGGAGAGTGCAAAGGTACTGTTGTCTATCAGTTGGCAAGCTGCGCACACAATGCCAGTGTTGTACAGCTTCCTTCTTCACCTTTCCGAAGCTGCCGCTCTCTCCGGCTGGCGGAGGCGAAGAAGCGGCTCCTTCGCGCAAAGACGATTGTGCCGCTCACAGTGCTCTCCGGAGCGCGGCTTCTGCCGAAAGACGCCCGGGAGCGGCGCTTAGCTCCGGAGAGCATCGTACCTTGGTCTTTAGCGTCTTTTGTAGTCTACATCTTAGCAGAAAGCTTTTCCACTATGTCTGGCAGGGAGAAACTGTGCCAGCACAGAAAACATCTCCCATCGTGTTTTTGAGGTTGCAGAAAGGTGTGCAGAGTGTTTTGCAAGAAGAGAGAGAAAGTTGTCCAAAACAGCTTCCAATGGAATGTTCATGTGATTGGAAAAGACAGGAGAGTGCAAAGGTACTGTTGTCTATCAGTTGGCAAGCTGCACACACAATGCCAGTGTTGTACAGCTTCCTTCTTCACCTTTCCGAAGCTGCCGCTCTCTCCGGCTGGCGGAGGCGAAGAAGCGGCTTCTTCGCGCAAAGACGATTGTGCCGCTCACAGTGCTCTCCTTAGCGCGGCTTCTGCCGAAAGACGCCCGGGAGCGGCGCTTAGCTCCGGAGAGCATCGTACCTTGGTCTTTAGCGTCTTTTGTAGTCTACATCTTAGCAGCAAGCTTTTCCACTATGTCTGGCAGGGAGAAACTGTGCCAGCACAGAAAACATCTCCCATCGTGTTTTTGAGGTTGCAGAAAGGTGTGCAGAGTGTTTTGCAAGAAGAGAGAGAAAGTTGTCCAAAACAGCTTGCAATGGAATGTTCATGTGATTGGAAAAGGCAGGAGAGTGCAAAGGTACTGTTTTCTATCAGTTGGCAAGCTGCGCACACAATGCCAGTGTTGTACAGCTTCCTTCTTCACCTTTCCGAAGCTGCCGCTCTCTCCGGCTGGCGGAGGCGAAGAAGCGGCTTCTTCGCGCAAAGACGATTTTACCGCTCACAGGGCTCTCCTGAGCGCGGCTTCTGCCGAAAGACGCCCGGGAGCGGCGCTTAGCTCCGGAGAGCATCGTACCTTTGTCTTTAGCGTCTTTTGTAGTCTACATCTTAGCAGAAAGCTTTTCCACTATGTCTGGCAGGGAGAAACTGTGCCAGCACAGAAAACATCTCCCATCGTGTTTTTGAGGTTGCATAGGGGTCTGCCAAGTGTTTGGCAGGAAGAAAAGGAAAGTTGTCCAAAACAGCTTCCAATGGAATGTTCATGTGATTGGAAATGGCAGGAGAGTGCAAAGGTACTGTTGTCTATCAGTTGGCAAGCTGCGCACACAATGCCAGTGTTGTACAGCTTCCTTCTTCACCTTTCCGAAGCTGCCGCTCTCTCCGGCTGGCGGAGGCGAAGAAGCGGCTTCTTCGCGCAAAGACGATTGTGCCGCTCACAGTGCTCTCCAGAGCGCGGCTTCTGCCGAAAGACGCCCGGGAGCGGCGCTTAGCTCCGGAGAGCATCGTACCTTGGTCTTTAGCGTCTTTTGTAGTCTACATCTTAGCAGCAAGCTTTTCCACTATGTCTGGCAGGGAGAAACTGTGCCAGCACAGAAAACATCTCCCATCGTGTTTTTGAGGTTGCAGAAAGGTGTGCAGAGTGTTTTGCAAGAAGAGAGAGAAAGTTGTCCAAAACAGCTTCCAATGGAATGTTCATGTGATTGGAAAAGGCAGGAGAGTGCAAAGGTACTGTTTTCTATCAGTTGGCAAGCTGCGCACACAATGCCAGTGTTGTACAGCTTCCTTCTTCACCTTTCCGAAGCTGCCGCTCTCTCCGGCTGGCGGAGGCGAAGAAGCGGCTTCTTCGCGCAAAGACGATTTTGCGGCTCACAGTGCTCTCCTTAGCGCGGCTTCTGCCGAAAGACGCCCGGGAGCGGCGCTTAGCTCCGGAGAGCATCGTACCTTGGTCTTTAGCGTCTTTTGTAGTCTACATCTTAGCAGAAAGCTTTTCCACTATGTCTGGCAGGGAGAAACTGTGCCAGCACAGAAAACATCTCCCATCGTGTTTTTGAGGTTGCAGAAAGGTGTGCAGAGTGTTTTGCAAGAAGAGAGAGAAAGTGGTCCAAAACAGCTTCCAATGGAATGTTCATGTGATTGGAAAAGGCAGGAGAGTGCAAAGGTACTGTTTTCTATCAGTTGGCAAGCTGCGCACACAATGCCAGTGTTGTACAGCTTCCTTCTTCACCTTTCCGAAGCTGCCGCTCTCTCCGGCTGGCGGAGGCGAAGAAGCGGCTTCTTCGCGCAAAGACGATTTTACCGCTCACAGGGCTCTCCTGAGCGCGGCTTCTTCCGAAAGACGCCCGGGAGCGGCGCTTAGCTCCGGAGGGCATCGTACCTTTGTCTTTAGCGTCTTTTGTAGTCTACATCTTAGCAGAAAGCTTTTCCACTATGTCTGGCAGGGAGAAACTGTGCCAGCACAGAAAACATCTCCCATCGTGTTTTTGAGGTTGCATAGGGGTCTGCCAAGTGTTTGGCAGGAAGAGAAGGAAAGTTGTCAAAAACAGCTTCCAATGGAATGTTCATGTGATTGGAAAAGGCAGGAGAGTGCAAAGGTACTGTTTTCTATCAGTTGGCAAGCTGCGCGCACAATGCCAGTGTTGTACAGCTTCCTTCTTCACCTTTCCGAAGCTGCCGCTCTCTCCGGCTGGCGGAGGCAAAAAAGCGGCTTCTTCGCGCAAAGACGATTGTGCCGCTCACAGTGCTCTCCGGTGCGCGGCTTCTGCCGAAAGACGCCCGGGAGCGGCGCTTAGCTCCGGAGAGCATCGTACCTTGGTCTTTAGTGTCTTTTGTAGTCTACATCCCAGCAGAAAGCTTTTCAAATATGTCTGGCAGGGAGAAACTGTGCCAGCACAGAAAACATCTCCCATCGTGTTTTTGAGGTTGCAGAAAGGTGTGCAGAGTGTTTTGCAAGAAGAGAGAGAAAGTTGTCCAAAACAGCTTCCAATGGAATGTTCATGTGATTGGAAAAGGCAGGAGAGTGCAAAGGTACTGTTTTCTATCAGTTGGCAAGCTGCGCACACAATGCCAGTGTTGTACAGCTTCCTTCTTCACCTTTCCGAAGCTGCCGCTCTCTCCGGCTGGCGGAGGCGAAGAAGCCGCTTCTTCGCGCAAAGACGATTGTGCCGCTCACAGTGCTCTCCGGAGCGCGGCTTCTGCCGAAAGACGCCCGGGAGCGGCGCTTAGCTCCGGAGAGCATCGTACCTGATTCTTTAGCGTCTTTTGTAGTCTACATCTTAGCAGAAAGCTTTTCCACTATGTCTGGCAGGGAGAAACTGTGCCAGCACAGAAAACATCTCCCATCGTGTTTTTGAGGTTGCAGAAAGGTGTGCAGAGTGTTTTGGAAAAAGAGAGAGAAAGTTGTCCAAAACAGCTTCCAATGGAATATTCATGTGATTGGAAAAGGCAGGAGAGTGCAAAGGTACTGTTTTCTATCAGTTGGCAAGCTGCGCACACAATGCCAGTGTTGTACAGCTTCCTTCTTCACCTTTCCGAAGCTGCCGCTCTCTCCGGCTGGCGGAGGCGAAGAAGCGGCTTCTTCGCGCAAAGACGATTTTACCGCTCCCAGTGCTCTCCTGAGCGCGGCTTCTGCCGAAAGACGCCCAAGAGTGGCGCTTAGCTCCGGAGAGCATCGTACCTTTGTCTTTAGCGTCTTTTGTAGTCTACATCTTAGCAGAAAGCTTTTCCACTATGTCTGGCAGGGAGAAACTGTGCCAGCACAGAAAACATCTCCCATCGTGTTTTTGAGGTTGCATAGGGGTCTGCCAAGTGTTTGGCAGGAAGAAAAGGAAAGTTGTCCAAAACAGCTTCCAATGGAATGTTCATGTGATTGGAAAAGGCAGGAGAGTGCAAAGGTACTGTTTTCTATCAGTTGGCAAGCTGCGCGCACAATGCCAGTGTTGTACAGCTTCCTTCTTCACCTTTCCGAAGCTGCCGCTCTCTCCGGCTGGCGGAGGCAAAAAAGCGGCTTCTTCGCGCAAAGACGATTGTGCCGCTCACAGTGCTCTCCGGAGCGCGGCTTCTGCCGAAAGACGCCCGGGAGCGGCGCTTAGCTCCGGAGAGCATCGTACCTTGGTCTTTAGTGTCTTTTGTAGTCTACATCTCAGCAGAAAGCTTTTCAAATATGTCTGGCAGGGAGAAACTGTGCCAGCACAGAAAACATCTCCCATCGTGTTTTTGAGGTTGCAGAAAGGTGTGCAGAGTGTTTTGCAAGAAGAGAGAGAAAGTTGTCCAAAACAGCTTGCAATGGAATGTTCATGTGATTGGAAAAGGCAGGAGAGTGCAAAGGTACTGTTTTCTATCAGTTGGCAAGCTGCGCACACAATGCCAGTGTTGTACAGCTTCCTTCTTCACCTTTCCGAAGCTGCCGCTCTCTCCGGCTGGCGGAGGCGAAGAAGCGGCTTCTTCGCGCAAAGACGATTTTACCGCTCACAGGGCTCTCCTGAGCGCGGCTTCTGCCGAAAGACGCCCGGGAGCGGCGCTTAGCTCCGGAGAGCATCGTACCTTTGTCTTTAGCGTCTTTTGTAGTCTACATCTTAGCAGAAAGCTTTTCCACTATGTCTGGCAGGGAGAAACTGTGCCAGCACAGAAAACATCTCCCATCGTGTTTTTGAGGTTGCATAGGGGTCTGCCAAGTGTTTGGCAGGAAGAGAAGGAAAGTTGTCAAAAACAGCTTCCAATGGAATGTTCATGTGATTGGAAAAGGCAGGAGAGTGCAAAGGTACTGTTTTCTATCAGTTGGCAAGCTGCGCGCACAATGCCAGTGTTGTACAGCTTCCTTCTTCACCTTTCCGAAGCTGCCGCTCTCTCCGGCTGGCGGAGGCGAAAAAGCGGCTTCTTCGCGCAAAGACGATTGTGCCGCTCACAGTGCTCTCCGGAGCGCGGCTTCTGCCGAAAGACGCCCGGGAGCGGCGCTTAGCTCCGGAGAGCATCGTACCTTGGTCTTTAGTGTCTTTTGTAGTCTACATCTCAGCAGAAATCTTTTCAAATATGTCTGGCAGGGAGAAACTGTGCCAGCACAGAAAACATCTCCCATCGTGTTTTTGAGGTTGCAGAAAGGTGTGCAGAGTGTTTTGCAAGAAGAGAGAGAAAGTTGTCCAAAACAGCTTCCAATGGAATGTTCATGTGATTGGAAAAGGCAGGAGAGTGCAAAGGTACTGTTTTCTATCAGTTGGCAAGCTGCGCACACAATGCCAGTGTTGTACAGCTTCCTTCTTCACCTTTCCAAAGCTGCCGCTCTCTCCGGCTGGCGGAGGCGAAGAAGCGGCTTCTTCGCGCAAAGACGATTGTGCCGCTCACAGTGCTCTCCGGAGCGCGGCTTCTGCCGAAAGACGCCCGGGAGCGGCGCTTAGCTCCGGAGAGCATCGTACCTGATTCTTTAGCGTCTTTTGTAGTCTACATCTTAGCAGAAAGCTTTTCCACTATGTCTGGCAGGGAGAAACTCTGCCAGCACAGAAAACATCTCCAATCGTGTTTTTGAGGTTGCAGAAAGGTGTGCAGAGTGTTTTGCAAGAAGAGAGAGAAAATTGTCCAAAACAGCTTCCAATGGAATGTTCATGTGATTGGAAAAGGCAGGAGAGTGCAAAGGTACTGTTTTTTATCAGTTGGCAAGCTGCGCACACAATGCCAGTGTTGTACAGCTTCCTTCTTCACCTTTCCGAAGCTGCCGCTCTCTCCGGCTGGCGGAGGCGAAGAAGCGGCTTCTTCGCGCAAAGACGATTGTGCCGCTCACAGGGCTCTCCTGAGCGCGGCTTTTGCCGAAAGAAGCCCGGGAGCGGCGCTTAGCTCCGGAGAGCATCGTACCTTGGTCTTTAGCGTCTTTTGTAGTCTACATCTTAGCAGAAAGCTTTTCCACTATGTCTGGCAGGGAGAAACTGTGCCAGCACAGAAAACATCTCCCATCGTGTTTTTGAGGTTGCAGAAAGGTGTGCAGAGTGTTTTGCAAGAAGAGAGAGAAAGTTGTCCAAAACAGCTTCCAATGGAATGTTCATGTGATTGGAAATGGCAGGAGAGTGCAAAGGTACTGTTGTCTATCAGTTGGCAAGCTGCGCACACAATGCCAGTGTTGTACAGCTTCCTTCTTCACCTTTCCGAAGCTGCCGCTCTCTCCGGCTGGCGGAGGCGAAGAAGCGGCTCCTTCGCGCAAAGACGATTGTGCCGCTCACAGTGCTCTCCGGAGCGCGGCTTCTGCCGAAAGACGCCCGGGAGCGGCGCTTAGCTCCGGAGAGCATCGTACCTTGGTCTTTAGCGTCTTTTGTAGTCTACATCTTAGCAGAAAGCTTTTCCACTATGTCTGGCAGGGAGAAACTGTGCCAGCACAGAAAACATCTCCCATCGTGTTTTTGAGGTTGCAGAAAGGTGTGCAGAGTGTTTTGCAAGAAGAGAGAGAAAGTTGTCCAAAACAGCTTCCAATGGAATGTTCATGTGATTGGAAAAGACAGGAGAGTGCAAAGGTACTGTTGTCTATCAGTTGGCAAGCTGCACACACAATGCCAGTGTTGTACAGCTTCCTTCTTCACCTTTCCGAAGCTGCCGCTCTCTCCGGCTGGCGGAGGCGAAGAAGCGGCTTCTTCGCGCAAAGACGATTGTGCCGCTCACAGTGCTCTCCTTAGCGCGGCTTCTGCCGAAAGACGCCCGGGAGCGGCGCTTAGCTCCGGAGAGCATCGTACCTTGGTCTTTAGCGTCTTTTGTAGTCTACATCTTAGCAGAAACATTTTCCACTATGTCTGGCAGGGAGAAACTGTGCCAGCACAGAAAACATCTCCCATCGTGTTTTTGAGGTTGCAGAAAGGTGTGCAGAGTGTTTTGCAAGAAGAGAGAGAAAGTTGTCCAAAACAGCTTGCAATGGAATGTTCATGTGATTGGAAAAGGCAGGAGAGTGCAAAGGTACTGTTTTCTATCAGTTGGCAAGCTGCGCACACAATGCCAGTGTTGTACAGCTTCCTTCTTCACCTTTCCGAAGCTGCCGCTCTCTCCGGCTGGCGGAGGCGAAGAAGCGGCTTCTTCGCGCAAAGACGATTGTGCGGCTCACAGTGCTCTCGTTAGCGCGGCTTCTGCCGAAAGACGCCCGGGAGCGGCGCTTAGCTCCGGAGAGCATCGTATCTTGCTCTCTAGCGTCTTTTGTAGTCTACATCTTAGCAGAAAGCTTTTCCACTATGTCTGGCAGGGAGAAACTGTGCCAGCACAGAAAACATCTCCCATCGTGTTTTTGAGGTTGCAGAAAGGTGTGCAGAGTGTTTTGGAAAAAGAGAGAGAAAGTTGTCCAAAACAGCTTCCAATGGAATATTCATGTGATTGGAAAAGGCAGGAGAGTGCAAAGGTACTGTTTTCTATCAGTTGGCAAGCTGCGCACACAATGCCAGTGTTGTACAGCTTCCTTCTTCACCTTTCCGAAGCTGCCGCTCTCTCCGGCTGGCGGAGGCGAAGAAGCGGCTTCTTCGCGCAAAGACGATTTTACCGCTCCCAGTGCTCTCCTGAGCGCGGCTTCTGCCGAAAGACGCCCAAGAGTGGCGCTTAGCTCCGGAGAGCATCGTACCTTTGTCTTTAGCGTCTTTTGTAGTCTACATCTTAGCAGAAAGCTTTTCCACTATGTCTGGCAGGGAGAAACTGTGCCAGCACAGAAAACATCTCCCATCGTGTTTTTGAGGTTGCATAGGGGTCTGCCAAGTGTTTGGCAGGAAGAAAAGGAAAGTTGTCCAAAACAGCTTCCAATGGAATGTTCATGTGATTGGAAAAGGCAGGAGAGTGCAAAGGTACTGTTTTCTATCAGTTGGCAAGCTGCGCGCACAATGCCAGTGTTGTACAGCTTCCTTCTTCACCTTTCCGAAGCTGCCGCTCTCTCCGGCTGGCGGAGGCAAAAAAGCGGCTTCTTCGCGCAAAGACGATTGTGCCGCTCACAGTGCTCTCCGGAGCGCGGCTTCTGCCGAAAGACGCCCGGGAGCGGCGCTTAGCTCCGGAGAGCATCGTACCTTGGTCTTTAGTGTCTTTTGTAGTCTACATCTCAGCAGAAAGCTTTTCAAATATGTCTGGCAGGGAGAAACTGTGCCAGCACAGAAAACATCTCCCATCGTGTTTTTGAGGTTGCAGAAAGGTGTGCAGAGTGTTTTGCAAGAAGAGAGAGAAAGTTGTCCAAAACAGCTTCCAATGGAATGCTCATGTGATTGGAAAAGGCAGGAGAGTGCAAAGGTACTGTTTTCTATCAGTTGGCAAGCTGCGCACACAATGCCAGTGTTGTACAGCTTCCTTCTTCACCTTTCCGAAGCTGCCGCTCTCTCCGGCTGGCGGAGGCGAAGAAGCGGCTTCTTCGCGCAAAGACGATTGTGCCGCTCACAGTGCTCTCCGGAGCGCGGCTTCTGCCGAAAGACGCCCGGGAGCGGCGCTTAGCTCCGGAGAGCATCGTACCTGATTCTTTAGCGTCTTTTGTAGTCTACATCTTAGCAGAAAGCTTTTCCACTATGTCTGGCAGGGAGAAACTCTGCCAGCACAGAAAACATCTCCCATCGTGTTTTTGAGGTTGCAGAAAGGTGTGCAGAGTGTTTTGCAAGAAGAGAGAGAAAATTGTCCAAAACAGCTTCCAATGGAATGTTCATGTGATTGGAAAAGGCAGGAGAGTGCAAAGGTACTGTTTTTTATCAGTTGGCAAGCTGCGCACACAATGCCAGTGTTGTACAGCTTCCTTCTTCACCTTTCCGAAGCTGCCGCTCTCTCCGGCTGGCGGAGGCGAAGAAGCGGCTTCTTCGCGCAAAGACGATTGTGCCGCTCACAGGGCTCTCCTGAGCGCGGCTTCTGCCGAAAGAAGCCCGGGAGCGGCGCTTAGCTCCGGAGAGCATCGTACCTTGGTCTTTAGCGTCTTTTGTAGTCTACATCTTAGCAGAAAGCTTTTCCACTATGTCTGGCAGGGAGAAACTGTGCCAGCACAGAAAACATCTCCCATCGTGTTTTTGAGGTTGCAGAAAGGTGTGCAGAGTGTTTTGCAAGAAGAGAGAGAAAGTTGTCCAAAACAGCTTCCAATGGAATGTTCATGTGATTGGAAATGGCAGGAGAGTGCAAAGGTACTGTTGTCTATCAGTTGGCAAGCTGCGCACACAATGCCAGTGTTGTACAGCTTCCTTCTTCACCTTTCCGAAGCTGCCGCTCTCTCCGGCTGGCGGAGGCGAAGAAGCGGCTCCTTCGCGCAAAGACGATTGTGCCGCTCACAGTGCTCTCCGGAGCGCGGCTTCTGCCGAAAGACGCCCGGGAGCGGCGCTTAGCTCCGGAGAGCATCGTACCTTGGTCTTTAGCGTCTTTTGTAGTCTACATCTTAGCAGAAAGCTTTTCCACTATGTCTGGCAGGGAGAAACTGTGCCAGCACAGAAAACATCTCCCATCGTGTTTTTGAGGTTGCAGAAAGGTGTGCAGAGTGTTTTGCAAGAAGAGAGAGAAAGTTGTCCAAAACAGCTTCCAATGGAATGTTCATGTGATTGGAAAAGACAGGAGAGTGCAAAGGTACTGTTGTCTATCAGTTGGCAAGCTGCACACACAATGCCAGTGTTGTACAGCTTCCTTCTTCACCTTTCCGAAGCTGCCGCTCTCTCCGGCTGGCGGAGGCGAAGAAGCGGCTTCTTCGCGCAAAGACGATTGTGCCGCTCACAGTGCTCTCCTTAGCGCGGCTTCTGCCGAAAGACGCCCGGGAGCGGCGCTTAGCTCCGGAGAGCATCGTACCTTGGTCTTTAGCGTCTTTTGTAGTCTACATCTTAGCAGCAAGCTTTTCCACTATGTCTGGCAGGGAGAAACTGTGCCAGCACAGAAAACATCTCCCATCGTGTTTTTGAGGTTGCAGAAAGGTGTGCAGAGTGTTTTGCAAGAAGAGAGAGAAAGTTGTCCAAAACAGCTTGCAATGGAATGTTCATGTGATTGGAAAAGGCAGGAGAGTGCAAAGGTACTGTTTTCTATCAGTTGGCAAGCTGCGCACACAATGCCAGTGTTGTACAGCTTCCTTCTTCACCTTTCCGAAGCTGCCGCTCTCTCCGGCTGGCGGAGGCGAAGAAGCGGCTTCTTCGCGCAAAGACGATTTTACCGCTCACAGGGCTCTCCTGAGCGCGGCTTCTGCCGAAAGACGCCCGGGAGCGGCGCTTAGCTCCGGAGAGCATCGTACCTTTGTCTTTAGCGTCTTTTGTAGTCTACATCTTAGCAGAAAGCTTTTCCACTATGTCTGGCAGGGAGAAACTGTGCCAGCACAGAAAACATCTCCCATCGTGTTTTTGAGGTTGCATAGGGGTCTGCCAAGTGTTTGGCAGGAAGAAAAGGAAAGTTGTCCAAAACAGCTTCCAATGGAATGTTCATGTGATTGGAAATGGCAGGAGAGTGCAAAGGTACTGTTGTCTATCAGTTGGCAAGCTGCGCACACAATGCCAGTGTTGTACAGCTTCCTTCTTCACCTTTCCGAAGCTGCCGCTCTCTCCGGCTGGCGGAGGCGAAGAAGCGGCTTCTTCGCGCAAAGACGATTGTGCCGCTCACAGTGCTCTCCAGAGCGCGGCTTCTGCCGAAAGACGCCCGGGAGCGGCGCTTAGCTCCGGAGAGCATCGTACCTTGGTCTTTAGCGTCTTTTGTAGTCTACATCTTAGCAGCAAGCTTTTCCACTATGTCTGGCAGGGAGAAACTGTGCCAGCACAGAAAACATCTCCCATCGTGTTTTTGAGGTTGCAGAAAGGTGTGCAGAGTGTTTTGCAAGAAGAGAGAGAAAGTTGTCCAAAACAGCTTCCAATGGAATGTTCATGTGATTGGAAAAGGCAGGAGAGTGCAAAGGTACTGTTTTCTATCAGTTGGCAAGCTGCGCACACAATGCCAGTGTTGTACAGCTTCCTTCTTCACCTTTCCGAAGCTGCCGCTCTCTCCGGCTGGCGGAGGCGAAGAAGCGGCTTCTTCGCGCAAAGACGATTTTGCGGCTCACAGTGCTCTCCTTAGCGCGGCTTCTGCCGAAAGACGCCCGGGAGCGGCGCTTAGCTCCGGAGAGCATCGTACCTTGGTCTTTAGCGTCTTTTGTAGTCTACATCTTAGCAGAAAGCTTTTCCACTATGTCTGGCAGGGAGAAACTGTGCCAGCACAGAAAACATCTCCCATCGTGTTTTTGAGGTTGCAGAAAGGTGTGCAGAGTGTTTTGCAAGAAGAGAGAGAAAGTGGTCCAAAACAGCTTCCAATGGAATGTTCATGTGATTGGAAAAGGCAGGAGAGTGCAAAGGTACTGTTTTCTATCAGTTGGCAAGCTGCGCACACAATGCCAGTGTTGTACAGCTTCCTTCTTCACCTTTCCGAAGCTGCCGCTCTCTCCGGCTGGCGGAGGCGAAGAAGCGGCTTCTTCGCGCAAAGACGATTTTACCGCTCACAGGGCTCTCCTGAGCGCGGCTTCTTCCGAAAGACGCCCGGGAGCGGCGCTTAGCTCCGGAGGGCATCGTACCTTTGTCTTTAGCGTCTTTTGTAGTCTACATCTTAGCAGAAAGCTTTTCCACTATGTCTGGCAGGGAGAAACTGTGCCAGCACAGAAAACATCTCCCATCGTGTTTTTGAGGTTGCATAGGGGTCTGCCAAGTGTTTGGCAGGAAGAGAAGGAAAGTTGTCAAAAACAGCTTCCAATGGAATGTTCATGTGATTGGAAAAGGCAGGAGAGTGCAAAGGTACTGTTTTCTATCAGTTGGCAAGCTGCGCGCACAATGCCAGTGTTGTACAGCTTCCTTCTTCACCTTTCCGAAGCTGCCGCTCTCTCCGGCTGGCGGAGGCAAAAAAGCGGCTTCTTCGCGCAAAGACGATTGTGCCGCTCACAGTGCTCTCCGGTGCGCGGCTTCTGCCGAAAGACGCCCGGGAGCGGCGCTTAGCTCCGGAGAGCATCGTACCTTGGTCTTTAGTGTCTTTTGTAGTCTACATCCCAGCAGAAAGCTTTTCAAATATGTCTGGCAGGGAGAAACTGTGCCAGCACAGAAAACATCTCCCATCGTGTTTTTGAGGTTGCAGAAAGGTGTGCAGAGTGTTTTGCAAGAAGAGAGAGAAAGTTGTCCAAAACAGCTTCCAATGGAATGTTCATGTGATTGGAAAAGGCAGGAGATTGCAAAGGTACTGTTTTCTATCAGTTGGCAAGCTGCGCACACAATGCCAGTGTTGTACAGCTTCCTTCTTCACCTTTCCGAAGCTGCCGCTCTCTCCGGCTGGCGGAGGCGAAGAAGCCGCTTCTTCGCGCAAAGACGATTGTGCCGCTCACAGTGCTCTCCGGAGCGCGGCTTCTGCCGAAAGACGCCCGGGAGCGGCGCTTAGCTCCGGAGAGCATCGTACCTGATTCTTTAGCGTCTTTTGTAGTCTACATCTTAGCAGAAAGCTTTTCCACTATGTCTGGCAGGGAGAAACTCTGCCAGCACAGAAAACATCTCCCATCGTGTTTTTGAGGTTGCAGAAAGGTGTGCAGAGTGTTTTGCAAGAAGAGAGAGAAAGTTGTCCAAAACAGCTTCCAATGGAATGTTCATGTGATTGGAAAAGGCAGGAGAGTGCAAAGGTACTGTTGTCTATCAGTTGGCAAGCTGCGCACACAATGCCAGTGTTGTACAGCTTCCTTCTTCACCTTTCCGAAGCTGCCGCTCTCTCCGGCTGGCGGAGGCGAAGAAGCGGCTTCTTCGCGCAAAGACGATTGTGCCGCTCACAGTGCTCTCCTGAGCGCGGCTTCTGCTGAAAGAAGCCCGGGAGCGGCGCTTAGCTCCGGAGAGCATCGTACCTTGGTCTTTAGCGTCTTTTGTAGTCTACATCTTAGCAGAAAGCTTTTCCACTATGTCTGGCAGGGAGAAACTGTGCCAGCACAGAAAACATCTCCCATCGTGTTTTTGAGGTTGCAGAAAGGTGTGCCGAGTGTTTTGGAAGAAGAGACAGAAAATTGTCCAAAACAGCTTCCAATGGAAGGTTCATGAGATTGGAAAAGGCAGGAGAGTGCAAAGGTACTGTTGTCTATCAGTTGGCAAGCTGCGCACACAATGCCAGTGTTGTACAGCTTCCTTCTTCACCTTTCCGAAGCTGCCGCTCTCTCCGGCTGGCGGAGGCGAAGAAGCGGCTTCTTCGCGCAAAGACGATTGTGCCGCTCACAGTGCTCTCCGGAGCGCGGCTTCTGTCGAAAGACGCCCGGGACCGGCGCTTAGCTCCGGAGAGGATCGTAGCTTGGTCTTTAGCGTCTTTTGTAGTCTACATCTTAGCAGAAAGCTTTTCCACTATGTCTGGCAGGGAGAAACTGTGCCAGCACAGAAAACATCTCCCATCGTGTTTTTGAGGTTGCAGAAAGGTGTGCAGAGTGTTTTGCAAGAAGAGAGAGAAAGTTGTCCAAAACAGCTTCCAATGGAATGTTCATGTGATTGGAAAAATCAGGTGAGTGCAAAGGTACTGTTGTCTATCAGTTGGCAAGCTGCGCACACAATGCCAGTGTTGTACAGCTTCTTTCTTCACATTTCCGAAGCTGCCGCTCTCTCCGGCTGGCGGAGGCGAAGAAGCGGCTTCTTCGCGCAAAGACGATTGTGCCGCTCACAGTGCTCTCCTGAGCGCGGCTTCTGCCGAAAGAAGCCCGGGAGCGGCGCTTAGCTCCGGAGAGCATCGTACCTTGGTCTTTAGCGTCTTTTGTAGTCTACATCTTAGCAGAAAGCTTTTCCACTATGTCTGGCAGGGAGAAACTGTGCCAGCACAGAAAACATCTCCCATCGTGTTTTTGAGGTTGCAGAAAGGTGTGCAGAGTGTTTTGCAAGAAGAGAGAGAAAGTTGTCCAAAACAGCTTCCAATGGAATGTTCATGTGATTGGAAAAATCAGGTGAGTGCAAAGGTACTGTTGTCTATCAGTTGGCAAGCTGCGCACACAATGCCAGTGTTGTACAGCTTCTTTCTTCACATTTCCGAAGCTGCCGCTCTCTCCGGCTGGCGGAGGCGAAGAAGCGGCTTCTTCGCGCAAAGACGATTGTGCCGCTCACAGTGCTCTCCTGAGCGCGGCTTCTGCCGAAAGAAGCCCGGGAGCGGCGCTTAGCTCCGGAGAGCATCGTACCTTGGTCTTTAGCGTCTTTTGTAGTCTACATCTTAGCAGAAAGCTTTTCCACTATGTCTGGCAGGGAGAAACTGTGCCAGCACAGAAAACATCTCCCATCGTGTTTTTGAGGTTGCATAGGGGTCTGCCAAGTGTTTGGCAGGAAGAAAAGGAAAGTTGTCCAAAACAGCTTCCAATGGAATGTTCATGTGATTGGAAAAGGCAGGAGAGTGCAAAGGTACTGTTTTCTATCAGTTGGCAAGCTGCGCACACAATGCCAGTGTTGTACAGCTTCCTTCTTCACCTTTCCGAAGCTGCCGCTCTCTCCGGCTGGCGGAGGCGAAGAAGCGGCTTCTTGGCGCAAAGACGATTGTGCCGCTCACAGTGCTCTCCTTAGCGCGGCTTCTGCCGAAAGACGCCCGGGAGCGGCGCTTAGCTCCGGAGAGCATCGTATCTTGCTCTCTAGCGTCTTTTGTAGTCTACATCTTAGCAGAAAGCTTTTCCACTATGTCTGGCAGGGAGAAACTGTGCCAGCACAGAAAACATCTCCCATCGTGTTTTTGAGGTTGCAGAAAGGTGTGCAGAGTGTTTTGGAAAAAGAGAGAGAAAGTTGTCCAAAACAGCTTCCAATGGAATGTTCATGTGATTGGAAAAGGCAGGAGAGTGCAAAGGTACTGTTTTCTATCAGTTGGCAAGCTGCGCACACAATGCCAGTGTTGTACAGCTTCCTTCTTCACCTTTCCGAAGCTGCCGCTCTCTCCGGCTGGCGGAGGCGAAGAAGCGGCTTCTTCGCGCAAAGACGATTGTGCCGCTCACAGTGCTCTCCGGAGCGCGGCTTCTGCCGAAAGACGCCCGGGAGCGGCGCTTAGCTCCGGAGAGCATCGTACCTTTGTCTCTAGCGTCTTTTGTAGTCTACATCTTAGCAGAAAGCTTTTCCACTATGTCTGGCAGGGAGAAACTGTGCCAGCACAGAAAACATCTCCCATCGTGTTTTTGAGGTTGCAGAAAGGTGTGCAGAGTGTTGTGCAAGAAGAGAGAGAAAGTTGTCCAAAACAGCTTCCAATGGAATGTTCATGTGATTGGAAATGGCAGGAGACTGTAAAGGTACTGTTGTCTATCAGTTGGCAAGCTGCGCACACAATGCCAGTGTTGTACAGCTTCCTTCTTCACCTTTCCGAAGCTGCCGCTCTCTCCGGCTGGCGGAGGCGAAGAAGCGGCTTCTTCGCGCAAAGACGATTGTGCCGCTCACAGTGCTCTCCAGAGCGCGGCTTCTGCCGAAAGAGGCCCGGGAGCGGCGCTTAGCTCCGGAGAGCATCGTACCTTGGTCTTTAGCGTCTTTTGTAGTCTACATCTTAGCAGAAAGCTTTTCCACTATGTCTGGCAGGGAGAAACTGTGCCAGCACAGAAAACATCTCCCATCGTGTTTTTGAGGTTGCAGAAAGGTGTGCAGAGTGTTTTGCAAGAAGAGAGAGAAAGTTGTCCAAAACACCTTCCAATGGAATGTTCATGTGATTGGAAAAGACAGGAGAGTGCAAAGGTACTGTTGTCTATCAGTTGGCAAGCTGCGCACACAATGCCAGTGTTGTACAGCTTCCTTCTTCACCTTTCCGAAGCTGCCGCTCTCTCCGGCTGGCGGAGGCGAAGAAGCGGCTTCTTCGCGCAAAGACGATTGTGCCGCTCACAGTGCTCTCCGGAGCGCGGCTTCTGCCGAAAGACGCCCGGGAGCGGCGCTTAGCTCCGGAGAGCATCGTACCTTGGTCTTTAGCGTCTTTTGTAGTCTACATCTTAGCAGAAAGCTTTTCCACTATGTCTGGCAGGGAGAAACTGTGCCAGCACAGAAAACATCTCCCATCGTGTTTTTGAGGTTGCAGAAAGGTGTGCAGAGTGTTTTGCAAGAAGAGAGAGAAAGTTGTCCAAAACAGCTTCCAATGGAATGTTCATGTGATTGGAAAAGGCAGGAGAGTGCAAAGGTACTGTTTTCTATCAGTTGGCAAGCTGCGCACACAATGCCAGTGTTGTACAGCTTCCTTCTTCACCTTTCCGAAGCTGCCGCTCTCTCCGGCTGGCGGAGGCGAAGAAGCGGCTTCTTCGCGCAAAGACGATTGTGCCGCTCACAGCGCTCTCCTTAGCGCGGCTTCTGCCGAAAGACGCCCGGGAGCGGCGCTTAGCTCCGGAGAGCATCGTACCTTGCTCTCTAGCGTCTTTTGTAGTCTACATCTTAGCAGAAAGCTTTTCCACTATGTCTCGCAGGGAGAAACTGTGCCAGCACAGAAAACATCTCCCATCGTGTTTTTGAGGTTGCAGAAAGGTGTGCAGAGTGTTTTGCAAGAAGAGAGAGAAAGTTGTCCAAAACAGCTTGCAATGGAATGTTCATGTGATTGGAAAAGGCAGGAGAGTGCAAAGGTACTGTTGTCTATCAGTTGGCAAGCTGCGCACACAATGCCAGTGTTGTACAGCTTCCTTCTTCACCTTTCCGAAGCTGCCGCTCTCTCCGGCTGGCGGAGGCGAAGAAGCGGCTTCTTCGCGCAAAGACGATTGTACCGCTCACAGGGCTCTCCTGAGCGCGGCTTCTGCCGAAAGACGCCCGGGAGCGGCGCTTAGCTCCGGAGAGCATCGTACCTTTGTCTTTAGCGTCTTTTGTAGTCTACATCTTACCAGAAAGCTTTTCCACTATGTCTGGCAGGGAGAAACTGTGCCAGCACAGAAAACATCTCCCATCCTGTTTTTGAGGTTGCAGAAAGGTCTGCCAAGTGTTTGGCAGGAAGAGAAGGAAAGTTGTCAAAAACAGCTTCCAATGGAATGTTCATGTGATTGGAAAAGGCAGGAGAGTGCAAAGGTACTGTTTTCTATCAGTTGGCAAGCTGCGCGCACAATGCCAGTGTTGTACAGCTTCCTTCTTCACCTTTCCGAAGCTGCCGCTCTCTCCGGCTGGCGGAGGCGAAGAAGCCGCTTCTTCGCGCAAAGACGATTGTGCCGCTCACAGTGCTCTCCTTAGCGCGGCTTCTGCCGAAAGAAGCCCGGGAGCGGCGCTTAGCTCCGGAGAGCATCGTACCTTGGTCTTAAGCGTCTTTTGTAGTCTACATCTTAGCAGAAAGCTTTTCCACTATGTCTGGCAGGGAGAAACTGTGCCAGCACAGAAAACATCTCCCATCGTGTTTTTGAGGTTGCATAGGGGTCTGCCAAGTGTTTGGCAGGAAGAGAAGGAAAGTTGTCAACAACAGATTCCAATGGAATGTTCATGTGATTGGAAAAGGCAGGAGAGTGCAAAGGTACTGTTTTCTATCAGTTGGCAAGCTGCGCACACAATGCCAGTGTTGTACAGCTTCCTTCTTCACCTTTCCGAAGCTGCCGCTCTCTCCGGCTGGCGGAGGCGAAGAAGCGGCTTCTTCGCGCAAAGACGATTGTGCCGCTCACAGTGCTCTCCGGAGCGCGGCTTCTGCCGAAAGACGCCCGGGAGCGGCGCTTAGCTCCGGAGAGCATCGTACCTTTGTCTCTAGCGTCTTTTGTAGTCTACATCTTAGCAGAAAGCTTTTCCACTATGTCTGGCAGGGAGAAACTGTGCCAGCACAGAAAACATCTCCCATCGTGTTTTTGAGGTTGCAGAAAGGTGTGCAGAGTGTTGTGCAAGAAGAGAGAGAAAGTTGTCCAAAACAGCTTCCAATGGAATGTTCATGTGATTGGAAATGGCAGGAGACTGTAAAGGTACTGTTGTCTATCAGTTGGCAAGCTGCGCACACAATGCCAGTGTTGTACAGCTTCCTTCTTCACCTTTCCGAAGCTGCCGCTCTCTCCGGCTGGCGGAGGCGAAGAAGCGGCTTCTTCGCGCAAAGACGATTGTGCCGCTCACAGTGCTCTCCAGAGCGCGGCTTCTGCCGAAAGAGGCCCGGGAGCGGCGCTTAGCTCCGGAGAGCATCGTACCTTGGTCTTTAGCGTCTTTTGTAGTCTACATCTTAGCAGAAAGCTTTTCCACTATGTCTGGCAGGGAGAAACTGTGCCAGCACAGAAAACATCTCCCATCGTGTTTTTGAGGTTGCAGAAAGGTGTGCAGAGTGTTTTGCAAGAAGAGAGAGAAAGTTGTCCAAAACACCTTCCAATGGAATGTTCATGTGATTGGAAAAGACAGGAGAGTGCAAAGGTACTGTTGTCTATCAGTTGGCAAGCTGCGCACACAATGCCAGTGTTGTACAGCTTCCTTCTTCACCTTTCCGAAGCTGCCGCTCTCTCCGGCTGGCGGAGGCGAAGAAGCGGCTTCTTCGCGCAAAGACGATTGTGCCGCTCACAGTGCTCTCCGGAGCGCGGCTTCTGCCGAAAGACGCCCGGGAGCGGCGCTTAGCTCCGGAGAGCATCGTACCTTGGTCTTTAGCGTCTTTTGTAGTCTACATCTTAGCAGAAAGCTTTTCCACTATGTCTGGCAGGGAGAAACTGTGCCAGCACAGAAAACATCTCCCATCGTGTTTTTGAGGTTGCAGAAAGGTGTGCAGAGTGTTTTGCAAGAAGAGAGAGAAAGTTGTCCAAAACAGCTTCCAATGGAATGTTCATGTGATTGGAAAAGGCAGGAGAGTGCAAAGGTACTGTTTTCTATCAGTTGGCAAGCTGCGCACACAATGCCAGTGTTGTACAGCTTCCTTCTTCACCTTTCCGAAGCTGCCGCTCTCTCCGGCTGGCGGAGGCGAAGAAGCGGCTTCTTCGCGCAAAGACGATTGTGCCGCTCACAGCGCTCTCCTTAGCGCGGCTTCTGCCGAAAGACGCCCGGGAGCGGCGCTTAGCTCCGGAGAGCATCGTACCTTGCTCTCTAGCGTCTTTTGTAGTCTACATCTTAGCAGAAAGCTTTTCCACTATGTCTCGCAGGGAGAAACTGTGCCAGCACAGAAAACATCTCCCATCGTGTTTTTGAGGTTGCAGAAAGGTGTGCAGAGTGTTTTGCAAGAAGAGAGAGAAAGTTGTCCAAAACAGCTTGCAATGGAATGTTCATGTGATTGGAAAAGGCAGGAGAGTGCAAAGGTACTGTTGTCTATCAGTTGGCAAGCTGCGCACACAATGCCAGTGTTGTACAGCTTCCTTCTTCACCTTTCCGAAGCTGCCGCTCTCTCCGGCTGGCGGAGGCGAAGAAGCGGCTTCTTCGCGCAAAGACGATTGTACCGCTCACAGGGCTCTCCTGAGCGCGGCTTCTGCCGAAAGACGCCCGGGAGCGGCGCTTAGCTCCGGAGAGCATCGTACCTTTGTCTTTAGCGTCTTTTGTAGTCTACATCTTACCAGAAAGCTTTTCCACTATGTCTGGCAGGGAGAAACTGTGCCAGCACAGAAAACATCTCCCATCCTGTTTTTGAGGTTGCAGAAAGGTCTGCCAAGTGTTTGGCAGGAAGAGAAGGAAAGTTGTCAAAAACAGCTTCCAATGGAATGTTCATGTGATTGGAAAAGGCAGGAGAGTGCAAAGGTACTGTTTTCTATCAGTTGGCAAGCTGCGCGCACAATGCCAGTGTTGTACAGCTTCCTTCTTCACCTTTCCGAAGCTGCCGCTCTCTCCGGCTGGCGGAGGCGAAGAAGCCGCTTCTTCGCGCAAAGACGATTGTGCCGCTCACAGTGCTCTCCTTAGCGCGGCTTCTGCCGAAAGAAGCCCGGGAGCGGCGCTTAGCTCCGGAGAGCATCGTACCTTGGTCTTAAGCGTCTTTTGTAGTCTACATCTTAGCAGAAAGCTTTTCCACTATGTCTGGCAGGGAGAAACTGTGCCAGCACAGAAAACATCTCCCATCGTGTTTTTGAGGTTGCATAGGGGTCTGCCAAGTGTTTGGCAGGAAGAGAAGGAAAGTTGTCAACAACAGATTCCAATGGAATGTTCATGTGATTGGAAAAGGCAGGAGAGTGCAAAGGTACTGTTTTCTATCAGTTGGCAAGCTGCGCACACAATGCCAGTGTTGTACAGCTTCCTTCTTCACCTTTCCGAAGCTGCCGCTCTCTCCGGCTGGCGGAGGCGAAGAAGCGGCTTCTTCGCGCAAAGACGATTGTGCCGCTCACAGTGCTCTCCTTAGCGCGGCTTCTGCCTAAAGACGCCCGGGAGCGGCGCTTAGCTCCGGAGAGCATCCTATCTTGCTCTCTAGCGTCTTTTGTAGTCTACATCTTAGCAGAAAGCTTTTCCACTATGTCTGGCAGGGAGAAACTGTGCCAGCACAGAAAACATCTCCCATCGTGTTTTTGAGGTTGCAGAAAGGTGTGCAGAGTGTTTTGGAAAAAGAGAGAGAAAGTTGTCCAAAACAGCTTCCAATGGAATGTTCATGTGATTGGAAAAGGCAGGAGAGTGCAAAGGTACTGTTTTCTATCAGTTGGCAAGCTGCGCACACAATGCCAGTGTTGTACAGCTTCCTTCTTCACCTTTCCGAAGCTGCCGCTCTCTCCGGCTGGCGGAGGCGAAGAAGCGGCTTCTTCGCGCAAAGACGATTGTGCCGCTCACAGTGCTCTCCGGAGCGCGGCTTCTGCCGAAAGACGCCCGGGAGCGGCGCTTAGCTCCGGAGAGCATCGTACCTTTGTCTCTAGCGTCTTTTGTAGTCTACATCTTAGCAGAAAGCTTTTCCACTATGTCTGGCAGGGAGAAACTGTGCCAGCACAGAAAACATCTCCCATCGTGTTTTTGAGGTTGCAGAAAGGTGTGCAGAGTGTTGTGCAAGAAGAGAGAGAAAGTTGTCCAAAACAGCTTCCAATGGAATGTTCATGTGATTGGAAATGGCAGGAGACTGTAAAGGTACTGTTGTCTATCAGTTGGCAAGCTGCGCACACAATGCCAGTGTTGTACAGCTTCCTTCTTCACCTTTCCGAAGCTGCCGCTCTCTCCGGCTGGCGGAGGCGAAGAAGCGGCTTCTTCGCGCAAAGACGATTGTGCCGCTCACAGTGCTCTCCAGAGCGCGGCTTCTGCCGAAAGAGGCCCGGGAGCGGCGCTTAGCTCCGGAGAGCATCGTACCTTGGTCTTTAGCGTCTTTTGTAGTCTACATCTTAGCAGAAAGCTTTTCCACTATGTCTGGCAGGGAGAAACTGTGCCAGCACAGAAAACATCTCCCATCGTGTTTTTGAGGTTGCAGAAAGGTGTGCAGAGTGTTTTGCAAGAAGAGAGAGAAAGTTGTCCAAAACACCTTCCAATGGAATGTTCATGTGATTGGAAAAGACAGGAGAGTGCAAAGGTACTGTTGTCTATCAGTTGGCAAGCTGCGCACACAATGCCAGTGTTGTACAGCTTCCTTCTTCACCTTTCCGAAGCTGCCGCTCTCTCCGGCTGGCGGAGGCGAAGAAGCGGCTTCTTCGCGCAAAGACGATTGTGCCGCTCACAGTGCTCTCCGGAGCGCGGCTTCTGCCGAAAGACGCCCGGGAGCGGCGCTTAGCTCCGGAGAGCATCGTACCTTGGTCTTTAGCGTCTTTTGTAGTCTACATCTTAGCAGAAAGCTTTTCCACTATGTCTGGCAGGGAGAAACTGTGCCAGCACAGAAAACATCTCCCATCGTGTTTTTGAGGTTGCAGAAAGGTGTGCAGAGTGTTTTGCAAGAAGAGAGAGAAAGTTGTCCAAAACAGCTTCCAATGGAATGTTCATGTGATTGGAAAAGGCAGGAGAGTGCAAAGGTACTGTTTTCTATCAGTTGGCAAGCTGCGCACACAATGCCAGTGTTGTACAGCTTCCTTCTTCACCTTTCCGAAGCTGCCGCTCTCTCCGGCTGGCGGAGGCGAAGAAGCGGCTTCTTCGCGCAAAGACGATTGTGCGGCTCACAGTGCTCTCCTTAGCGCGGCTTCTGCCGAAAGACGCCCGGGAGCGGCGCTTAGCTCCGGAGAGCATCGTATCTTGCTCTCTAGCGTCTTTTGTAGTCTACATCTTAGCAGAAAGCTTTTCCACTATGTCTGGCAGGGAGAAACTGTGCCAGCACAGAAAACATCTCCCATCGTGTTTTTGAGGTTGCAGAAAGGTGTGCAGAGTGTTTTGGAAAAAGAGAGAGAAAGTTGTCCAAAACAGCTTCCAATGGAATATTCATGTGATTGGAAAAGGCAGGAGAGTGCAAAGGTACTGTTGTCTATCAGTTGGCAAGCTGCGCACACAATGCCAGTGTTGTACAGCTTCCTTCTTCACCTTTCCGAAGCTGCCGCTCTCTCCGGCTGGCGGAGGCGAAGAAGCGGCTTCTTCGCGCAAAGACGATTTTACCGCTCCCAGTGCTCTCCTGAGCGCGGCTTCTGCCGAAAGACGCCCAAGAGTGGCGCTTAGCTCCGGAGAGCATCGTACCTTGGTCTTTAGCGTCTTTTGTAGTCTACATCTTAGCAGAAAGCTTTTCCACTATGTCTGGCAGGGAGAAACTGTGCCAGCACAGAAAACATCTCCCATCGTGTTTTTGAGGTTGCATAGGGGTCTGCCAAGTGTTTGGCAGGAAGAAAAGGAAAGTTGTCAAAAACAGCTTCCAATGGAATGTTCATGTGATTGGAAAAGGCAGGAGAGTGCAAAGGTACTGTTTTCTATCAGTTGGCAAGCTGCGCGCACAATGCCAGTGTTGTACAGCTTCCTTCTTCACCTTTCCGAAGCTGCCGCTCTCTCCGGCTGGCGGAGGCAAAAAAGCGGCTTCTTCGCGCAAAGACGATTGTGCCGCTCACAGTGCTCTCCGGAGCGCGGCTTCTGCCGAAAGACGCCCGGGAGCGGCGCTTAGCTCCGGAGAGCATCGTACCTTGGTCTTTAGTGTCTTTTGTAGTCTACATCTCAGCAGAAAGCTTTTCAAATATGTCTGGCAGGGAGAAACTGTGCCAGCACAGAAAACATCTCCCATCGTGTTTTTGAGGTTGCAGAAAGGTGTGCAGAGTGTTTTGCAAGAAGAGAGAGAAAGTTGTCCAAAACAGCTTCCAATGGAATGCTCATGTGATTGGAAAAGGCAGGAGAGTGCAAAGGTACTGTTTTCTATCAGTTGGCAAGCTGCGCACACAATGCCAGTGTTGTACAGCTTCCTTCTTCACCTTTCCGAAGCTGCCGCTCTCTCCGGCTGGCGGAGGCGAAGAAGCGGCTTCTTCGCGCAAAGACGATTGTGCCGCTCACAGTGCTCTCCGGAGCGCGGCTTCTGCCGAAAGACGCCCGGGAGCGGCGCTTAGCTCCGGAGAGCATCGTACCTGATTCTTTAGCGTCTTTTGTAGTCTACATCTTAGCAGAAAGCTTTTCCACTATGTCTGGCAGGGAGAAACTGTGCCAGCACAGAAAACATCTCCCATCGTGTTTTTGAGGTTGCAGAAAGGTGTGCAGAGTGTTTTGCAAGAAGAGAGAGAAAATTGTCCAAAACAGCTTCCAATGGAATGTTCATGTGATTGGAAAAGGCAGGAGAGTGCAAAGGTACTGTTTTTTATCAGTTGGCAAGCTGCGCACACAATGCCAGTGTTGTACAGCTTCCTTCTTCACCTTTCCGAAGCTGCCGCTCTCTCCGGCTGGCGGAGGCGAAGAAGCGGCTTCTTCGCGCAAAGACGATTGTGCCGCTCACAGGGCTCTCCTGAGCGCGGCTTCTGCCGAAAGAAGCCCGGGAGCGGCGCTTAGCTCCGGAGAGCATCGTACCTTGGTCTTTAGCGTCTTTTGTAGTCTACATCTTAGCAGAAAGCTTTTCCACTATGTCTGGCAGGGAGAAACTGTGCCAGCACAGAAAACATCTCCCATCGTGTTTTTGAGGTTGCAGAAAGGTGTGCAGAGTGTTTTGCAAGAAGAGAGAGAAAGTTGTCCAAAACAGCTTCCAATGGAATGTTCATGTGATTGGAAATGGCAGGAGAGTGCAAAGGTACTGTTGTCTATCAGTTGGCAAGCTGCGCACACAATGCCAGTGTTGTACAGCTTCCTTCTTCACCTTTCCGAAGCTGCCGCTCTCTCCGGCTGGCGGAGGCGAAGAAGCGGCTCCTTCGCGCAAAGACGATTGTGCCGCTCACAGTGCTCTCCGGAGCGCGGCTTCTGCCGAAAGACGCCCGGGAGCGGCGCTTAGCTCCGGAGAGCATCGTACCTTGGTCTTTAGCGTCTTTTGTAGTCTACATCTTAGCAGAAAGCTTTTCCACTATGTCTGGCAGGGAGAAACTGTGCCAGCACAGAAAACATCTCCCATCGTGTTTTTGAGGTTGCAGAAAGGTGTGCAGAGTGTTTTGCAAGAAGAGAGAGAAAGTTGTCCAAAACAGCTTCCAATGGAATGTTCATGTGATTGGAAAAGACAGGAGAGTGCAAAGGTACTGTTGTCTATCAGTTGGCAAGCTGCACACACAATGCCAGTGTTGTACAGCTTCCTTCTTCACCTTTCCGAAGCTGCCGCTCTCTCCGGCTGGCGGAGGCGAAGAAGCGGCTTCTTCGCGCAAAGACGATTGTGCCGCTCACAGTGCTCTCCTTAGCGCGGCTTCTGCCGAAAGACGCCCGGGAGCGGCGCTTAGCTCCGGAGAGCATCGTACCTTGGTCTTTAGCGTCTTTTGTAGTCTACATCTTAGCAGCAAGCTTTTCCACTATGTCTGGCAGGGAGAAACTGTGCCAGCACAGAAAACATCTCCCATCGTGTTTTTGAGGTTGCAGAAAGGTGTGCAGAGTGTTTTGCAAGAAGAGAGAGAAAGTTGTCCAAAACAGCTTGCAATGGAATGTTCATGTGATTGGAAAAGGCAGGAGAGTGCAAAGGTACTGTTTTCTATCAGTTGGCAAGCTGCGCACACAATGCCAGTGTTGTACAGCTTCCTTCTTCACCTTTCCGAAGCTGCCGCTCTCTCCGGCTGGCGGAGGCGAAGAAGCGGCTTCTTCGCGCAAAGACGATTGTGCGGCTCACAGTGCTCTCCTTAGCGCGGCTTCTGCCGAAAGACGCCCGGGAGCGGCGCTTAGCTCCGGAGAGCATCTTATCTTGCTCTCTAGCGTCTTTTGTAGTCTACATCTTAGCAGAAAGCTTTTCCACTATGTCTGGCAGGGAGAAACTGTGCCAGCACAGAAAACATCTCCCATCGTGTTTTTGAGGTTGCAGAAAGGTGTGCAGAGTGTTTTGCAAGAAGAGAGAGAAAGTTGTCCAAAACAGCTTCCAATGGAATATTCATGTGATTGGAAAAGGCAGGAGAGTGCAAAGGTACTGTTTTCTATCAGTTGGCAAGCTGCGCACACAATGCCAGTGTTGTACAGCTTCCTTCTTCACCTTTACGAAGCTGCCGCTCTCTCCGGCTGGCGGAGGCGAAGAAGCGGCTTCTTCGCGCAAAGACGATTTTACCGCTCACAGGGCTCTCCTGAGCGCGGCTTCTTCCGAAAGACGCCCGGGAGCGGCGCTTAGCTCCGGAGGGCATCGTACCTTTGTCTTTAGCGTCTTTTGTAGTCTACATCTTAGCAGAAAGCTTTTCCACTATGTCTGGCAGGGAGAAACTGTGCCAGCACAGAAAACATCTCCCATCGTGTTTTTGAGGTTGCATAGGGGTCTGCCAAGTGTTTGGCAGGAAGAGAAGGAAAGTTGTCAAAAACAGCTTCCAATGGAATGTTCATGTGATTGGAAAAGGCAGGAGAGTGCAAAGGTACTGTTTTCTATCAGTTGGCAAGCTGCGCGCACAATGCCAGTGTTGTACAGCTTCCTTCTTCACCTTTCCGAAGCTGCCGCTCTCTCCGGCTGGCGGAGGCAAAAAAGCGGCTTCTTCGCGCAAAGACGATTGTGCCGCTCACAGTGCTCTCCGGTGCGCGGCTTCTGCCGAAAGACGCCCGGGAGCGGCGCTTAGCTCCGGAGAGCATCGTACCTTGGTCTTTAGTGTCTTTTGTAGTCTACATCCCAGCAGAAAGCTTTTCAAATATGTCTGGCAGGGAGAAACTGTGCCAGCACAGAAAACATCTCCCATCGTGTTTTTGAGGTTGCAGAAAGGTGTGCAGAGTGTTTTGCAAGAAGAGAGAGAAAGTTGTCCAAAACAGCTTCCAATGGAATGTTCATGTGATTGGAAAAGGCAGGAGAGTGCAAAGGTACTGTTTTCTATCAGTTGGCAAGCTGCGCACACAATGCCAGTGTTGTACAGCTTCCTTCTTCACCTTTCCGAAGCTGCCGCTCTCTCCGGCTGGCGGAGGCGAAGAAGCCGCTTCTTCGCGCAAAGACGATTGTGCCGCTCACAGTGCTCTCCGGAGCGCGGCTTCTGCCGAAAGACGCCCGGGAGCGGCGCTTGGCTCCGGAGAGCATCGTACCTGATTCTTTAGCGTCTTTTGTAGTCTACATCTTAGCAGAAAGCTTTTCCACTATGTCTGGCAGGGAGAAACTCTGCCAGCACAGAAAACATCTCCCATCGTGTTTTTGAGGTTGCAGAAAGGTGTGCAGAGTGTTTTGCAAGAAGAGAGAGAAAGTTGTCCAAAACAGCTTCCAATGGAATGTTCATGTGATTGGAAAAGGCAGGAGAGTGCAAAGGTACTGTTGTCTATCAGTTGGCAAGCTGCGCACACAATGCCAGTGTTGTACAGCTTCCTTCTTCACCTTTCCGAAGCTGCCGCTCTCTCCGGCTGGCGGAGGCGAAGAAGCGGCTTCTTCGCGCAAAGACGATTGTGCCGCTCACAGTGCTCTCCTGAGCGCGGCTTCTGCTGAAAGAAGCCCGGGAGCGGCGCTTAGCTCCGGAGAGCATCGTACCTTGGTCTTTAGCGTCTTTTGTAGTCTACATCTTAGCAGAAAGCTTTTCCACTATGTCTGGCAGGGAGAAACTGTGCCAGCACAGAAAACATCTCCCATCGTGTTTTTGAGGTTGCAGAAAGGTGTGCCGAGTGTTTTGGAAGAAGAGACAGAAAATTGTCCAAAACAGCTTCCAATGGAAGGTTCATGAGATTGGAAAAGGCAGGAGAGTGCAAAGGTACTGTTGTCTATCAGTTGGCAAGCTGCGCACACAATGCCAGTGTTGTACAGCTTCCTTCTTCACCTTTCCGAAGCTGCCGCTCTCTCCGGCTGGCGGAGGCGAAGAAGCGGCTTCTTCCCCCAAAGACGATTGTGCCGCTCACAGTGCTCTCCGGAGCGCGGCTTCTGTCGAAAGACGCCCGGGAGCGGCGCTTAGCTCCGGAGAGGATCGTACCTTGGTCTTTAGCGTCTTTTGTAGTCTACATCTTAGCAGAAAGCTTTTCCACTATGTCTGGCAGGGAGAAACTGTGCCAGCACAGAAAACATCTCCCATCGTGGTTTTGAGGTTGCAGAAAGGTGTGCAGAGTGTTTTGCAAGAAGAGAGAGAAAGTTGTCCAAAACAGCTTCCAATGGAATGTTCATGTGATTGGAAAAGGCAGGAGAGTGCAAAGGTACTGTTGTCTATCAGTTGGCAAGCTGCGCACACAATGCCAGTGTTGTACAGCTTCTTTCTTCACATTTCCGAAGCTGCCGCTCTCTCCGGCTGGCGGAGGCGAAGAAGCGGATTCTTCGCGCAAAGACGATTGTGCCGCTCACAGTGCTCTCCTGAGCGCGGCTTCTGCCGAAAGAAGCCCGGGAGCGGCGCTTAGCTCCGGAGAGCATCGTACCTTGGTCTTTAGCGTCTTTTGTAGTCTACATCTTAGCAGAAAGCTTTTCCACTATGTCTGGCAGGGAGAAACTGTGCCAGCACAGAAAACATCTCCCATCGTGTTTTTGAGGTTGCAGAAAGGTGTGCAGAGTGTTTTGCAAGAAGAGAGAGAAAGTTGTCCAAAACAGCTTCCAATGGAATGTTCATGTGATTGGAAAAATCAGGTGAGTGCAAAGGTACTGTTGTCTATCAGTTGGCAAGCTGCGCACACAATGCCAGTGTTGTACAGCTTCTTTCTTCACATTTCCGAAGCTGCCGCTCTCTCCGGCTGGCGGAGGCGAAGAAGCGGCTTCTTCGCGCAAAGACGATTGTGCCGCTCACAGTGCTCTCCTGAGCGCGGCTTCTGCCGAAAGAAGCCCGGGAGCGGCGCTTAGCTCCGGAGAGCATCGTACCTTGGTCTTTAGCGTCTTTTGTAGTCTACATCTTAGCAGAAAGCTTTTCCACTATGTCTGGCAGGGAGAAACTGTGCCAGCACAGAAAACATCTCCCATCGTGTTTTTGAGGTTGCATAGGGGTCTGCCAAGTGTTTGGCAGGAAGAAAAGGAAAGTTGTCCAAAACAGCTTCCAATGGAATGTTCATGTGATTGGAAAAGGCAGGAGAGTGCAAAGGTACTGTTTTCTATCAGTTGGCAAGCTGCGCACACAATGCCAGTGTTGTACAGCTTCCTTCTTCACCTTTCCGAAGCTGCCGCTCTCTCCGGCTGGCGGAGGCGAAGAAGCGGCTTCTTGGCGCAAAGACGATTGTGCCGCTCACAGTGCTCTCCTTAGCGCGGCTTCTGCCGAAAGACGCCCGGGAGCGGCGCTTAGCTCCGGAGAGCATCGTATCTTGCTCTCTAGCGTCTTTTGTAGTCTACATCTTAGCAGAAAGCTTTTCCACTATGTCTGGCAGGGAGAAACTGTGCCAGCACAGAAAACATCTCCCATCGTGTTTTTGAGGTTGCAGAAAGGTGTGCAGAGTGTTTTGGAAAAAGAGAGAGAAAGTTGTCCAAAACAGCTTCCAATGGAATGTTCATGTGATTGGAAAAGGCAGGAGAGTGCAAAGGTACTGTTTTCTATCAGTTGGCAAGCTGCGCACACAATGCCAGTGTTGTACAGCTTCCTTCTTCACCTTTCCGAAGCTGCCGCTCTCTCCGGCTGGCGGAGGCGAAGAAGCGGCTTCTTCGCGCAAAGACGATTGTGCCGCTCACAGTGCTCTCCGGAGCGCGGCTTCTGCCGAAAGACGCCCGGGAGCGGCGCTTAGCTCCGGAGAGCATCGTACCTTTGTCTCTAGCGTCTTTTGTAGTCTACATCTTAGCAGAAAGCTTTTCCACTATGTCTGGCAGGGAGAAACTGTGCCAGCACAGAAAACATCTCCCATCGTGTTTTTGAGGTTGCAGAAAGGTGTGCAGAGTGTTGTGCAAGAAGAGAGAGAAAGTTGTCCAAAACAGCTTCCAATGGAATGTTCATGTGATTGGAAATGGCAGGAGACTGTAAAGGTACTGTTGTCTATCAGTTGGCAAGCTGCGCACACAATGCCAGTGTTGTACAGCTTCCTTCTTCACCTTTCCGAAGCTGCCGCTCTCTCCGGCTGGCGGAGGCGAAGAAGCGGCTTCTTCGCGCAAAGACGATTGTGCCGCTCACAGTGCTCTCCAGAGCGCGGCTTCTGCCGAAAGAGGCCCGGGAGCGGCGCTTAGCTCCGGAGAGCATCGTACCTTGGTCTTTAGCGTCTTTTGTAGTCTACATCTTAGCAGAAAGCTTTTCCACTATGTCTGGCAGGGAGAAACTGTGCCAGCACAGAAAACATCTCCCATCGTGTTTTTGAGGTTGCAGAAAGGTGTGCAGAGTGTTTTGCAAGAAGAGAGAGAAAGTTGTCCAAAACACCTTCCAATGGAATGTTCATGTGATTGGAAAAGACAGGAGAGTGCAAAGGTACTGTTGTCTATCAGTTGGCAAGCTGCGCACACAATGCCAGTGTTGTACAGCTTCCTTCTTCACCTTTCCGAAGCTGCCGCTCTCTCCGGCTGGCGGAGGCGAAGAAGCGGCTTCTTCGCGCAAAGACGATTGTGCCGCTCACAGTGCTCTCCGGAGCGCGGCTTCTGCCGAAAGACGCCCGGGAGCGGCGCTTAGCTCCGGAGAGCATCGTACCTTGGTCTTTAGCGTCTTTTGTAGTCTACATCTTAGCAGAAAGCTTTTCCACTATGTCTGGCAGGGAGAAACTGTGCCAGCACAGAAAACATCTCCCATCGTGTTTTTGAGGTTGCAGAAAGGTGTGCAGAGTGTTTTGCAAGAAGAGAGAGAAAGTTGTCCAAAACAGCTTCCAATGGAATGTTCATGTGATTGGAAAAGGCAGGAGAGTGCAAAGGTACTGTTTTCTATCAGTTGGCAAGCTGCGCACACAATGCCAGTGTTGTACAGCTTCCTTCTTCACCTTTCCGAAGCTGCCGCTCTCTCCGGCTGGCGGAGGCGAAGAAGCGGCTTCTTCGCGCAAAGACGATTGTGCCGCTCACAGCGCTCTCCTTAGCGCGGCTTCTGCCGAAAGACGCCCGGGAGCGGCGCTTAGCTCCGGAGAGCATCGTACCTTGCTCTCTAGCGTCTTTTGTAGTCTACATCTTAGCAGAAAGCTTTTCCACTATGTCTCGCAGGGAGAAACTGTGCCAGCACAGAAAACATCTCCCATCGTGTTTTTGAGGTTGCAGAAAGGTGTGCAGAGTGTTTTGCAAGAAGAGAGAGAAAGTTGTCCAAAACAGCTTGCAATGGAATGTTCATGTGATTGGAAAAGGCAGGAGAGTGCAAAGGTACTGTTGTCTATCAGTTGGCAAGCTGCGCACACAATGCCAGTGTTGTACAGCTTCCTTCTTCACCTTTCCGAAGCTGCCGCTCTCTCCGGCTGGCGGAGGCGAAGAAGCGGCTTCTTCGCGCAAGACGATTGTACCGCTCACAGGGCTCTCCTGAGCGCGGCTTCTGCCGAAAGACGCCCGGGAGCGGCGCTTAGCTCCGGAGAGCATCGTACCTTTGTCTTTAGCGTCTTTTGTAGTCTACATCTTACCAGAAAGCTTTTCCACTATGTCTGGCAGGGAGAAACTGTGCCAGCACAGAAAACATCTCCCATCGTGTTTTTGAGGTTGCAGAAAGGTCTGCCAAGTGTTTGGCAGGAAGAGAAGGAAAGTTGTCAAAAACAGCTTCCAATGGAATGTTCATGTGATTGGAAAAGGCAGGAGAGTGCAAAGGTACTGTTTTCTATCAGTTGGCAAGCTGCGCGCACAATGCCAGTGTTGTACAGCTTCCTTCTTCACCTTTCCGAAGCTGCCGCTCTCTCCGGCTGGCGGAGGCGAAGAAGCCGCTTCTTCGCGCAAAGACGATTGTGCCGCTCACAGTGCTCTCCTTAGCGCGGCTTCTGCCGAAAGAAGCCCGGGAGCGGCGCTTAGCTCCGGAGAGCATCGTACCTTGGTCTTAAGCGTCTTTTGTAGTCTACATCTTAGCAGAAAGCTTTTCCACTATGTCTGGCAGGGAGAAACTGTGCCAGCACAGAAAACATCTCCCATCGTGTTTTTGAGGTTGCATAGGGGTCTGCCAAGTGTTTGGCAGGAAGAGAAGGAAAGTTGTCAACAACAGATTCCAATGGAATGTTCATGTGATTGGAAAAGGCAGGAGAGTGCAAAGGTACTGTTTTCTATCAGTTGGCAAGCTGCGCACACAATGCCAGTGTTGTACAGCTTCCTTCTTCACCTTTCCGAAGCTGCCGCTCTCTCCGGCTGGCGGAGGCGAAGAAGCGGCTTCTTCGCGCAAAGACGATTGTGCCGCTCACAGTGCTCTCCTTAGCGCGGCTTCTGCCTAAAGACGCCCGGGAGCGGCGCTTAGCTCCGGAGAGCATCCTATCTTGCTCTCTAGCGTCTTTTGTAGTCTACATCTTAGCAGAAAGCTTTTCCACTATGTCTGGCAGGGAGAAACTGTGCCAGCACAGAAAACATCTCCCATCGTGTTTTTGAGGTTGCAGAAAGGTGTGCAGAGTGTTTTGGAAAAAGAGAGAGAAAGTTGTCCAAAACAGCTTCCAATGGAATGTTCATGTGATTGGAAAAGGCAGGAGAGTGCAAAGGTACTGTTTTCTATCAGTTGGCAAGCTGCGCACACAATGCCAGTGTTGTACAGCTTCCTTCTTCACCTTTCCGAAGCTGCCGCTCTCTCCGGCTGGCGGAGGCGAAGAAGCGGCTTCTTCGCGCAAAGACGATTGTGCCGCTCACAGTGCTCTCCGGAGCGCGGCTTCTGCCGAAAGACGCCCGGGAGCGGCGCTTAGCTCCGGAGAGCATCGTACCTTTGTCTCTAGCGTCTTTTGTAGTCTACATCTTAGCAGAAAGCTTTTCCACTATGTCTGGCAGGGAGAAACTGTGCCAGCACAGAAAACATCTCCCATCGTGTTTTTGAGGTTGCAGAAAGGTGTGCAGAGTGTTGTGCAAGAAGAGAGAGAAAGTTGTCCAAAACAGCTTCCAATGGAATGTTCATGTGATTGGAAATGGCAGGAGACTGTAAAGGTACTGTTGTCTATCAGTTGGCAAGCTGCGCACACAATGCCAGTGTTGTACAGCTTCCTTCTTCACCTTTCCGAAGCTGCCGCTCTCTCCGGCTGGCGGAGGCGAAGAAGCGGCTTCTTCGCGCAAAGACGATTGTGCCGCTCACAGTGCTCTCCAGAGCGCGGCTTCTGCCGAAAGAGGCCCGGGAGCGGCGCTTAGCTCCGGAGAGCATCGTACCTTGGTCTTTAGCGTCTTTTGTAGTCTACATCTTAGCAGAAAGCTTTTCCACTATGTCTGGCAGGGAGAAACTGTGCCAGCACAGAAAACATCTCCCATCGTGTTTTTGAGGTTGCAGAAAGGTGTGCAGAGTGTTTTGCAAGAAGAGAGAGAAAGTTGTCCAAAACACCTTCCAATGGAATGTTCATGTGATTGGAAAAGACAGGAGAGTGCAAAGGTACTGTTGTCTATCAGTTGGCAAGCTGCGCACACAATGCCAGTGTTGTACAGCTTCCTTCTTCACCTTTCCGAAGCTGCCGCTCTCTCCGGCTGGCGGAGGCGAAGAAGCGGCTTCTTCGCGCAAAGACGATTGTGCCGCTCACAGTGCTCTCCGGAGCGCGGCTTCTGCCGAAAGACGCCCGGGAGCGGCGCTTAGCTCCGGAGAGCATCGTACCTTGGTCTTTAGCGTCTTTTGTAGTCTACATCTTAGCAGAAAGCTTTTCCACTATGTCTGGCAGGGAGAAACTGTGCCAGCACAGAAAACATCTCCCATCGTGTTTTTGAGGTTGCAGAAAGGTGTGCAGAGTGTTTTGCAAGAAGAGAGAGAAAGTTGTCCAAAACAGCTTCCAATGGAATGTTCATGTGATTGGAAAAGGCAGGAGAGTGCAAAGGTACTGTTTTCTATCAGTTGGCAAGCTGCGCACACAATGCCAGTGTTGTACAGCTTCCTTCTTCACCTTTCCGAAGCTGCCGCTCTCTCCGGCTGGCGGAGGCGAAGAAGCGGCTTCTTCGCGCAAAGACGATTGTGCCGCTCACAGTGCTCTCCTTAGCGCGGCTTCTGCTGAAAGAAGCCCGGGAGCGGCGCTTAGCTCCGGAGAGCATCGTACCTTGGTCTTAAGCGTCTTTTGTAGTCTACATCTTAGCAGAAAGCTTTTCCACTATGTCTGGCAGGGAGAAACTGTGCCAGCACAGAAAACATCTCCCATCGTGTTTTTGAGGTTGCATAGGGGTCTGCTAAGTGTTTGGCAGGAAGAGAAGGAAAGTTGTCCAAAACAGATTCCAATGGAATGTTCATGTGATTGGAAAAGGCAGGAGAGTGCAAAAGTACTGTTTTCTATCAGTTGGCAAGCTGCGCACACAATGCCAGTGTTGTACAGCTTCTTTCTTCACCTTTCCGAAGCTGCCGCTCTCTCCGGCTGGCGGAGGCGAAGAAGCGGCTTCTTCGCGCAAAGACGATTGTGCCGCTCACAGTGCTCTCCGGAGCGCGGCTTCTGCCGAAAGACGCCCGGGAGCGGCGCTTAGCTCCGGAGAGGATCGTACCTTGGTCTTTAGCGTCTTTTGTAGTCTACATCTTAGCAGAAAGCTTTTCCACTATGTCTGGCAGGGAGAAACTGTGCCAGCACAGAAAACATCTCCCATCGTGTTTTTGAGGTTGCATAGGGGTCTGCCAAGTGTTTGGCAGGAAGAAAAGGAAAGTTGTCCAAAACAGCTTCCAATGGAATGTTCATGTGATTGGAAAAGGCAGGAGAGTGCAAAGGTACTGTTTTCTATCAGTTGGCAAGCTGCGCACACAATGCCAGTGTTGTACAGCTTCCTTCTTCACCTTTCCGAAGCTGCCGCTCTCTCCGGCTGGCGGAGGCGAAGAAGCGGCTTCTTCGCACAAAGACGATTGTGCCGCTCACAGTGCTCTCCTTAGCGCGGCTTCTGCCGAAAGACGCCCGGGAGCGGCGCTTAGCTCCGGAGAACATCGTACCTTGGTCTTTAGCGTCTTTTGTAGTCTACATCTTAGCAGAAAGCTTTTCCACTATGTCTGGCAGGGAGAAACTGTGCCAGCACAGAAAACATCTCCCATCGTGTTTTTGAGGTTGCAGAAAGGTGTGCAGAGTGTTTTGCAAGAAGAGAGAGAAAGTTGTCCAAAACAGCTTCCAATGGAATGTTCATGTGATTGGAAAAATCAGGTGAGTGCAAAGGTACTGTTGTCTATCAGTTGGCAAGCTGCGCACACAATGCCAGTGTTGTACAGCTTCTTTCTTCACATTTCCGAAGCTGCCGCTCTCTCCGGCTGGCGGAGGCGAAGAAGCGGCTTCTTCGCGCAAAGACGATTGTGCCGCTCACAGTGCTCTCCTGAGCGCGGCTTCTGCCGAAAGAAGCCCGGGAGCGGCGCTTAGCTCCGGAGAGCATCGTACCTTGGTCTTTAGCGTCTTTTGTAGTCTACATCTTAGCAGAAAGCTTTTCCACTATGTCTGGCAGGGAGAAACTGTGCCAGCACAGAAAACATCTCCCATCGTGTTTTTGAGGTTGCATAGGGGTCTGCCAAGTGTTTGGCAGGAAGAAAAGGAAAGTTGTCCAAAACAGCTTCCAATGGAATGTTCATGTGATTGGAAAAGGCAGGAGAGTGCAAAGGTACTGTTTTCTATCAGTTGGCAAGCTGCGCACACAATGCCAGTGTTGTACAGCTTCCTTCTTCACCTTTCCGAAGCTGCCGCTCTCTCCGGCTGGCGGAGGCGAAGAAGCGGCTTCTTCGCGCAAAGACGATTGTGCCGCTCACAGTGCTCTCCTTAGCGCGGCTTCTGCCTAAAGACGCCCGGGAGCGGCGCTTAGCTCCGGAGAGCATCCTATCTTGCTCTCTAGCGTCTTTTGTAGTCTACATCTTAGCAGAAAGCTTTTCCACTATGTCTGGCAGGGAGAAACTGTGCCAGCACAGAAAACATCTCCCATCGTGTTTTTGAGGTTGCAGAAAGGTGTGCAGAGTGTTTTGGAAAAAGAGAGAGAAAGTTGTCCAAAACAGCTTCCAATGGAATGTTCATGTGATTGGAAAATGCAGGAGAGTGCAAAGGTACTGTTTTCTATCAGTTGGCAAGCTGCGCACACAATGCCAGTGTTGTACAGCTTCCTTCTTCACCTTTCCGAAGCTGCCGCTCTCTCCGGCTGGCGGAGGCGAAGAAGCGGCTTCTTCGCGCAAAGACGATTGTGCCGCTCACAGTGCTCTCCGGAGCGCGGCTTCTGCCGAAAGACGCCCGGGAGCGGCGCTTAGCTCCGGAGAGCATCGTACCTTTGTCTCTAGCGTCTTTTGTAGTCTACATCTTAGCAGAAAGCTTTTCCACTATGTCTGGCAGGGAGAAACTGTGCCAGCACAGAAAACATCTCCCATCGTGTTTTTGAGGTTGCAGAAAGGTGTGCAGAGTGTTGTGCAAGAAGAGAGAGAAAGTTGTCCAAAACAGCTTCCAATGGAATGTTCATGTGATTGGAAATGGCAGGAGACTGTAAAGGTACTGTTGTCTATCAGTTGGCAAGCTGCGCACACAATGCCAGTGTTGTACAGCTTCCTTCTTCACCTTTCCGAAGCTGCCGCTCTCTCCGGCTGGCGGAGGCGAAGAAGCGGCTTCTTCGCGCAAAGACGATTGTGCCGCTCACAGTGCTCTCCAGAGCGCGGCTTCTGCCGAAAGACGCCCGGGAGCGGCGCTTAGCTCCGGAGAGCATCGTACCTTGGTCTTTAGCGTCTTTTGTAGTCTACATCTTAGCAGAAAGCTTTTCCACTATGTCTGGCAGGGAGAAACTGTGCCAGCACAGAAAACATCTCCCATCGTGTTTTTGAGGTTGCAGAAAGGTGTGCAGAGTGTTTTGCAAGAAGAGAGAGAAAGTTGTCCAAAACAGCTTCCAATGGAATGTTCATGTGATTGGAAAAGACAGGAGAGTGCAAAGGTACTGTTGTCTATCAGTTGGCAAGCTGCGCACACAATGCCAGTGTTGTACAGCTTCCTTCTTCACCTTTCCGAAGCTGCCGCTCTCTCCGGCTGGCGGAGGCGAAGAAGCGGCTTCTTCGCGCAAAGACGATTGTACCGCTCACAGGGCTCTCCTGAGCGCGGCTTCTGCCGAAAGACGCCCGGGAGCGGCGCTTAGCTCCGGAGAGCATCGTACCTTTGTCTTTAGCGTCTTTTGTAGTCTACATCTTAGCAGAAAGCTTTTCCACTATGTCTGGCAGGGAGAAACTGTGCCAGCACAGAAAACATCTCCCATCGTGTTTTTGAGGTTGCAGAAAGGTCTGCCAAGTGTTTGGCAGGAAGAGAAGGAAAGTTGTCCAAAACAGCTTCCAATGGAATGTTCATGTGATTGGAAAAGGCAGGAGAGTGCAAAGGTACTGTTTTCTATCAGTTGGCAAGCTGCGCGCACAATGCCAGTGTTGTACAGCTTCCTTCTTCACCTTTCCGAAGCTGCCGCTCTCTCCGGCTGGCGGAGGCGAAGAAGCGGCTTCTTCGCGCAAAGACGATTGTGCCGCTCACAGTGCTCTCCTTAGCGCGGCTTCTGCCGAAAGAAGCCCGGGAGCGGCGCTTAGCTCCGGAGAGCATCGTACCTTGGTCTTAAGCGTCTTTTGTAGTCTACATCTTAGCAGAAAGCTTTTCCACTATGTCTGGCAGGGAGAAACTGTGCCAGCACAGAAAACATCTCCCATCGTGTTTTTGAGGTTGCATAGGGGTCTGCCAAGTGTTTGGCAGGAAGAGAAGGAAAGTTGTCAACAACAGATTCCAATGGAATGTTCATGTGATTGGAAAAGGCAGGAGAGTGCAAAAGTACTGTTTTCTATCAGTTGGCAAGCTGCGCACACAATGCCAGTGTTGTACAGCTTCTTTCTTCACCTTTCCGAAGCTGCCGCTCTCTCCGGCTGGCGGAGGCGAAGAAGCGGCTTCTTCGCGCAAAGACGATTGTGCCGCTCACAGTGCTCTCCGGAGCGCGGCTTCTGCCGAAAGACGCCCGGGAGCGGCGCTTAGCTCCGGAGAGGATCGTACCTTGGTCTTTAGCGTCTTTTGTAGTCTACATCTTAGCAGAAAGCTTTTCCACTATGTCTGGCAGGGAGAAACTGTGCCAGCACAGAAAACATCTCCCATCATGTTTTTGAGGTTGCATAGGGGTCTGCCAAGTGTTTGGCAGGAAGAAAAGGAAAGTTGTCCAAAACAGCTTCCAATGGAATGTTCATGTGATTGGAAAAGGCAGGAGAGTGCAAAGGTACTGTTTTCTATCAGTTGGCAAGCTGCGCACACAATGCCAGTGTTGTACAGCTTCCTTCTTCACCTTTCCGAAGCTGCCGCTCTCTCCGGCTGGCGGAGGCGAAGAAGCGGCTTCTTCGCGCAAAGACGATTGTGCCGCTCACAGTGCTCTCCTTAGCGCGGCTTCTGCCGAAAGACGCCCGGGAGCGGCGCTTAGCTCCGGAGAACATCGTACCTTGGTCTTTAGCGTCTTTTGTAGTCTACATCTTAGCAGAAAGCTTTTCCACTATGTCTGGCAGGGAGAAACTGTGCCAGCACAGAAAACATCTCCCATCGTGTTTTTGAGGTTGCAGAAAGGTGTGCAGAGTGTTTTGCAAGAAGAGAGAGAAAGTTGTCCAAAACAGCTTCCAATGGAATGTTCATGTGATTGGAAAAATCAGGTGAGTGCAAAGGTACTGTTGTCTATCAGTTGGCAAGCTGCGCACACAATGCCAGTGTTGTACAGCTTCTTTCTTCACATTTCCGAAGCTGCCGCTCTCTCCGGCTGGCGGAGGCGAAGAAGCGGCTTCTTCGCGCAAAGACGATTGTGCCGCTCACAGTGCTCTCCTGAGCGCGGCTTCTGCCGAAAGAAGCCCGGGAGCGGCGCTTAGCTCCGGAGAGCATCGTACCTTGGTCTTTAGCGTCTTTTGTAGTCTACATCTTAGCAGAAAGCTTTTCCACTATGTCTGGCAGGGAGAAACTGTGCCAGCACAGAAAACATCTCCCATCGTGTTTTTGAGGTTGCATAGGGGTCTGCCAAGTGTTTGGCAGGAAGAAAAGGAAAGTTGTCCAAAACAGCTTCCAATGGAATGTTCATGTGATTGGAAAAGGCAGGAGAGTGCAAAGGTACTGTTGTCTATCAGTTGGCAAGCTGCGCACACAATGCCAGTGTTGTACAGCTTCCTTCTTCACCTTTCCGAAGCTGCCGCTCTCTCCGGCTGGCGGAGGCGAAGAAGCGGCTTCTTCGCGCAAAGACGATTGTGCCGCTCACAGTGCTCTCCTTAGCGCGGCTTCTGCCGAAAGACGCCCGGGAGCGGCGCTTAGCTCCGGAGAGCATCGTATCTTGCTCTCTAGCGTCTTTTGTAGTCTACATCTTAGCAGAAAGCTTTTCCACTATGTCTGGCAGGGAGAAACTGTGCCAGCACAGAAAACATCTCCCATCGTGTTTTTGAGGTTGCAGAAAGGTGTGCAGAGTGTTTTGGAAAAAGAGAGAGAAAGTTGTCCAAAACAGCTTCCAATGGAATGTTCATGTGATTGGAAAAGGCAGGAGAGTGCAAAGGTACTGTTTTCTATCAGTTGGCAAGCTGCGCACACAATGCCAGTGTTGTACAGCTTCCTTCTTCACCTTTCCGAAGCTGCCGCTCTCTCCGGCTGGCGGAGGCGAAGAAGCGGCTTCTTCGCGCAAAGACGATTGTGCCGCTCACAGTGCTCTCCGGAGCGCGGCTTCTGCCGAAAGACGCCCGGGAGCGGCGCTTAGCTCCGGAGAGCATCGTACCTTGGTCTTTAGCGTCTTTTGTAGTCTACATCTTAGCAGAAAGCTTTTCCACTATGTCTGGCAGGGAGAAACTGTGCCAGCACAGAAAACATCTCCCATCGTGTTTTTGAGGTTGCAGAAAGGTGTGCAGAGTGTTTTGCAAGAAGAGAGAGAAAGTTGTCCAAAACAGCTTCCAATGGAATGTTCATGTGATTGGAAAAGGCAGGAGAGTGCAAAGGTACTGTTTTCTATCAGTTGGCAAGCTGCGCACACAATGCCAGTGTTGTACAGCTTCCTTCTTCACCTTTCCGAAGCTGCCGCTCTCTCCGGCTGGCGGAGGCGAAGAAGCGGCTTCTTCGCGCAAAGACGATTGTGCCGCTCACAGCGCTCTCCTTAGCGCGGCTTCTGCCGAAAGACGCCCGGGAGCGGCGCTTAGCTCCGGAGAGCATCGTACCTTGCTCTCTAGCGTCTTTTGTAGTCTACATCTTAGCAGAAAGCTTTTCCACTATGTCTGGCAGGGAGAAACTGTGCCAGCACAGAAAACATCTCCCATCGTGTTTTTGAGGTTGCAGAAAGGTGTGCAGAGTGTTTTGCATGAAGAGAGAGAAAGTTGTCCAAAACAGCTTCCAATGGAATGTTCATGTGATTGGAAAAGGCAGGAGAGTGCAAAGGTACTGTTGTCTATCAGTTGGCAAGCTGCGCACACAATGCCAGTGTTGTACAGCTTCCTTCTTCACCTGTCCGAAGCTGCCGCTCTCTCCGGCTGGCGGAGGCGAAGAAGCGGCTTCTTCGCGCAAAGACGATTGTACCGCTCACAGGGCTCTCCTGAGCGCGGCTTCTGCCGAAAGACGCCCGGGAGCGGCGCTTAGCTCCGGAGAGCATCGTACCTTTGTCTTTAGCGTCTTTTGTAGTCTACATCTTAGCAGAAAGCTTTTCCACTATGTCTGGCAGGGAGAAACTGTGCCAGCACAGAAAACATCTCCCATCGTGTTTTTGAGGTTGCAGAAAGGTCTGCCAAGTGTTTGGCAGGAAGAGAAGGAAAGTTGTCCAAAACAGCTTCCAATGGAATGTTCATGTGATTGGAAAAGGCAGGAGAGTGCAAAGGTACTGTTTTCTATCAGTTGGCAAGCTGCGCGCAAAACGCCAGTGTTGTACAGCTTCCTTCTTCACCTTTCCGAAGCTGCCGCTCTCTCCGGCTGGCGGAGGCGAAGAAGCGGCTTCTTCGCGCAAAGACGATTGTGCCGCTCACAGTGCTCTCCTTAGCGCGGCTTCTGCCGAAAGAAGCCCGGGAGCGGCGCTTAGCTCCGGAGAGCATCGTACCTTGGTCTCTAGCGTCTTTTGTAGTCTACATCTTAGCAGAAAGCTTTTCCACTATGTCTGGCAGGGAGAAACTGTGCCAGCACAGAAAACATCTCCCATCGTGTTTTTGAGGTTGCATAGGGGTCTGCCAAGTGTTTGGCAGGAAGAGAAGGAAAGTTGTCAACAACAGATTCCAATGGAATGTTCATGTGATTGGAAAAGGCAGGAGAGTGCAAAAGTACTGTTTTCTATCAGTTGGCAAGCTGCGCACACAATGGCAGTGTTGTACAGCTTCTTTCTTCACCTTTCCGAAGCTGCCGCTCTCTCCGGCTGGCGGAGGCGAAGAAGCGGCTTCTTCGCGCAAAGACGATTGTGCCGCTCACAGTGCTCTCCGGAGCGCGGCTTCTGCCGAAAGACGCCCGGGAGCGGCGCTTAGCTCCGGAGAGGATCGTACCTTGGTCTTTAGCGTCTTTTGTAGTCTACATCTTAGCAGAAAGCTTTTCCACTATGTCTGGCAGGGAGAAACTGTGCCAGCACAGAAAACATCTCCCATCGTGTTTTTGAGGTTGCATAGGGGTCTGCCAAGTGTTTGGCAGGAAGAAAAGGAAAGTTGTCCAAAACAGCTTCCAATGGAATGTTCATGTGATTGGAAAAGGCAGGAGAGTGCAAAGGTACTGTTTTCTATCAGTTGGCAAGCTGCGCACACAATGCCAGTGTTGTACAGCTTCCTTCTTCACCTTTCCGAAGCTGCCGCTCTCTCCGGCTGGCGGAGGCGAAGAAGCGGCTTCTTCGCGCAAAGACGATTGTGCCGCTCACAGTGCTCTCCTTAGCGCGGCTTCTGCCGAAAGACGCCCGGGAGCGGCGCTTAGCTCCGGAGAACATCGTACCTTGGTCTTTAGCGTCTTTTGTAGTCTACATCTTAGCAGAAAGCTTTTCCACTATGTCTGGCAGGGAGAAACTGTGCCAGCACAGAAAACATCTCCCATCGTGTTTTTGAGGTTGCAGAAAGGTGTGCAGAGTGTTTTGCAAGAAGAGAGAGAAAGTTGTCCAAAACAGCTTCCAATGGAATGTTCATGTGATTGGAAAAATCAGGTGAGTGCAAAGGTACTGTTGTCTATCAGTTGGCAAGCTGCGCACACAATGCCAGTGTTGTACAGCTTCTTTCTTCACATTTCCGAAGCTGCCGCTCTCTCCGGCTGGCGGAGGCGAAGAAGCGGCTTCTTCGCGCAAAGACGATTGTGCCGCTCACAGTGCTCTCCTGAGCGCGGCTTCTGCCGAAAGAAGCCCGGGAGCGGCGCTTAGCTCCGGAGAGCATCGTACCTTGGTCTTTAGCGTCTTTTGTAGTCTACATCTTAGCAGAAAGCTTTTCCACTATGTCTGGCAGGGAGAAACTGTGCCAGCACAGAAAACATCTCCCATCGTGTTTTTGAGGTTGCATAGGGGTCTGCCAAGTGTTTGGCAGGAAGAAAAGGAAAGTTGTCCAAAACAGCTTCCAATGGAATGTTCATGTGATTGGAAAAGGCAGGAGAGTGCAAAGGTACTGTTTTCTATCAGTTGGCAAGCTGCGCACACAATGCCAGTGTTGTACAGCTTCCTTCTTCACCTTTCCGAAGCTGCCGCTCTCTCCGGCTGGCGGAGGCGAAGAAGCGGCTTCTTCGCGCAAAGACGATTGTGCCGCTCACAGTGCTCTCCTTAGCGCGGCTTCTGCCGAAAGACGCCCGGGAGCGGCGCTTAGCTCCGGAGAACATCGTACCTTGGTCTTTAGCGTCTTTTGTAGTCTACATCTTAGCAGAAAGCTTTTCCACTATGTCTGGCAGGGAGAAACTGTGCCAGCACAGAAAACATCTCCCATCGTGTTTTTGAGGTTGCAGAAAGGTGTGCAGAGTGTTTTGCAAGAAGAGAGAGAAAGTTGTCCAAAACAGCTTCCAATGGAATGTTCATGTGATTGGAAAAATCAGGTGAGTGCAAAGGTACTGTTGTCTATCAGTTGGCAAGCTGCGCACACAATGCCAGTGTTGTACAGCTTCTTTCTTCACATTTCCGAAGCTGCCGCTCTCTCCGGCTGGCGGAGGCGAAGAAGCGGCTTCTTCGCGCAAAGACGATTGTGCCGCTCACAGTGCTCTCCTGAGCGCGGCTTCTGCCGAAAGAAGCCCGGGAGCGGCGCTTAGCTCCGGAGAGCATCGTACCTTGGTCTTTAGCGTCTTTTGTAGTCTACATCTTAGCAGAAAGCTTTTCCACTATGTCTGGCAGGGAGAAACTGTGCCAGCACAGAAAACATCTCCCATCGTGTTTTTGAGGTTGCATAGGGGTCTGCCAAGTGTTTGGCAGGAAGAAAAGGAAAGTTGTCCAAAACAGCTTCCAATGGAATGTTCATGTGATTGGAAAAGGCAGGAGAGTGCAAAGGTACTGTTTTCTATCAGTTGGCAAGCTGCGCACACAATGCCAGTGTTGTACAGCTTCCTTCTTCACCTTTCCGAAGCTGCCGCTCTCTCCGGCTGGCGGAGGCGAAGAAGCGGCTTCTTCGCGCAAAGACGATTGTGCCGCTCACAGTGCTCTCCTTAGCGCGGCTTCTGCCGAAAGACGCCCGGGAGCGGCGCTTAGCTCCGGAGAGCATCGTATCTTGCTCTCTAGCGTCTTTTGTAGTCTACATCTTAGCAGAAAGCTTTTCCACTATGTCTGGCAGGGAGAAACTGTGCCAGCACAGAAAACATCTCCCATCGTGTTTTTGATGTTGCAGAAAGGTGTGCAGAGTGTTTTGGAAAAAGAGAGAGAAAGTTGTCCAAAACAGCTTCCAATGGAATGTTCATGTGATTGGAAAAGGCAGGAGAGTGCAAAGGTACTGTTTTCTATCAGTTGGCAAGCTGCGCACACAATGCCAGTGTTGTACAGCTTCCTTCTTCACCTTTCCGAAGCTGCCGCTCTCTCCGGCTGGCGGAGGCGAAGAAGCGGCTTCTTCGCGCAAAGACGATTGTGCCGCTCACAGTGCTCTCCGGAGCGCGGCTTCTGCCGAAAGACGCCCGGGAGCGGCGCTTAGCTCCGGAGAGCATCGTACCTTTGTCTCTAGCGTCTTTTGTAGTCTACATCTTAGCAGAAAGCTTTTCCACTATGTCTGGCAGGGAGAAACTGTGCCAGCACAGAAAACATCTCCCATCGTGTTTTTGAGGTTGCAGAAAGGTGTGCAGAGTGTTGTGCAAGAAGAGAGAGAAAGTTGTCCAAAACAGCTTCCAATGGAATGTTCATGTGATTGGAAATGGCAGGAGACTGTAAAGGTACTGTTGTCTATCAGTTGGCAAGCTGCGCACACAATGCCAGTGTTGTACAGCTTCCTTCTTCACCTTTCCGAAGCTGCCGCTCTCTCCGGCTGGCGGAGGCGAAGAAGCGGCTTCTTCGCGCAAAGACGATTGTGCCGCTCACAGTGCTCTCCAGAGCGCGGCTTCTGCCGAAAGAGGCCCGGGAGCGGCGCTTAGCTCCGGAGAACATCGTACCTTGGTCTTTAGCGTCTTTTGTAGTCTACATCTTAGCAGAAAGCTTTTCCACTATGTCTGGCAGGGAGAAACTGTGCCAGCACAGAAAACATCTCCCATCGTGTTTTTGAGGTTGCAGAAAGGTGTGCAGAGTGTTTTGCAAGAAGAGAGAGAAAGTTGTCCAAAACAGCTTCCAATGGAATGTTCATGTGATTGGAAAAATCAGGTGAGTGCAAAGGTACTGTTGTCTATCAGTTGGCAAGCTGCGCACACAATGCCAGTGTTGTACAGCTTCTTTCTTCACATTTCCGAAGCTGCCGCTCTCTCCGGCTGGCGGAGGCGAAGAAGCGGCTTCTTCGCGCAAAGACGATTGTGCCGCTCACAGTGCTCTCCTGAGCGCGGCTTCTGCCGAAAGAAGCCCGGGAGCGGCGCTTAGCTCCGGAGAGCATCGTACCTTGGTCTTTAGCGTCTTTTGTAGTCTACATCTTAGCAGAAAGCTTTTCCACTATGTCTGGCAGGGAGAAACTGTGCCAGCACAGAAAACATCTCCCATCGTGTTTTTGAGGTTGCATAGGGGTCTGCCAAGTGTTTGGCAGGAAGAGAAGGAAAGTTGTCCAAAACAGCTTCCAATGGAATGTTCATGTGATTGGAAAAGGCAGGAGAGTGCAAAGGTACTGTTTTCTATCAGTTGGCAAGCTGCGCACACAATGCCAGTGTTGTACAGCTTCCTTCTTCACCTTTCCGAAGCTGCCGCTCTCTCCGGCTGGCGGAGGCGAAGAAGCGGCTTCTTCGCGCAAAGACGATTGTGCCGCTCACAGTGCTCTCCTTAGCGCGGCTTCTGCCGAAAGACGCCCGGGAGCGGCGCTTAGCTCCGGAGAGCATCGTATCTTGCTCTCTAGCGTCTTTTGTAGTCTACATCTTAGCAGAAAGCTTTTCCACTATGTCTGGCAGGGAGAAACTGTGCCAGCACAGAAAACATCTCCCATCGTGTTTTTGAGGTTGCAGAAAGGTGTGCAGAGTGTTTTGGAAAAAGAGAGAGAAAGTTGTCCAAAACAGCTTCCAATGGAATGTTCATGTGATTGGAAAAGGCAGGAGAGTGCAAAGGTACTGTTTTCTATCAGTTGGCAAGCTGCGCACACAATGCCAGTGTTGTACAGCTTCCTTCTTCACCTTTCCGAAGCTGCCGCTCTCTCCGGCTGGCGGAGGCGAAGAAGCGGCTTCTTCGCGCAAAGACGATTGTGCCGCTCACAGTGCTCTCCTTAGCGCGGCTTCTGCCGAAAGACGCCCGGGAGCGGCGCTTAGCTCCGGAGAACATCGTACCTTGGTCTTTAGCGTCTTTTGTAGTCTACATCTTAGCAGAAAGCTTTTCCACTATGTCTGGCAGGGAGAAACTGTGCCAGCACAGAAAACATCTCCCATCGTGTTTTTGAGGTTGCAGAAAGGTGTGCAGAGTGTTTTGCAAGAAGAGAGAGAAAGTTGTCCAAAACAGCTTCCAATGGAATGTTCATGTGATTGGAAAAATGAGGTGAGTGCAAAGGTACTGTTGTCTATCAGTTGGCAAGCTGCGCACACAATGCCAGTGTTGTACAGCTTCTTTCTTCACATTTCCGAAGCTGCCGCTCTCTCCGGCTGGCGGAGGCGAAGAAGCGGCTTCTTCGCGCAAAGACGATTGTGCCGCTCCCAGTGCTCTCCTGAGCGCGGCTTCTGCCGAAAGAAGCCCGGGAGCGGCGCTTAGCTCCGGAGAGCATCGTACCTTGGTCTTTAGCGTCTTTTGTAGTCTACATCTTAGCAGAAAGCTTTTCCACTATGTCTGGCAGGGAGAAACTGTGCCAGCACAGAAAACATCTCCCATCGTGTTTTTGAGGTTGCATAGGGGTCTGCCAAGTGTTTGGCAGGAAGAAAAGAAAAGTTGTCCAAAACAGCTTCCAATGGAATGTTCATGTGATTGGAAAAGGCAGGAGAGTGCAAAGGTACTGTTTTCTATCAGTTGGCAAGCTGCGCACACAATGCCAGTGTTGTACAGCTTCCTTCTTCACCTTTCCGAAGCTGCCGCTCTCTCCGGCTGGCGGAGGCGAAGAAGCGGCTTCTTTGCTCAAAGACGATTGTGCCGCTCACAGTGCTCTCCTTAGCGCGGCTTCTGCCGAAAGACGCCCGGGAGCGGCGCTTAGCTCCGGAGAGCATCGTATCTTGCTCTCTAGCGTCTTTTGTAGTCTACATCTTAGCAGAAAGCTTTTCCACTATGTCTGGCAGGGAGAAACTGTGCCAGCACAGAAAACATCTCCCATCGTGTTTTTGAGGTTGCAGAAAGGTGTGCAGAGTGTTTTGGAAAAAGAGAGAGAAAGTTGTCCAAAACAGCTTCCAATGGAATGTTCATGTGATTGGAAAAGGCAGGAGAGTGCAAAGGTACTGTTTTCTATCAGTTGGCAAGCTGCGCACACAATGCCAGTGTTGTACAGCTTCCTTCTTCACCTTTCCGAAGCTGCCGCTCTCTCCGGCTGGCGGAGGCGAAGAAGCGGCTTCTTCGCGCAAAGACGATTGTGCCGCTCACAGTGCTCTCCGGAGCGCGGCTTCTGCCGAAAGACGCCCGGGAGCGGCGCTTAGCTCCGGAGAGCATCGTACCTTGGTCTTTAGCGTCTTTTGTAGTCTACATCTTAGCAGAAAGCTTTTCCACTATGTCTGGCAGGGAGAAACTGTGCCAGCACAGAAAACATCTCCCATCGTGTTTTTGAGGTTGCAGAAAGGTGTGCAGAGTGTTGTGCAAGAAGAGAGAGAAAGTAGTCCAAATCAGCTTCCAATGGAATGTTCATGTGATTGGAAAAGGCAGGAGAGTGCAAAGGTACTGTTTTCTATCAGTTGGCAAGCTGCGCACACAATGCCAGTGTTGTACAGCTTCCTTCTTCACCTTTCCGAAGCTGCCGCTCTCTCCGGCTGGCGGAGGCGAAGAAGCGGCTTCTTCGCGCAAAGACGATTGTGCCGCTCACAGTGCTCTCCTTAGCACGGCTTCTGCCGAAAGACGCCCGGGAGCGGCCCTGAGCTCCGGAGAGCATCGTACCTTGCTCTCTAGCGTCTTTTGTAGTCTACATCTTAGCAGAAAGCTTTTCCACTATGTCTGGCAGGGAGAAACTGTGCCAGCACAGAAAACATCTCCCATCGTGTTTTTGAGGTTGCAGAAAGGTGTGCAGAGTGTTTTGCAAGAAGAGAGAGAAAGTTGTCCAAAACAGCTTCCAATGGAATGTTCATGTGATTGGAAAAATCAGGTGAGTTCAAAGGTACTGTTGTCTATCAGTTGGCAAGCTGCGCACACAATGCCAGTGTTGTACAGCTTCTTTCTTCACATTTCCGAAGCTGCCGCTCTCTCCGGCTGGCGGAGGCGAAGAAGCGGCTTCTTCGCGCAAAGACGATTGTGCCGCTCACAGTGCTCTCCTGAGCGCGGCTTCTGCCGAAAGAAGCCCGGGAGCGGCGCTTAGCTCCGGAGAGCATCGTACCTTGGTCTTTAGCGTCTTTTGTAGTCTACATCTTAGCAGAAAGCTTTTCCACTATGTCTGGCAGGGAGAAACTGTGCCAGCACAGAAAACATCTCCCATCGTGTTTTTGAGGTTGCATAGGGGTCTGCCAAGTGTTTGGCAGGAAGAGAAGGAAAGTTGTCCAAAACAGCTTCCAATGGAATGTTCATGTGATTGGAAAAGGCAGGAGAGTGCAAAGGTACTGTTTTCTATCAGTTGGCAAGCTGCGCACACAATGCCAGTGTTGTACAGCTTCCTTCTTCACCTTTCCGAAGCTGCCGCTCTCTCCGGCTGGCGGAGGCGAAGAAGCGGCTTCTTCGCGCAAAGACGATTGTGCCGCTCACAGTGCTCTCCTTAGCGCGGCTTCTGCCGAAAGACGCCCGGGAGCGGCGCTTAGCTCCGGAGAGCATCGTATCTTGCTCTCTAGCGTCTTTTGTAGTCTACATCTTAGCAGAAAGCTTTTCCACTATGTCTGGCAGGGAGAAACTGTGCCAGCACAGAAAACATCTCCCATCGTGTTTTTGAGGTTGCAGAAAGGTGTGCAGAGTGTTTTGGAAAAAGAGAGAGAAAGTTGTCCAAAACAGCTTCCAATGGAATGTTCATGTGATTGGAAAAGGCAGGAGATTGCAAAGGTACTGTTTTCTATCAGTTGGCAAGCTGCGCACACAATGCCAGTGTTGTACAGCTTCCTTCTTCACCTTTCCGAAGCTGCCGCTCTCTCCGGCTGGCGGAGGCGAAGAAGCGGCTTCTTCGCGCAAAGACGATTGTGCCGCTCACAGTGCTCTCCGGAGCGCGGCTTCTGCCGAAAGACGCCCGGGAGCGGCGCTTAGCTCCGGAGAGCATCGTACCTTTGTCTCTAGCGTCTTTTGTAGTCTACATCTTAGCAGAAAGCTTTTCCACTATGTCTGGCAGGGAGAAACTGTGCCAGCACAGAAAACATCTCCCATCGTGTTTTTGAGGTTGCAGAAAGGTGTGCAGAGTGTTGTGCAAGAAGAGAGAGAAAGTTGTCCAAAACAGCTTCCAATGGAATGTTCATGTGATTGGAAATGGCAGAAGACTGTAAAGGTACTGTTGTCTATCAGTTGGCAAGCTGCGCGCACAATGCCAGTGTTGTACAGCTTCCTTCTTCACCTTTCCGAAGCTGCCGCTCTCTCCGGCTGGCGGAGGCGAAGAAGCGGCTTCTTCGCGCAAAGACGATTGTGCCGCTCACAGTGCTCTCCGGAGCGCGGCTTCTGCCGAAAGACGCCCGGGAGCGGCGCTTAGCTCCGGAGAGCATCGTACCTTTGTCTCTAGCGTCTTTTGTAGTCTACATCTTAGCAGAAAGCTTTTCCACTATGTCTGGCAGGGAGAAACTGTGCCAGCACAGAAAACATCTCCCATCGTGTTTTTGAGGTTGCAGAAAGGTGTGCAGAGTGTTGTGCAAGAAGAGAGAGAAAGTTGTCCAAAACAGCTTCCAATGGAATGTTCATGTGATTGGAAATGGCAGAAGACTGTAAAGGTACTGTTGTCTATCAGTTGGCAAGCTGCGCGCACAATGCCAGTGTTGTACAGCTTCCTTCTTCACCTTTCCGAAGCTGCCGCTCTCTCCGGCTGGCGGAGGCGAAGAAGCGGCTTCTTCGCGCAAAGACGATTGTGCCGCTCACAGTGCTCTCCTGAGCGCGGCTTCTGCCGAAAGAAGCCCGGGAGCGGCGCTTAGCTCCGGAGAGCATCGTACCTTGGTCTTTAGCGTCTTTTGTAGTCTACATCTTAGCAGAAAGCTTTTCCACTATGTCTGGCAGGGAGAAACTGTGCCAGCACAGAAAACATCTCCCATCGTGTTTTTGAGGTTGCAGAAAGGTGTGCAGAGTGTTTTGCAAGAAGAGAGAGAAAGTTGTCCAAAACACCTTCCAATGGAATGTTCATGTGATTGGAAAAGACAGGAGAGTGCAAAGGTACTGTTGTCTATCAGTTGGCAAGCTGCGCACACAATGCCAGTGTTGTACAGCTTCCTTCTTCACCTTTCCGAAGCTGCCGCTCTCTCCGGCTGGCGGAGGCGAAGAAGCGGCTTCTTCGCGCAAAGACGATTGTGCCGCTCACAGTGCTCTCCGGAGCGCGGCTTCTGCCGAAAGACGCCCGGGAGCGGCGCTTAGCTCCGGAGAGCATCGTACCTTGGTCTTTAGCGTCTTTTGTAGTCTACATCTTAGCAGAAAGCTTTTCCACTATGTCTGGCAGGGAGAAACTGTGCCAGCACAGAAAACATCTGCCATCGTGTTTTTGAGGTTGCAGAAAGGTGTGCAGAGTGTTTTGCAAGAAGAGAGAGAAAGTTGTCCAAAACAGCTTCCAATGGAATGTTCATGTGATTGGAAAAGGCAGGAGAGTGCAAAGGTACTGTTTTCTATCAGTTGGCAAGCTGCGCACACAATGCCAGTGTTGTACAGCTTCCTTCTTCACCTTTCCGAAGCTGCCGCTCTCTCCGGCTGGCGGAGGCGAAGAAGCGGCTTCTTCGCGCAAAGACGATTGTGCCGCTCACAGCGCTCTCCTTAGCGCGGCTTCTGCCGAAAGACGCCCGGGAGCGGCGCTTAGCTCCGGAGAGCATCGTACCTTGCTCTCTAGCGTCTTTTGTAGTCTACATCTTAGCAGAAAGCTTTTCCACTATGTCTGGCAGGGAGAAACTGTGCCAGCACAGAAAACATCTCCCATCGTGTTTTTGAGGTTGCAGAAAGGTGTGCAGAGTGTTTTGCAAGAAGAGAGAGAAAGTTGTCCAAAACAGCTTCCAATGGAATGTTCATGTGATTGGAAAAGGCAGGAGAGTGCAAAGGTACTGTTGTCTATCAGTTGGCAAGCTGCGCACACAATGCCAGTGTTGTACAGCTTCCTTCTTCACCTTTCCGAAGCTGCCGCTCTCTCCGGCTGGCGGAGGCGAAGAAGCGGCTTCTTCGCGCAAAGACGATTGTACCGCTCACAGGGCTCTCCTTAGCGCGGCTTCTGCCGAAAGACGCCCGGGAGCGGCGCTTAGCTCCGGAGAGCATCGTACCTTTGTCTTTAGCGTCTTTTGTAGTCTACATCTTAGCAGAAAGCTTTTCCACTATGTCTGGCAGGGAGAAACTGTGCCAGCACAGAAAACATCTCCCATCGTGTTTTTGAGGTTGCAGAAAGGTCTGCCAAGTGTTTGGCAGGAAGAGAAGGAAAGTTGTCAAAAACAGCTTCCAATGGAATGTTCATGTGATTGGAAAAGGCAGGAGAGTGCAAAGGTACTGTTTTCTATCTGTTGGCAAGCTGCGCGCACAATGCCAGTGTTGTACAGCTTCCTTCTTCACCTTTCCGAAGCTGCCGCTCTCTCCGGCTGGCGGAGGCGAAGAAGCGGCTTCTTCGCGCAAAGACGATTGTGCCGCTCACAGTGCTCTCCTTAGCGCGGCTTCTGCCGAAAGACGCCCGGGAGCGGCGCTTAGCTCCGGAGAGCATCGTACCTTGGTCTTAAGCGTCTTTTGTAGTCTACATCTTAGCAGAAAGCTTTTCCACTATGTCTGGCAGGGAGAAACTGTGCCAGCACAGAAAACATCTCCCATCGTGTTTTTGAGGTTGCATAGGGGTCTGCCAAGTGTTTGGCAGGAAGAGAAGGAAAGTTGTCAACAACAGATTCCAATGGAATGTTCATGTGATTGGAAAAGGCAGGAGAGTGCAAAAGTACTGTTTTCTATCAGTTGGCAAGCTGCGCACACAATGGCAGTGTTGTACAGCTTCTTTCTTCACCTTTCCGAAGGTGCCGCTCTCTCCGGCTGGCGGAGGCGAAGAAGCGGCTTCTTCACGCAAAGACGATTGTGCCGCTCACAGTGCTCTCCGGAGCGCGGCTTCTGCCGAAAGACGCCCGGGAGCGGCGCTTAGCTCCGGAGAGGATCGTACCTTGGTCTTTAGCGTCTTTTGTAGTCTACATCTTAGCAGAAAGCTTTTCCACTATGTCTGGCAGGGAGAAACTGTGCCAGCACAGAAAACATCTCCCATCGTGTTTTTGAGGTTGCAGAAAGGTGTGCCGAGTGTTTTGGAATAAGAGACAGAAAATTGTCCAAAACAGCTTCCAATGGAAGGTTCATGAGATTGGAAAAGGCAGGAGAGTGCAAAGGTACTGTTGTCTATCAGTTGGCAAGCTGCGCACACAATGCCAGTGTTGTACAGCTTCCTTCTTCACCTTTCCGAAGCTGCCGCTCTCTCCGGCTGGCGGAGGCGAAGAAGCGGCTTCTTCCCCCAAAGACGATTGTGCCGCTCACAGTGCTCTCCGGAGGGCGGCTTCTGTCGAAAGACGCCCGGGAGCGGCGCTTAGCTCCGGAGAGCATCGTACCTTGGTCTTTAGCGTCTTTTGTAGTCTACATCTTAGCAGAAAGCTTTTCCACTATGTCTGGCAGGGAGAAACTGTGCCAGCACAGAAAACATCTCCCATCGTGTTTTTGAGGTTGCAGAAAGGTGTGCAGAGTGTTTTGCAAGAAGAGAGAGAAAGTTGTCCAAAACAGCTTCCAATGGAATGTTCATGTGATTGGAAAAATCAGGTGAGTGTAAAGGTACTGTTGTCTATCAGTTGGCAAGCTGCGCACACAATGCCAGTGTTGTACAGCTTCTTTCTTCACATTTCCGAAGCTGCCGCTCTCTCCGGCTGGCGGAGGCGAAGAAGCGGATTCTTCGCGCAAAGACGATTGTGCCGCTCACAGTGCTCTCCTGAGCGCGGCTTCTGCCGAAAGAAGCCCGGGAGCGGCGCTTAGCTCCGGAGAGCATCGTACCTTGGTCTTTAGCGTCTTTTGTAGTCTACATCTTAGCAGAAAGCTTTTCCACTATGTCTGGCAGGGAGAAACTGTGCCAGCACAGAAAACATCTCCCATCGTGTTTTTGAGGTTGCATAGGGGTCTGCCAAGTGTTTGGCAGGAAGAAAAGGAAAGTTGTCCAAAACAGCTTCCAATGGAATGTTCATGTGATTGGAAAAGGCAGGAGAGTGCAAAGGTACTGTTTTCTATCAGTTGGCAAGCTGCGCACACAATGCCAGTGTTGTACAGCTTCCTTCTTCACCTTTCCGAAGCTGCCGCTCTCTCCGGCTGGCGGAGGCGAAGAAGCGGCTTCTTCGCGCAAAGACGATTGTGCCGCTCACAGTGCTCTCCTTAGCGCGGCTTCTGCCGAAAGACGCCCGGGAGCGGCGCTTAGCTCCGGAGAACATCGTACCTTGGTCTTTAGCGTCTTTTGTAGTCTACATCTTAGCAGAAAGCTTTTCCACTATGTCTGGCAGGGAGAAACTGTGCCAGCACAGAAAACATCTCCCATCGTGTTTTTGAGGTTGCAGAAAGGTGTGCAGAGTGTTTTGCAAGAAGAGAGAGAAAGTTGTCCAAAACAGCTTCCAATGGAATGTTCATGTGATTGGAAAAATGAGGTGAGTGCAAAGGTACTGTTGTCTATCAGTTGGCAAGCTGCGCACACAATGCCAGTGTTGTACAGCTTCTTTCTTCACATTTCCGAAGCTGCCGCTCTCTCCGGCTGGCGGAGGCGAAGAAGCGGCTTCTTCGCGCAAAGACGATTGTGCCGCTCCCAGTGCTCTCCTGAGCGCGGCTTCTGCCGAAAGAAGCCCGGGAGCGGCGCTTAGCTCCGGAGAGCATCGTACCTTGGTCTTTAGCGTCTTTTGTAGTCTACATCTTAGCAGAAAGCTTTTCCACTATGTCTGGCAGGGAGAAACTGTGCCAGCACAGAAAACATCTCCCATCGTGTTTTTGAGGTTGCATAGGGGTCTGCCAAGTGTTTGGCAGGAAGAAAAGAAAAGTTGTCCAAAACAGCTTCCAATGGAATGTTCATGTGATTGGAAAAGGCAGGAGAGTGCAAAGGTACTGTTTTCTATCAGTTGGCAAGCTGCGCACACAATGCCAGTGTTGTACAGCTTCCTTCTTCACCTTTCCGAAGCTGCCGCTCTCTCCGGCTGGCGGAGGCGAAGAAGCGGCTTCTTTGCTCAAAGACGATTGTGCCGCTCACAGTGCTCTCCTTAGCGCGGCTTCTGCCGAAAGACGCCCGGGAGCGGCGCTTAGCTCCGGAGAGCATCGTATCTTGCTCTCTAGCGTCTTTTGTACTCTACATCTTAGCAGAAAGCTTTTCCACTATGTCTGGCAGGGAGAAACTGTGCCAGCACAGAAAACATCTCCCATCGTGTTTTTGAGGTTGCAGAAAGGTGTGCAGAGTGTTTTGGAAAAAGAGAGAGAAAGTTGTCCAAAACAGCTTCCAATGGAATGTTCATGTGATTGGAAAAGGCAGGAGAGTGCAAAGGTACTGTTTTCTATCAGTTGGCAAGCTGCGCACACAATGCCAGTGTTGTACAGCTTCCTTCTTCACCTTTCCGAAGCTGCCGCTCTCTCCGGCTGGCGGAGGCGAAGAAGCGGCTTCTTCGCGCAAAGACGATTGTGCCGCTCACAGTGCTCTCCGGAGCGCGGCTTCTGCCGAAAGACGCCCGGGAGCGGCGCTTAGCTCCGGAGAGCATCGTACCTTGGTCTTTAGCGTCTTTTGTAGTCTACATCTTAGCAGAAAGCTTTTCCACTATGTCTGGCAGGGAGAAACTGTGCCAGCACAGAAAACATCTCCCATCGTGTTTTTGAGGTTGCAGAAAGGTGTGCAGAGTGTTGTGCAAGAAGAGAGAGAAAGTAGTCCAAATCAGCTTCCAATGGAATGTTCATGTGATTGGAAAAGGCAGGAGAGTGCAAAGGTACTGTTTTCTATCAGTTGGCAAGCTGCGCACACAATGCCAGTGTTGTACAGCTTCCTTCTTCACCTTTCCGAAGCTGCCGCTCTCTCCGGCTGGCGGAGGCGAAGAAGCGGCTTCTTCGCGCAAAGATGATTGTGCCGCTCACAGTGCTCTCCTTAGCACGGCTTCTGCCGAAAGACGCCCGGGAGCGGCCCTGAGCTCCGGAGAGCATCGTACCTTGCTCTCTAGCGTCTTTTGTAGTCTACATCTTAGCAGAAAGCTTTTCCACTATGTCTGGCAGGGAGAAACTGTGCCAGCACAGAAAACATCTCCCATCGTGTTTTTGAGGTTGCAGAAAGGTGTGCAGAGTGTTTTGCAAGAAGAGAGAGAAAGTTGTCCAAAACAGCTTCCAATGGAATGTTCATGTGATTGGAAAAATCAGGTGAGTTCAAAGGTACTGTTGTCTATCAGTTGGCAAGCTGCGCACACAATGCCAGTGTTGTACAGCTTCTTTCTTCACATTTCCGAAGCTGCCGCTCTCTCCGGCTGGCGGAGGCGAAGAAGCGGATTCTTCGCGCAAAGACGATTGTGCCGCTCACAGTGCTCTCCTGAGCGCGGCTTCTGCCGAAAGAAGCCCGGGAGCGGCGCTTAGCTCCGGAGAGCATCGTACCTTGGTCTTTAGCGTCTTTTGTAGTCTACATCTTAGCAGAAAGCTTTTCCACTATGTCTGGCAGGGAGAAACTGTGCCAGCACCGAAAACATCTCCCATCGTGTTTTTGAGGTTGCATAGGGGTCTGCCAAGTGTTTGGCAGGAAGAGAAGGAAAGTTGTCCAAAACAGCTTCCAATGGAATGTTCATGTGATTGGAAAAGGCAGGAGAGTGCAAAGGTACTGTTTTCTATCAGTTGGCAAGCTGCGCACACAATGCCAGTGTTGTACAGCTTCCTTCTTCACCTTTCCGAAGCTGCCGCTCTCTCCGGCTGGCGGAGGCGAAGAAGCGGCTTCTTCGCGCAAAGACGATTGTGCCGCTCACAGTGCTCTCCTTAGCGCGGCTTCTGCCGAAAGACGCCCGGGAGCGGCGCTTAGCTCCGGAGAACATCGTACCTTGCTCTCTAGCGTCTTTTGTAGTCTACATCTTAGCAGAAAGCTTTTCCACTATGTCTGGCAGGGAGAAACTGTGCCAGCACAGAAAACATCTCCCATCGTGTTTTTGAGGTTGCAGAAAGGTGTGCAGAGTGTTTTGCAAGAAGAGAGAGAAAGTTGTCCAAAACAGCTTCCAATGGAATGTTCATGTGATTGGAAAAATCAGGTGAGTGCAAAGGTACTGTTGTCTATCAGTTGGCAAGCTGCGCACACAATGCCAGTGTTGTACAGCTTCTTTCTTCACATTTCCGAAGCTGCCGCTCTCTCCGGCTGGCGGAGGCGAAGAAGCGGCTTCTTCGCGCAAAGACGACTGTACCGCTCACAGGGCTCTCCTGAGCGCGGCTTATGCCGAAAGAAGCCCGGGAGCGGCGCTTAGCTCTGGAGAGCATCGTACCTTGGTCTTTAGCGTCTTTTGTAGTCTACATCTTAGCAGAAAGCTTTTCCACTATGTCTGGCAGGGAGAAACTGTGCCAGCACAGAAAACATCTCCCATCGTGTTTTTGAGGTTGCATAGGTGTCTGCCAAGTGTTTGGCAGGGAGAAAAGGAAAGTTGTCCAAAACAGCTTCCAATGGAATGTTCATGTGATTGGAAAAGGCAGGAGAGTGCAAAGGTACTGTTTTCTATCAGTTGGCAAGCTGCGCACACAATGCCAGTGTTGTACAGCTTCCTTCTTCACCTTTCCGAAGCTGCCGCTCTCTCCGGCTGGCGGAGGCGAAGAAGCGGCTTCTTCGCGCAAAGACGATTGTGCCGCTCACAGTGCTCTCCTTAGCGCGGCTTCTGCCGAAAGACGCCCGGGAGCGGCGCTTAGCTCCGGAGAGCATCGTATCTTGCTCTCTAGCGTCTTTTGTAGTCTACATCTTAGCAGAAAGCTTTTCCACTATGTCTGGCAGGGAGAAACTGTGCCAGCACAGAAAACATCTCCCATCGTGTTTTTGAGGTTGCAGAAAGGTGTGCAGAGTGTTTTGGAAAAAGAGAGAGAAAGTTGTCCAAAACAGCTTCCAATGGAATATTCATGTGATTGGAAAAGGCAGGAGAGTGCAAAGGTACTGTTTTCTATCAGTTGGCAAGCTGCGCACACAATGCCAGTGTTGTACAGCTTCCTTCTTCACCTTTCCGAAGCTGCCGCTCTCTCCGGCTGGCGGAGGCGAAGAAGCGGCTTCTTCGCGCAAAGACGATTGTGCCGCTCACAGTGCTCTCCGGAGCGCGGCTTCTGCCGAAAGACGCCCGGGAGCGGCGCTTAGCTCCGGAGAGCATCGTACCTTTGTCTCTAGCGTCTTTTGTAGTCTACATCTTAGCAGAAAGCTTTTCCACTATGTCTGGCAGGGAGAAACTGTGCCAGCACAGAAAACATCTCCCATCGTGTTTTTGAGGTTGCATAGGGGTCTGCCAAGTGTTTGGCAGGAAGAGAAGGAAAGTTGTCAACAACAGATTCCAATGGAATGTTCATGTGATTGGAAAAGGCAGGAGAGTGCAAAGGTACTGTTGTCTATCAGTTGGCAAGCTGTGCACACAATGCCAGTGTTGTACAGCTTCTTTCTTCACCTTTCCGAAGCTGCCGCTCTCTCCGGCTGGCGGAGGCGAAGAAGCGGCTTCTTCGCGCAAAGACGATTGTGCCGCTCACAGTGCTCTCCGGAGCGCGGCTTCTGCCGAAAGACGCCCGGGAGCGGCGCTTAGCTCCGGAGAGGATCGTACCTTGGTCTTTAGCGTCTTTTGTAGTCTACATCTTAGCAGAAAGCTTTTCCACTATGTCTGGCAGGGAGAAACTGTGCCAGCACAGAAAACATCTCCCATCGTGTTTTTGGGGTTGCAGAAAGGTGTGCCGAGTGTTTTGGAATAAGAGACAGAAAATTGTCCAAAACAGCTTCCAATGGAATGTTCATGTGATTGGAAAAGGCAGGAGAGTGCAAAGGTACTGTTGTCTATCAGTTGGCAAGCTGCGCACACAATGCCAGTGTTGTACAGCTTCCTTCTTCACCTTTCCGAAGCTGCCGCTCTCTCCGGCTGGCGGAGGCGAAGAAGCGGCTTCTTCGCGCAAAGACGATTGTGCCGCTCACAGTGCTCTCCGGAGCGCGGCTTCTGTCGAAAGACGCCCGGGAGCGGCGCTTAGCTCCGGAGAGCATCGTACCTTGGTCTTTAGCGTCTTTTGTAGTCTACATCTTAGCAGAAAGCTTTTCCACTATGTCTGGCAGGGAGAAACTGTGCCAGCACAGAAAACATCTCCCATCGTGTTTTTGAGGTTGCAGAAAGGTGTGCAGAGTGTTTTGCAAGAAGAGAGAGAAAGTTGTCCAAAACAGCTTCCAATGGAATGTTCATGTGATTGGAAAAATCAGGTGAGTGCAAAGGTACTGTTGTCTATCAGTTGGCAAGCTGCGCACACAATGCCAGTGTTGTACAGCTTCTTTCTTCACATTTCCGAAGCTGCCGCTCTCTCCGGCTGGCGGAGGCGAAGAAGCGGATTCTTCGCGCAAAGACGATTGTGCCGCTCACAGTGCTCTCCTGAGCGCGGCTTCTGCCGAAAGAAGCCCGGGAGCGGCGCTTAGCTCCGGAGAGCATCGTACCTTGGTCTTTAGCGTCTTTTGTAGTCTACATCTTAGCAGAAAGCTTTTCCACTATGTCTGGCAGGGAGAAACTGTGCCAGCACAGAAAACATCTCCCATCGTGTTTTTGAGGTTGCATAGGGGTCTGCCAAGTGTTTGGCAGGAAGAAAAGGAAAGTTGTCCAAAACAGCTTGCAATGGAATGTTCATGTGATTGGAAAAGGCAGGAGAGTGCAAAGGTACTGTTTTCTATCAGTTGGCAAGCTGCGCACACAATGCCAGTGTTGTACAGCTTCCTTCTTCACCTTTCCGAAGCTGCCGCTCTCTCCGGCTGGCGGAGGCGAAGAAGCGGCTTCTTCGCGCAAAGACGATTGTGCCGCTCACAGTGCTCTCCTTAGCGCGGCTTCTGCCGAAAGACGCCCGGGAGCGGCGCTTAGCTCCGGAGAACATCGTACCTTGGTCTTTAGCGTCTTTTGTAGTCTACATCTTAGCAGAAAGCTTTTCCACTATGTCTGGCAGGGAGAAACTGTGCCAGCACAGAAAACATCTCCCATCGTGTTTTTGAGGTTGCAGAAAGGTGTGCAGAGTGTTTTGCAAGAAGAGAGAGAAAGTTGTCCAAAACAGCTTCCAATGGAATGTTCATGTGATTGGAAAAATCAGGTGAGTGCAAAGGTACTGTTGTCTATCAGTTGGCAAGCTGCGCACACAATGCCAGTGTTGTACAGCTTCTTTCTTCACATTTCCGAAGCTGCCGCTCTCTCCGGCTGGCGGAGGCGAAGAAGCGGCTTCTTCGCGCAAAGACGATTGTGCCGCTCACAGTGCTCTCCTGAGCGCGGCTTCTGCCGAAAGAAGCCCGGGAGCGGCGCTTAGCTCCGGAGAGCATCGTACCTTGGTCTTTAGCGTCTTTTGTAGTCTACATCTTAGCAGAAAGCTTTTCCACTATGTCTGGCAGGGAGAAACTGTGCCAGCACAGAAAACATCTCCCATCGTGTTTTTGAGGTTGCATAGGGGTCTGCCGAGTGTTTGGCAGGAAGAAAAGGAAAGTTGTCCAAAACAGCTTCCAATGGAATGTTCATGTGATTGGAAAAGGCAGGAGAGTGCAAAGGTACTGTTTTCTATCAGTTGGCAAGCTGCGCACACAATGCCAGTGTTGTACAGCTTCCTTCTTCACCTTTCCGAAGCTGCCGCTCTCTCCGGCTGGCGGAGGCGAAGAAGCGGCTTCTTCGCGCAAAGACGATTGTGCCGCTCACAGTGCTCTCCTTAGCGCGGCTTCTGCCGAAAGACGCCCGGGAGCGGCGCTTAGCTCCGGAGAGCATCGTACCTTGGTCTTTAGCGTCTTTTGTAGTCTACATCTTAGCAGAAAGCTTTTCCACTATGTCTGGCAGGGAGAAACTGTGCCAGCACAGAAAACATCTCCCATCGTGTTTTTGAGGTTGCAGAAAGGTGTGCAGAGTGTTTTGCAAGAAGAGAGAGAAAGTTGTCCAAAACAGCTTCCAATGGAATGTTCATGTGATTGGAAAAGGCAGGAGAGTGCAAAGGTACTGTTTTCTATCAGTTGGCAAGCTGCGCACACAATGCCAGTGTTGTACAGCTTCCTTCTTCACCTTTCCGAAGCTGCCGCTCTCTCCGGCTGGCGGAGGCGAAGAAGCGGCTTCTTCGCGCAAAGACGATTGTGCCGCTCACAGTGCTCTCCGGAGCGCGGCTTCTGCCGAAAGACGCCCGGGAGCGGCGCTTAGCTCCGGAGAGCATCGTACCTTTGTCTCTAGCGTCTTTTGTAGTCTACATCTTAGCAGAAAGCTTTTCCACTATGTCTGGCAGGGAGAAACTGTGCCAGCACAGAAAACATCTCCCATCGTGTTTTTGAGGTTGCAGAAAGGTGTGCAGAGTTTTGTGCAAGAAGAGAGAGAAAGTAGTCCAAATCAGCTTCCAATGGAATGTTCATGTGATTGGAAAAGGCAGGAGAGTGCAAAGGTACTGTTTTCTATCAGTTGGCAAGCTGCGCACACAATGCCAGTGTTGTACAGCTTCCTTCTTCACCTTTCCGAAGCTGCCGCTCTCTCCGGCTGGCGGAGGCGAAGAAGCGGCTTCTTCGCGCAAAGACGATTGTGCCGCTCACAGTGCTCTCCTTAGCACGGCTTCTGCCGAAAGACGCCCGGGAGCGGCCCTGAGCTCCGGAGAGCATCGTACCTTGCTCTCTAGCGTCTTTTGTAGTCTACATCTTAGCAGAAAGCTTTTCCACTATGTCTGGCAGGGAGAAACTGTGCCAGCACAGAAAACATCTCCCATCGTATTCTAGAAGTTGCAGAAAGGTGTGCAGAGTGTTTTGCAAGAAGAGAGAGAAAGTTGTCCAAAACAGCTTCCAATGGAATGTTCATGTGATTGGAAAAGGCAGGAGAGTGCAAAGGTACTGTTTTCTATCAGTTGGCAAGCTGCGCACACAATGCCAGTGTTGTACAGCTTCCTTCTTCACCTTTCCGAAGCTGCCGCTCTCTCCGGCTGGCGGAGGCGAAGAAGCGGCTTCTTTGCTCAAAGACGATTGTGCCGCTCACAGTGCGCTCCTTAGCGCAGCTTCTGCCGAAAGACGCCCGGGAGCGGCGCTTAGCTCCGGAGAGCATCGTACCTTGGTCTTTAGCGTCTTTTGTAGTCTACATCTTAGCAGAAAGCTTTTCCACTATGTCTGGCAGGGAGAAACTGTGCCAGCACAGAAAACATCTCCCATCGTGTTTTTGAGGTTGCATAGGGGTCTGCCAAGTGTTTGGCAGGAAGAAAAGGAAAGTTGTCCAAAACAGCTTCCAATGGAATGTTCATGTGATTGGAAAAGGCAGGAGAGTGCAAAGGTACTGTTGTCTATCAGTTGGCAAGCTGTGCACACAATGCCAGTGTTGTACAGCTTCCTTCTTCACCTTTCCGAAGCTGCCGCTCTCTCCGGCTGGCGGAGGCGAAGAAGCGGCTTCTTCGCGCAAAGACGATTGTGCCGCTCACAGTGCTCTCCTTAGCGCGGCTTCTGCCGAAAGACGCCCGGGAGCGGCGCTTAGCTCCGGAGAGCATCGTACCTTGGTCTTTAGCGTCTTTTGTAGTCTACATCTTAGCAGAAAGCTTTTCCACTATGTCTGGCAGGGAGAAACTGTGCCAGCACAGAAAACATCTCCCATCGTGTTTTTGAGGTTGCAGAAAGGTGTGCAGAGTGTTTTGCAAGAAGAGAGAGAAAGTTGTCCAAAACAGCTTCCAATGGAATGTTCATGTGATTGGAAAAATCAGGTGAGTGCAAAGGTACTGTTGTCTATCAGTTGGCAAGCTGCGCACACAATGCCAGTGTTGTACAGCTTCTTTCTTCACATTTCCGAAGCTGCCGCTCTCTCCGGCTGGCGGAGGCGAAGAAGCGGCTTCTTCGCGCAAAGACGATTGTGCCGCTCACAGTGCTCTCCTGAGCGCGGCTTCTGCCGAAAGAAGCCCGGGAGCGGCGCTTAGCTCCGGAGAGCATCGTACCTTGGTCTTTAGCGTCTTTTGTAGTCTACATCTTAGCAGAAAGCTTTTCCACTATGTCTGGCAGGGAGAAACTGTGCCAGCACAGAAAACATCTCCCATCGTGTTTTTGAGGTTGCATAGGGGTCTGCCAAGTGTTTGGCAGGAAGAAAAGGAAAGTTGTCCAAAACAGCTTCCAATGGAATGTTCATGTGATTGGAAAAGGCAGGAGAGTGCAAAGGTACTGTTTTCTATCAGTTGGCAAGCTGCGCACACAATGCCAGTGTTGTACAGCTTCCTTCTTCACCTTTCCGAAGCTGCCGCTCTCTCCGGCTGGCGGAGGCGAAGAAGCGGCTTCTTCGCGCAAAGACGATTGTGCCGCTCACAGTGCTCTCCTTAGCGCGGCTTCTGCCGAAAGACGCCCGGGAGCGGCGCTTAGCTCCGGAGAGCATCGTACCTTGGTCTTTAGCGTCTTTTGTAGTCTACATCTTAGCAGAAAGCTTTTCCACTATGTCTGGCAGGGAGAAACTGTGCCAGCACAGAAAACATCTCCCATCGTGTTTTTGAGGTTGCAGAAAGGTGTGCAGAGTGTTTTGCAAGAAGAGAGAGAAAGTTGTCCAAAACAGCTTCCAATGGAATGTTCATGTGATTGGAAAAGGCAGGAGAGTGCAAAGGTACTGTTTTCTATCAGTTGGCAAGCTGCGCACACAATGCCAGTGTTGTACAGCTTCCTTCTTCACCTTTCCGAAGCTGCCGCTCTCTCCGGCTGGCGGAGGCGAAGAAGCGGCTTCTTCGCGCAAAGACGATTGTGCCGCTCACAGTGCTCTCCGGAGCGCGGCTTCTGCCGAAAGACGCCCGGGAGCGGCGCTTAGCTCCGGAGAGCATCGTACCTTTGTCTCTAGCGTCTTTTGTAGTCTACATCTTAGCAGAAAGCTTTTCCACTATGTCTGGCAGGGAGAAACTGTGCCAGCACAGAAAACATCTCCCATCGTGTTTTTGAGGTTGCAGAAAGGTGTGCAGAGTGTTGTGCAAGAAGAGAGAGAAAGTAGTCCAAATCAGCTTCCAATGGAATGTTCATGTGATTGGAAAAGGCAGGAGAGTGCAAAGGTACTGTTTTCTATCAGTTGGCAAGCTGCGCACACAATGCCAGTGTTGTACAGCTTCCTTCTTCACCTTTCCGAAGCTGCCGCTCTCTCCGGCTGGCGGAGGCGAAGAAGCGGCTTCTTCGCGCAAAGACGATTGTGCCGCTCACAGTGCTCTCCTTAGCACGGCTTCTGCCGAAAGACGCCCGGGAGCGGCCCTGAGCTCCGGAGAGCATCGTACCTTGCTCTCTAGCGTCTTTTGTAGTCTACATCTTAGCAGAAAGCTTTTCCACTATGTCTGGCAGGGAGAAACTGTGCCAGCACAGAAAACATCTCCCATCGTATTCTAGAAGTTGCAGAAAGGTGTGCAGAGTGTTTTGCAAGAAGAGAGAGAAAGTTGTCCAAAACAGCTTCCAATGGAATGTTCATGTGATTGGAAAAGGCAGGAGAGTGCAAAGGTACTGTTGTCTATCAGTTGGCAAGCTGCGCACACAGTGCCAGTGTTGTACAGCTTCCTTCTTCACCTTTCCGAAGCTGCCGCTCTCTCCGCCTGGCGGAGGCGAAGAAGCGGCTTCTTCGCACAAAGACGATTGTGCCGCTCACAGTGCTCTCCTTAGCGCGGCTTCTGCCGAAAGACGCCCGGGAGCGGCGCTTAGCTCCGGAGAGCATCGTACCTTGCTCCCTAGCCTCTTTTGTAGTCTACATCTTAGCAGAAAGCTTTTCCACTATGTCTGGCAGGGAGAAACTGTGCCAGCACAGAAAACATCTCCCATCGTGTTTTTGAAAGTGCATAGGGGTCTGCCAAGTGTTTGGCAGGAAGAAAAGAAAAGTTGTCCAAAACAGCTTCCAATGGAATGTTCATGTGATTGGAAAAGGCAGGAGAGTGCAAAGGTACTGTTGTCTATCAGTTGGCAAGCTGCGCACACAATGCCAGTGTTGTACAGCTTCCTTCTTCACCTTTCCGAAGCTGCCGCTCTCTCCGGCTGGCGGAGGCGAAGAAGCGGCTTCTTCGCGCAAAGACGATTGTGCCGCTCACAGTGCTCTCCTGAGCGCGGCTTCTGCCGAAAGACGCCCGGGAGCGGCGCTTAGCTCCGGAGAGCATCGTACCTTGGTCTTTAGCGTCTTTTGTAGTCTACATCTTAGCAGAAAGCTTTTCCACTATGTCTGGCAGGGAGAAACTGTGCCAGCACAGAAAACATCTCCCATCGTGTTTTTGAGGTTGCATAGGGGTCTGCCAAGTGTTTGGCAGGAAGAAAAGGAAAGTTGTCCAAAACAGCTTCCAATGGAATGTTCATGTGATTGGAAAAGGCAGGAGAGTGCAAAGGTACTGTTTTCTATCAGTTGGCAAGCTGCGCACACAATGCCAGTGTTGTACAGCTTCCTTCTTCACCTTTCCGAAGCTGCCGCTCTCTCCGGCTGGCGGAGGCGAAGAAGCGGCTTCTTCGCGCAAAGACGATTGTGCCGCTCACAGTGCTCTCCGGAGCGCGGCTTCTGCCGAAAGACGCCCGGGAGCGGCGCTTAGCTCCGGAGAGCATCGTACCTTTGTCTCTAGCGTCTTTTGTAGTCTACATCTTAGCAGAAAGCTTTTCCACTATGTCTGGCAGGGAGAAATTGTGCCAGCACAGAAAACATCTCCCATTGTGTTTTTGAGGTTGCAGAAAGGTGTGCAGAGTGTTGTGCAAGAAGAGAGAGAAAGTAGTCCAAATCAGCTTCCAATGGAATGTTCATGTGATTGGAAAAGGCAGGAGAGTGCAAAGGTACTGTTTTCTATCAGTTGGCAAGCTGCGCACACAATGCCAGTGTTGTACAGCTTCCTTCTTCACCTTTCCAAAGCTGCCGCTCTCTCCGGCTGGCGGAGGCGAAGAAGCGGCTTCTTCGCGCAAAGACGATTGTGCCGCTCACAGTGCTCTCCTTAGCACGGCTTCTGCCGAAAGACGCCCGGGAGCGGCCCTGAGCTCCGGAGAGCATCGTACCTTGGTCTTTAGCGTCTTTTGTAGTCTACATCTTAGCAGAAAGCTTTTCCACTATGTCTGGCAGGGAGAAACTGTGCCAGCACAGAAAACATCTCCCATCGTGTTTTTGAGGTTGCAGAAAGGTGTGCAGAGTGTTTTGCAAGAAGAGAGAGAAAGTTGTCCAAAACAGCTTGCAATGGAATGTTCATGTGATTGGAAAAGGCAGGAGAGTGCAAAGGTTCTGTTGTCTATCAGTTGGCAAGCTGCGCACACAATGCCAGTGTTGTACAGCTTCCTTCTTCACCTTTACGAAGCTGCCGCTCTCTCCGGCTGGCGGAGGCAAAAAAGCGGCTTCTTCGCGCAAAGACGATTGTGCCGCTCACAGTGCTCTCCTTAGCGCGGCGTCTGCCGAAAGACGCCCGGGAGCGGCGCTTAGCTCCGGAGAGCATCGTACCTTGGTCTTTAGCGTCTTTTGTAGTCTACATTTTAGCAGAAAGCTTTTCCACTATGTCTGGCAGGGAGAAACTGTGCCAGCACAGAAAACATCTCCCATCGTGTTTTTGAGGTTGCAGAAACGTGTTCCGAGTGTTTTGGAAGAGGAGAGAGAAAATTGTCCAAAACAGCTTGCAATGGAATGTTCATGTGATTGGAAAAGGCAGGAGAGTGCAAAGGTACTGTTGTCTATCAGTTGGCAAGCTGCGCACACAGTGCCAGTGTTGTACAGCTTCCTTCTTCACCTTTCCGAAGCTGCCGCTCTCTCCGGCTGGCAGAGGCGAAGAAGCGGCTTCTTCGCGCAAAGACTATTGTGTCGCTCACAGTGCTCTCCTTAGCGCGGCTTCTGCCGAAAGACGCCCGGGAGCGGCGCTTAGCTCCGGAGAGCATCGTACCTTGCTCTCTAGCGTCTTTTGTAGTCTACATCTTAGCAGAAAGCTTTTCCACTATGTCTGGCAGGGAGAAACTGTGCCAGCACAGAAAACATCTCCCATCGTGTTTTTGAGGTTGCAGAAAGGTGTGCAGAGTGTTTTGCAAGAAGAGAGAGAAAGTTGTCCAAAACAGCTTCCAATGGAATGTTCATGTGATTGGAAAAGGCAGGAGAGTGCAAAGGTACTGTTTTCTATCAGTTGGCAAGCTGCGCACACAGTGCCAGTGTTGTACAGCTTCCTTCTTCACCTTTCCGAAGCTGCCGCTCTCTCCGGCTGGCGGAGGCGAAGAAGCGGCTTCTTCGCGCAAAGACGATTGTGCCGCTCACAGTGCTCTCCTTAGCGCGGCTTCTGCCGAAAGACGCCCGGGAGCGGCGCTTAGCTCCGGAGAGCATCGTACCTTGCTCCCAAGCCTCTTTTGTAGACTACATCTTAGCAGAAAGCTTTTCCACTATGTCTGGCAGGGAGAAACTGTGCCAGCACAGAAAACATCTCCCATCGTGTTTTTGAGGTTGCATAGGGGTCTGCCAAGTGTTTGGCAGGAAGAAAAGGAAAGTTGTCCAAAACAGCTTCCAATGGAATGTTCATGTGATTGGAAAAGGCAGGAGAGTGCAAAGGTACTGTTGTCTATCAGTTGGCAAGCTGCGCACACAATGCCAGTGTTGTACAGCTTCCTTCTTCACCTTTCCGAAGCTGCCGCTCTCTCCGGCTGGCGGAGGCGAAGAAGCGGCTTCTTCGCGCAAAGACGATTGTGCCGCTCACAGTGCTCTCCTGAGCGCGGATTCTGCCGAAAGACGCCCGGGAGCGGCGCTTAGCTCCGGAGAGCATCGTACCTTGGTCTTTAGCGTCTTTTGTAGTCTACATCTTAGCAGAAAGCTTTTCCACTATGTCTGGCAGGGAGAAACTGTGCCAGCACAGAAAACATCTCCCATCGTGTTTTTGAGGTTGCAGAAAGGTGTGCAGAGTGTTTTTCAAGAAGAGAGAGAAAGTTGTCCAAAACAGCTTGCAATGGAATGTTCATGTGATTGGAAAAGGCAGGAGAGTGCAAAGGTACTGTTGTCTATCAGTTGGCAAGCTGCGCACACAATGCCAGTGTTGTACAGCTTCCTTCTTCACCTTTACGAGGCTGCCGCTCTCTCCGGCTGGCGGAGGCAAAAAAGCGGCTTCTTCGCGCAAAGACGATTGTGCCGCTCACAGTGCTCTCCTTAGCGCGGCTTCTGCCGAAAGACGCCCGGGAGCGGCGCTTAGCTCCGGAGAGCATCGTACCTTGGTCTTTAGCGTCTTTTGTAGTCTACATTTTAGCAGAAAGCTTTTCCACTATGTCTGGCAGGGAGAAACTGTGCCAGCACAGAAAACATCTCCCATCGTGTTTTTGAGGTTGCAGAAAGGTGTTCCGAGTGTTTTGGAAGAGGAGAGAGAAAATTGTCCAAAACAGCTTCCAATGGAATGTTCATGTGATTGGAAAAGGCAGGAGAGTGCAAAGGTACTGTTTTCTATCAGTTGGCAAGCTGCGCACACAGTGCCAGTGTTGTACAGCTTCCTTCTTCACCTTTCCGAAGCTGCCGCTCTCTCCGGCTGGCGGAGGCGAAGAAGTGGCTTCTTCGCGCAAAGACTATTGTGTCGCTCACAGTGCTCTCCTTAGCGCGGCTTCGGCCGAAAGACGCCCGGGAGCGGCGCTTAGCTCCGGTGAGCATCGTACCTTGCTCTCTAGCGTCTTTTGTAGTCTACATCTTAGCAGAAAGCTTTTCCACTATGTCTGGCAGGGAGAAACTGTGCCAGCACAGAAAACATCTCCCATCGTGTTTTTGAGGTTGCAGAAAGGTGTGCAGAGTGTTTTGCAAGAAGAGAGAGAAAGTTGTCCAAAACAGCTTCCAATGGAATGTTCATGTGATTGGAAAAGGCAGGAGAGTGCAAAAGTACTGTTTTCTATCAGTTGGCAAGCTGCGCACACAATGCCAGTGTTGTACAGCTTCCTTCTTCACCTTTCCGAAGCTGCCGCTCTCTCCGGCTGGCGGAGGCGAAGAAGCGGCTTCTTCGCGCAAAGACGATTGTGCCGCTCACAGTGCTCTCCTTAGCACGGCTTCTGCCGAAAGACGCCCGGGAGCGGCCCTGAGCTCCGGAGAGCATCGTACCTTTGTCTCTAGCGTCTTTTGTAGTCTACATCTTAGCAGAAAGCTTTTCCACTATGTCTGGCAGGGAGAAACTGTGCCAGCACAGAAAACATCTCCCATCGTATTCTAGAAGTTGCAGAAAGGTGTGCAGAGTGTTTTGCAAGAAGAGAGAGAAAGTTGTCCAAAACAGCTTCCAATGGAATGTTCATGTGATTGGAAAAGGCAGGAGAGTGCAAAGGTACTGTTTTCTATCAGTTGGCAAGCTGCGCACACAATGCCAGTGTTGTACAGCTTCCTTCTTCACCTTTCCGAAGCTGCCGCTCTCTCCGGCTGGCGGAGGCGAAGAAGCGGCTTCTTTGCTCAAAGACGATTGTGCCGCTCACAGTGCGCTCCTTAGCGCAGCTTCTGCCGAAAGACGCCCGGGAGCGGCGCTTAGCTCCGGAGAGCATCGTACCTTGGTCTTTAGCGTCTTTTGTAGTCTACATCTTAGCAGAAAGCTTTTCCACTATGTCTGGCAGGGAGAAACTGTGCCAGCACAGAAAACATCTCCCATCGTGTTTTTGAGGTTGCATAGGGGTCTGCCAAGTGTTTGGCAGGAAGAAAAGGAAAGTTGTCCAAAACAGCTTCCAATGGAATGTTCATGTGATTGGAAAAGGCAGGAGAGTGCAAAGGTACTGTTGTCTATCAGTTGGCAAGCTGTGCACACAATGCCAGTGTTGTACAGCTTCCTTCTTCACCTTTCCGAAGCTGCCGCTCTCTCCGGCTGGCGGAGGCGAAGAAGCGGCTTCTTCGCGCAAAGACGATTGTGCCGCTCACAGTGCTCTCCTTAGCGCGGCTTCTGCCGAAAGACGCCCGGGAGCGGCGCTTAGCTCCGGAGAGCATCGTACCTTGGTCTTTAGCGTCTTTTGTAGTCTACATCTTAGCAGAAAGCTTTTCCACTATGTCTGGCAGGGAGAAACTGTGCCAGCACAGAAAACATCTCCCATCGTGTTTTTGAGGTTGCAGAAAGGTGTGCAGAGTGTTTTGCAAGAAGAGAGAGAAAGTTGTCCAAAACAGCTTCCAATGGAATGTTCATGTGATTGGAAAAATCAGGTGAGTGCAAAGGTACTGTTGTCTATCAGTTGGCAAGCTGCGCACACAATGCCAGTGTTGTACAGCTTCTTTCTTCACATTTCCGAAGCTGCCGCTCTCTCCGGCTGGCGGAGGCGAAGAAGCGGCTTCTTCGCGCAAAGACGATTGTGCCGCTCACAGTGCTCTCCTGAGCGCGGCTTCTGCCGAAAGAAGCCCGGGAGCGGCGCTTAGCTCCGGAGAGCATCGTACCTTGGTCTTTAGCGTCTTTTGTAGTCTACATCTTAGCAGAAAGCTTTTCCACTATGTCTGGCAGGGAGAAACTGTGCCAGCACAGAAAACATCTCCCATCGTGTTTTTGAGGTTGCATAGGGGTCTGCCAAGTGTTTGGCAGGAAGAAAAGGAAAGTTGTCCAAAACAGCTTCCAATGGAATGTTCATGTGATTGGAAAAGGCAGGAGAGTGCAAAGGTACTGTTTTCTATCAGTTGGCAAGCTGCGCACACAATGCCAGTGTTGTACAGCTTCCTTCTTCACCTTTCCGAAGCTGCCGCTCTCTCCGGCTGGCGGAGGCGAAGAAGCGGCTTCTTCGCGCAAAGACGATTGTGCCGCTCACAGTGCTCTCCTTAGCGCGGCTTCTGCCGAAAGACGCCCGGGAGCGGCGCTTAGCTCCGGAGAGCATCGTACCTTGGTCTTTAGCGTCTTTTGTAGTCTACATCTTAGCAGAAAGCTTTTCCACTATGTCTGGCAGGGAGAAACTGTGCCAGCACAGAAAACATCTCCCATCGTGTTTTTGAGGTTGCAGAAAGGTGTGCAGAGTGTTTTGCAAGAAGAGAGAGAAAGTTGTCCAAAACAGCTTCCAATGGAATGTTCATGTGATTGGAAAAGGCAGGAGAGTGCAAAGGTACTGTTTTCTATCAGTTGGCAAGCTGCGCACACAATGCCAGTGTTGTACAGCTTCCTTCTTCACCTTTCCGAAGCTGCCGCTCTCTCCGGCTGGCGGAGGCGAAGAAGCGGCTTCTTCGCGCAAAGACGATTGTGCCGCTCACAGTGCTCTCCGGAGCGCGGCTTCTGCCGAAAGACGCCCGGGAGCGGCGCTTAGCTCCGGAGAGCATCGTACCTTTGTCTCTAGCGTCTTTTGTAGTCTACATCTTAGCAGAAAGCTTTTCCACTATGTCTGGCAGGGAGAAACTGTGCCAGCACAGAAAACATCTCCCATCGTGTTTTTGAGGTTGCAGAAAGGTGTGCAGAGTGTTGTGCAAGAAGAGAGAGAAAGTAGTCCAAATCAGCTTCCAATGGAATGTTCATGTGATTGGAAAAGGCAGGAGAGTGCAAAGGTACTGTTTTCTATCAGTTGGCAAGCTGCGCACACAATGCCAGTGTTGTACAGCTTCCTTCTTCACCTTTCCGAAGCTGCCGCTCTCTCCGGCTGGCGGAGGCGAAGAAGCGGCTTCTTCGCGCAAAGACGATTGTGCCGCTCACAGTGCTCTCCTTAGCACGGCTTCTGCCGAAAGACGCCCGGGAGCGGCCCTGAGCTCCGGAGAGCATCGTACCTTGGTCTCTAGCGTCTTTTGTAGTCTACATCTTAGCAGAAAGCTTTTCCACTATGTCTGGCAGGGAGAAACTGTGCCAGCACAGAAAACATCTCCCATCGTATTCTAGAAGTTGCAGAAAGGTGTGCAGAGTGTTTTGCAAGAAGAGAGAGAAAGTTGTCCAAAACAGCTTGCAATGGAATGTTCATGTGATTGGAAAAGGCAGGAGAGTGCAAAGGTACTGTTGTCTATCAGTTGGCAAGCTGCGCACACAGTGCCAGTGTTGTACAGCTTCCTTCTTCACCTTTCCGAAGCTGCCGCTCTCTCCGCCTGGCGGAGGCGAAGAAGCGGCTTCTTCGCACAAAGACGATTGTGCCGCTCACAGTGCTCTCCTTAGCGCGGCTTCTGCCGAAAGACGCCCGGGAGCGGCGCTTAGCTCCGGAGAGCATCGTACCTTGCTCCCTAGCCTCTTTTGTAGTCTACATCTTAGCAGAAAGCTTTTCCACTATGTCTGGCAGGGAGAAACTGTGCCAGCACAGAAAACATCTCCCATCGTGTTTTTGAAAGTGCATAGGGGTCTGCCAAGTGTTTGGCAGGAAGAAAAGAAAAGTTGTCCAAAACAGCTTCCAATGGAATGTTCATGTGATTGGAAAAGGCAGGAGAGTGCAAAGGTACTGTTGTCTATCAGTTGGCAAGCTGCGCACACAATGCCAGTGTTGTACAGCTTCCTTCTTCACCTTTCCGAAGCTGCCGCTCTCTCCGGCTGGCGGAGGCGAAGAAGCGGCTTCTTCGCGCAAAGACGATTGTGCCGCTCACAGTGCTCTCCTGAGCGCGGCTTCTGCCGAAAGACGCCCGGGAGCGGCGCTTAGCTCCGGAGAGCATCGTACCTTGGTCTTTAGCGTCTTTTGTAGTCTACATCTTAGCAGAAAGCTTTTCCACTATGTCTGGCAGGGAGAAACTGTGCCAGCACAGAAAACATCTCCCATCGTGTTTTTGAGGTTGCATAGGGGTCTGCCAAGTGTTTGGCAGGAAGAAAAGGAAAGTTGTCCAAAACAGCTTCCAATGGAATGTTCATGTGATTGGAAAAGGCAGGAGAGTGCAAAGGTACTGTTTTCTATCAGTTGGCAAGCTGCGCACACAATGCCAGTGTTGTACAGCTTCCTTCTTCACCTTTCCGAAGCTGCCGCTCTCTCCGGCTGGCGGAGGCGAAGAAGCGGCTTCTTCGCGCAAAGACGATTGTGCCGCTCACAGTGCTCTCCGGAGCGCGGCTTCTGCCGAAAGACGCCCGGGAGCGGCGCTTAGCTCCGGAGAGCATCGTACCTTTGTCTCTAGCGTCTTTTGTAGTCTACATCTTAGCAGAAAGCTTTTCCACTATGTCTGGCAGGGAGAAATTGTGCCAGCACAGAAAACATCTCCCATTGTGTTTTTGAGGTTGCAGAAAGGTGTGCAGAGTGTTGTGCAAGAAGAGAGAGAAAGTAGTCCAAATCAGCTTCCAATGGAATGTTCATGTGATTGGAAAAGGCAGGAGAGTGCAAAGGTACTGTTTTCTATCAGTTGGCAAGCTGCGCACACAATGCCAGTGTTGTACAGCTTCCTTCTTCACCTTTCCAAAGCTGCCGCTCTCTCCGGCTGGCGGAGGCGAAGAAGCGGCTTCTTCGCGCAAAGACGATTGTGCCGCTCACAGTGCTCTCCTTAGCACGGCTTCTGCCGAAAGACGCCCGGGAGCGGCCCTGAGCTCCGGAGAGCATCGTACCTTGCTCTCTAGCGTCTTTTGTAGTCTACATCTTAGCAGAAAGCTTTTCCACTATGTCTGGCAGGGAGAAACTGTGCCAGCACAGAAAACATCTCCCATCGTGTTTTTGAGGTTGCAGAAAGGTGTGCCGAGTGTTTTGGAAGAAGAGAGAGAAAGTGGTCCAAAACAGCTTGCAATGGAATGTTCATGTGATTGGAAAAGGCAGGAGAGTGCAAAGGTACTGCTGTCTATCAGTTGGCAAGCTGCGCACACAATGCCAGTGTTGTACAGCTTCCTTCTTCACCTTTCCGAAGCTGCCGCTCTCTCCGGCTGGCGGAGGCGAAGAAGCGGCTTCTTCGCGCAAAGACGATTGTGCCGCTCACAGTGCTCTCCTGAGCGCGGCTTCTGCCGAAAGACGCCCGGGAGCGGCCCTGAGCTCCGGAGAGCATCGTACCTTGGTCTTTAGCGTCTTTTGTAGTCTACATCTTAGCAGAAAGCTTTTCCACTATGTCTGGCAGGGAGAAACTGTGCCAGCACAGAAAACATCTCCCATCGTGTTTTTGAGGTTGCAGAAAGGTGTGCAGAGTGTTTTGCAAGAAGAGAGAGAAAGTTGTCCAAAACAGCTTGCAATGGAATGTTCATGTGATTGGAAAAGGCAGGAGAGTGCAAAGGTTCTGTTGTCTATCAGTTGGCAAGCTGCGCACACAATGCCAGTGTTGTACAGCTTCCTTCTTCACCTTTACGAAGCTGCCGCTCTCTCCGGCTGGCGGAGGCAAAAAAGCGGCTTCTTCGCGCAAAGACGATTGTGCCGCTCACAGTGCTCTCCTTAGCGCGGCGTCTGCCGAAAGACGCCCGGGAGCGGCGCTTAGCTCCGGAGAGCATCGTACCTTGGTCTTTAGCGTCTTTTGTAGTCTACATTTTAGCAGAAAGCTTTTCCACTATGTCTGGCAGGGAGAAACTGTGCCAGCACAGAAAACATCTCCCATCGTGTTTTTGAGGTTGCAGAAACGTGTTCCGAGTGTTTTGGAAGAGGAGAGAGAAAATTGTCCAAAACAGCTTGCAATGGAATGTTCATGTGATTGGAAAAGGCAGGAGAGTGCAAAGGTACTGTTGTCTATCAGTTGGCAAGCTGCGCACACAGTGCCAGTGTTGTACAGCTTCCTTCTTCACCTTTCCGAAGCTGCCGCTCTCTCCGGCTGGCAGAGGCGAAGAAGCGGCTTCTTCGCGCAAAGACTATTGTGTCGCTCACAGTGCTCTCCTTAGCGCGGCTTCTGCCGAAAGACGCCCGGGAGCGGCGCTTAGCTCCGGAGAGCATCGTACCTTGCTCTCTAGCGTCTTTTGTAGTCTACATCTTAGCAGAAAGCTTTTCCACTATGTCTGGCAGGGAGAAACTGTGCCAGCACAGAAAACATCTCCCATCGTGTTTTTGAGGTTGCAGAAAGGTGTGCAGAGTGTTTTGCAAGAAGAGAGAGAAAGTTGTCCAAAACAGCTTCCAATGGAATGTTCATGTGATTGGAAAAGGCAGGAGAGTGCAAAGGTACTGTTTTCTATCAGTTGGCAAGCTGCGCACACAGTGCCAGTGTTGTACAGCTTCCTTCTTCACCTTTCCGAAGCTGCCGCTCTCTCCGGCTGGCGGAGGCGAAGAAGCGGCTTCTTCGCGCAAAGACGATTGTGCCGCTCACAGTGCTCTCCTTAGCGCGGCTTCTGCCGAAAGACGCCCGGGAGCGGCGCTTAGCTCCGGAGAGCATCGTACCTTGGTCTTTAGCGTCTTTTGTAGTCTACATCTTAGCAGAAAGCTTTTCCACTATGTCTGGCAGGGAGAAACTGTGCCAGCACAGAAAACATCTCCCATCGTGTTTTTGAGGTTGCAGAAAGGTGTGCAGAGTGTTTTTCAAGAAGAGAGAGAAAGTTGTCCAAAACAGCTTGCAATGGAATGTTCATGTGATTGGAAAAGGCAGGAGAGTGCAAAGGTACTGTTGTCTATCAGTTGGCAAGCTGCGCACACAATGCCAGTGTTGTACAGCTTCCTTCTTCACCTTTACGAGGCTGCCGCTCTCTCCGGCTGGCGGAGGCAAAAAAGCGGCTTCTTCGCGCAAAGACGATTGTGCCGCTCACAGTGCTCTCCTTAGCGCGGCTTCTGCCGAAAGACGCCCGGGAGCGGCGCTTAGCTCCGGAGAGCATCGTACCTTGGTCTTTAGCGTCTTTTGTAGTCTACATTTTAGCAGAAAGCTTTTCCACTATGTCTGGCAGGGAGAAACTGTGCCAGCACAGAAAACATCTCCCATCGTGTTTTTGAGGTTGCAGAAAGGTGTTCCGAGTGTTTTGGAAGAGGAGAGAGAAAATTGTCCAAAACAGCTTCCAATGGAATGTTCATGTGATTGGAAAAGGCAGGAGAGTGCAAAGGTACTGTTTTCTATCAGTTGGCAAGCTGCGCACACAGTGCCAGTGTTGTACAGCTTCCTTCTTCACCTTTCCGAAGCTGCCGCTCTCTCCGGCTGGCGGAGGCGAAGAAGTGGCTTCTTCGCGCAAAGACTATTGTGTCGCTCACAGTGCTCTCCTTAGCGCGGCTTCGGCCGAAAGACGCCCGGGAGCGGCGCTTAGCTCCGGTGAGCATCGTACCTTGCTCTCTAGCGTCTTTTGTAGTCTACATCTTAGCAGAAAGCTTTTCCACTATGTCTGGCAGGGAGAAACTGTGCCAGCACAGAAAACATCTCCCATCGTGTTTTTGAGGTTGCAGAAAGGTGTGCAGAGTGTTTTGCAAGAAGAGAGAGAAAGTTGTCCAAAACAGCTTCCAATGGAATGTTCATGTGATTGGAAAAGGCAGGAGAGTGCAAAAGTACTGTTTTCTATCAGTTGGCAAGCTGCGCACACAATGCCAGTGTTGTACAGCTTCCTTCTTCACCTTTCCGAAGCTGCCGCTCTCTCCGGCTGGCGGAGGCGAAGAAGCGGCTTCTTCGCGCAACGACGATTGTGACGCTCACAGTGCTCTCCGGAGCGCGGCTTCTGCCGAAAGACGCCCGGGAGCGGCGCTTAGCTCCGGAGAGCATCGTACCTTGGTCTTTAGCGTCTTTTGTAGTCTACATCTTAGCAGAAAGCTTTTCCACTATGTCTGGCAGGGAGAAACTGTGCCAGCACAGAAAACATCTCCCATCGTGTTTTTGAGGTTGCAGAAGGGTGTGCCGAGTGTTTTGGAAGAAGAGAGAGAAAGTGGTCCAAAACAGCTTCTAATGGAATGTTCATGTGTTTGGAAAAGGCAGGAGAGTGCAAAGGTACTGTTGTCTATCAGTTGGCAAGCTGCGCACACAATGCCAGTGTTGTACAGCTTCCTTCTTCACCTTTCCGAAGCTGCCGCTCTCTCCGGCTGGCTAAGGCGAAGAAGCGGCTTCTTCGCGCAAAGACGATTGTGCCGCTCACAGTGCTCTCCGGAGCGCGGCTTCTGCCGAAAGACGCCCGGGAGCGGCGCTTAGCTCCGGAGAGCATCGTACCTTGGTCTTTAGCGTCTTTTGTAGTCTACATCTTAGCAGAAAGCTTTTCCACTATGTCTGGCAGGGAGAAACTGTGCCAGCACAGAAAACATCTCCCATCGTGTTTTTGAGGTTGCAGAAAGGTGTGCAGAGTGTTTTGCAAGAAGAGAGAGAAAGTTGTCCAAAACAGCTTCCAATGGAATGTTCATGTGATTGGAAAAGGCAGGAGAGTGCAAAGGTACTGTTTTCTATCAGTTGGCAAGCTGCGCACACAATGCCAGTGTTGTACAGCTTCCTTCTTCACCTTTCCGAAGCTGCCGCTCTCTCCGGCTGGCGGAGGCGAAGTACCGGCTTCTTCGCGCAACTACGATTGTGACGCTCACAGTGCTCTCCTGAGCGCGGCTTCTGCCGAAAGACGCCCGGGAGCGGCGCTTAGCTCCGGAGAGCATCGTACCTTGGTCTTTAGCGTCTTTTGTAGTCTACATCTTAGCAGAAAGCTTTTCCACTATGTCTGGCAGGGAGAAACTGTGCCAGCACAGAAAACATCTCCCATCGTGTTTTTGAGGTTGCAGAAAGGTGTGCCGAGTGTTTTGGAAGAAGAGAGAGAAAGTGGTCCAAAACAGCTTGCAATGGAATGTTCATGTGATTGGAAAAGGCAGGAGAGTGCAAAGGTACTGTTTTCTATCAGTTGGCAAGCTGCGCACACAATGCCAGTGTTGTACAGCTTCCTTCTTCACCTTTCCAAAGCTGCCGCTCTCTCCGGCTGGCGGAGGCGAAGAAGCGGCTTCTTCGCGCAAAGACGATTGTGCCGCTCACAGTGCTCTCCTGAGCGCGGCTTCTGCCGAAAGACGCCCGGGAGCGGCGCTTAGCTCCGGAGAGCATCGTACCTTGGTCTTTAGCGTCTTTTGTAGTCTACATCTTAGCAGAAAGCTTTTCCACTATGTCTGGCAGGGAGAAACTGTGCCAGCACAGAAAACATCTCCCATCGTGTTTTTGAGGTTGCAGAAAGGTGTGCAGAGTCTTTTGCAAGAAGAGAGAGAAAGTTGTCCAAAACAGCTTCCAATGGAATGTTCATGTGATTGGAAAAGACAGGAGAGTGCAAAGGTACTGTTTTGTATCAGTTGGCAAGCTGCGCACACAATGCCAGTGTTGTACAGCTTCCTTCTTCACCTTTACGAGGCTGCCGCTCTCTCCGGCTGGCGGAGGGGAAAAAGCGGCTTCTTCGCGCAAAGACGATTGTGCCGCTCACAGTGCTCTCCTGAGCGCGGCTTCTGCCGAAAGACACCCGGGAGCGGCGCTTAGCTCCGGAGAGCATCGTACCTTGGTCTTTAGCGTCTTTTGTAGTCTACATTTTAGCAGAAAGCTTTTCCACTATGTCTGGCAGGGAGAAACTGTGCCAGCACAGAAAACATCTCCCATCGTGTTTTTGAGGTTGCAGAAAGGTGTGCAGAGTGTTTTGCAAGAAGAGAGAGAAAGTTGTCCAAAACAGCTTCCAATGGAATGTTCATGTGATTGGAAAAGGCAGGAGAGTGCAAAGGTACTGTTTTCTATCAGTTGGCAAGCTGCGCACACAGTGCCAGTGTTGTACAGCTTCCTTCTTCACCTTTCCGAAGCTGCCGCTCTCTCCGGCTGGCGGAGGCGAAGAAGCGGCTTCTTCGCGCAAAGACGATTGTGCCGCTCACAGTGCTCTCCGGAGCGCGGCTTCTGCCGAAAGACGCCCGGGAGCGGCGCTTAGCTCCGGAGAGCATCGTACCTTGCTCCCTAGCCTCTTTTGTAGTCTACATCTTAGCAGAAAGCTTTTCCACTATGTCTGGCAGGGAGAAACTGTGCCAGCACAGAAAACATCTCCCATCGTGTTTTTGAGGGTGCATAGGGGTCTGCCAAGTGTTTGGCAGGAAGAAAAGAAAAGTTGTCCAAAACAGCTTGCAATGGAATGTTCATGTGATTGGAAAAGGCAGGAGAGTGCAAAGGTACTGTTGTCTATCAGTTGGCAAGCTGCGCACACAATGCCAGTGTTGTACAGCTTCCTTCTTCACCTTTCCGAAGCTGCCGCTCTCTCCGGCTGGCGGAGGCGAAGAAGCGGCTTCTTCGCGCAAAGACGATTGTGCCGCTCACAGTGCTCTCCGGAGCGCGGCTTCTGCCGAAACACGCCCGGCAGCGGCCCTGAGCTCCGGAGAGCATCGTACCTTGGTCTTTAGCGTCTTTTGTAGTCTACATCTTAGCAGAAAGCTTTTCCACTATGTCTGGCAGGGAGAAACTGTGCCAGCACAGAAAACATCTCCCATCGTGTTTTTGAGGATGCAGAAACGTGTTCCGAGTGTTTTGGAAGAGGAGAGAGAAAATTGTCCAAAACAGCTTCCAATGGAATGTTCATGTGATTGGAAAAGGCAGGAGAGTGCAAAGGTACTGTTTTCTACCAGTTGGCAAGCTGCGCACACAGTGCCAGTGTTGTACAGCTTCCTTCTTCACCTTTCCGAAGCTGCCGCTCTCTCCGGCTGGCGGAGGCGAAGAAGCGGCTTCTTCGCGCAAAGACTATTGTGTCGCTCACAGTGCTCTCCTTAGCGCGGCTTCTGCCGAAAGACGCCCGGGAGCGGCGCTTAGCTCCGGAGAGCATCGTACCTTGGTCTCTAGCGTCTTTTGTAGTCTACATCTTAGCAGAAAGCTTTTCCACTATGTCTGGCAGGGAGAAACTGTGCCAGCACAGAAAACATCTCCCATCGTGTTTTTGAGGTTGCAGAAAGGTGTGCAGAGTGTTTTGCAAGAAGAGAGAGAAAGTTGTCCAAAACAGCTTCCAATGGAATGTTCATGTGATTGGAAAAGGCAGGAGAGTGCAAAGGTACTGTTTTCTATCAGTTGGCAAGCTGCGCACACAATGCCAGTGTTGTACAGCTTCCTTCTTCACCTTTCCGAAGCTGCCGCTCTCTCCGGCTGGCGGAGGCGAAGAAGCGGCTTCTTCGCGCAACGACGATTGTGACGCTCACAGTGCTCTCCGGAGCGCGGCTTCTGCCGAAAGACGCCCGGGAGCGGCGCTTAGCTCCGGAGAGCATCGTACCTTGGTCTTTAGCGTCTTTTGTAGTCTACATCTTAGCAGAAAGCTTTTCCACTATGTCTGGCAGGGAGAAACTGTGCCAGCACAGAAAACATCTCCCATCGTGTTTTTGAGGTTGCAGAAGGGTGTGCCGAGTGTTTTGCAAGAAGAGAGAGAAAGTTGTCCAAAACAGCTTCCAATGGAATGTTCATGTGATTGGAAAAGGCAGGAGAGTGCAAAGGTACTGTTTTCTATCAGTTGGCAAGCTGCGCACACAGTGCCAGTGTTGTACAGCTTCCTTCTTCACCTTTCCGAAGCTGCCGCTCTCTCCGGCTGGCGGAGGTGAAGAAGCGGCTTCTTCGCGCAAAGACAATTGTGCCGCTCCCAGTGCTCTCCTTAGCGCGGCTTCTGCCGAAAGACGCCCGGGAGCGGCGCTTAGCTCCGGAGAGCATCGTACCTTGGTCTTTAGTGTCTTTTGTAGTCTACATCTTAGCAGAAAGCTTTTCCACTATGTCTGGCAGGGAGAAACTGTGCCAGCACAGAAAACATCTCCCATCGTGTTTTTGAGGTTGCAGAAAGGTGTGCAGAGTGTTTTGCAAGAAGAGAGAGAAAGTTGTCCAAAACAGCTTCTAATGGAATGTTCATGTGATTGGAAAAGGCAGGAGAGTGCAAAGGTACTGTTTTCTATCAGTTGGCAAGCTGCGCACACAGTGCCAGTGTTGTACAGCTTCCTTCTTCACCTTTCCGAAGCTGCCGCTCTCTCCGGCTGGCGGAGGCGAAGAAGCGGCTTCTTCGCGCAAAGACGATTGTGCCGCTCCCAGTGCTCTCCTGAGCGCGGCTTCTGCCGAAAGACGCCCGGGAGCGGCGCTTAGCTCCGGAGAGCATCGTACCTTGCTCTCTAGCGTCTTTTGTAGTCTACATCTTAGCAGAAAGCTTTTCCACTATGTCTGGCAGGGAGAAACTGTGCCAGCACAGAAAACATCTCCCATCGTGTTTTTGAGGTTGCAGAAAGGTGTGCAGAGTGTTTTGCAAGAAGAGAGAGAAAGTGGTCCAAAACAGCTTCCAATGGAATGTTCATTTGATTGGAAAAGGCAGGAGAGTGCAAAGGTACTGTTTTCTATCAGTTGGCAAGCTGCGCACACAATGCCAGTGTTGTACAGCTTCCTTCTTCACCTTTCCGAAGCTGCCGCTCTCTCCGGCTGGCGGAGGCGAAGAAGCGGCTTCTTCGCGCAACGACGATTGTGACGCTCACAGTGCTCTCCGGAGCGCGGCTTCTGCCGAAAGACGCCCGGGAGCGGCGCTTAGCTCCGGAGAGCATCGTACCTTGGTCTTTAGCGTCTTTTGTAGTCTACATCTTAGCAGAAAGCTTTTCCACTATGTCTGGCAGGGAGAAACTGTGCCAGCACAGAAAACATCTCCCATCGTGTTTTTGAGGTTGCAGAAAGGTGTGCCGAGTGTTTTGCAAGAAGAGAGAGAAAGTTGTCCAAAACAGCTTCCAATGGAATGTTCATGTGATTGGAAAAGGCAGGAGAGTGCAAAGGTACTGTTTTCTATCAGTTGGCAAGCTGCGCACACAGTGCCAGTGTTGTACAGCTTCCTTCTTCACCTTTCCGAAGCTGCCGCTCTCTCCGGCTGGCGGAGGTGAAGAAGCGGCTTCTTCGCGCAAAGACGATTGTGCCGCTCCCAGTGCTCTCCTTAGCGCGGCTTCTGCCGAAAGACGCCCGGGAGCGGCGCTTAGCTCCGGAGAGCATCGTACCTTGGTCTTTAGCGTCTTTTGTAGTCTACATCTTAGCAGAAAGCTTTTCCACTATGTCTGGCAGGGAGAAACTGTGCCAGCACAGAAAACATCTCCCATCGTGTTTTTGAGGTTGCAGAAAGGTGTGCCGAGTGTTTTGCAAGAAGAGAGAGAAAGTTGTCCAAAACAGCTTCCAATGGAATGTTCATGTGATTGGAAAAGGCAGGAGAGTGCAAAGGTACTGTTTTCTATCAGTTGGCAAGCTGCGCACACAGTGCCAGTGTTGTACAGCTTCCTTCTTCACCTTTCCGAAGCTGCCGCTCTCTCCGGCTGGCGGAGGTGAAGAAGCAGCTTCTTCGCGCAAAGACGATTGTGCCGCTCACAGTGCTCTCCTGAGCGCGGCTTCTGCCGAAAGACGCCCGGGAGCGGCGCTTAGCTCCGGAGAGCATCGTACCTTGCTCTCTAGCGTCTTTTGTAGTCTACATCTTAGCAGAAAGCTTTTCCACTATGTCTGGCAGGGAGAAACTGTGCCAGCACAGAAAACATCTCCCATCGTGTTTTTGAGGTTGCAGAAAGGTGTGCAGAGTGTTTTGCAAGAAGAGAGAGAAAGTTGTCCAAAACAGCTTCCAATGGAATGTTCATGTGATTGGAAAAGGCAGGAGAGTGCAAAGGTACTGTTGTCTATCAGTTGGCAAGCTGCGCACACAATGCCAGTGTTGTACAGCATCCTTCTTCACCTTTACAAAGCTGCTGCTCTCTCCGGCTGGCGGAGGCGAAGAAGCGGCTTCTTCGCGCAAAGACGATTGTGCCGCTCACAGTGCTCTCCTGAGCGCGGCTTCTGCCGAAAGACGCCCGGGAGCGGCGCTTAGCTCCGGAGAGCATCGTACCTTGGTCTTTAGCGTATTTTGTAGTCTACATCTTAGCAGAAAGCTTTTCCACTATGTCTGGCAGGGAGAAACTGTGCCAGCACAGAAAACATCTCCCATCGTGTTTTTGAGGTTGCAGAAAGGTGTGCAGAGAGTTTTGCAAGAAGAGAGAGAAAGTGGTCCAAAACAGCTTCCAATGGAATGTTCATGTGATTGGAAAAGGCAGGAGAGTGCAAAGGTACTGTTTTCTATCAGTTGGCAAGCTGCGCACACAGTGCCAGTGTTGTACAGCTTCCTTCTTCACCTTTCCGAAGCTGCCGCTCTCTCCGGCTGGCGGAGGTGATGAAGCGGCTTCTTCGCGCAAAGACGATTGTGCCGCTCACAGCGCTCTCCTTAGCACGGCTTCTGCCGAAAGACGCCCGGGAGCGGCGCTTAGCTCCGGAGAGCATCGTACCTTGCTCTCTAGCGTCTTTTGTAGTCTACATCTTAGCAGAAAGCTTTTCCACTATGTCTGGCAGGGAGAAACTGTGCCAGCACAGAAAACATCTCCCATCTTATTCTAGAAGTTGCAGAAAGGTGTGCAGAGTGTTTTGCAAGAAGAGAGAGAAAGTTGTCCAAAACAGCTTGCAATGGAATGTTCATGTGATTGGAAAAGGCAGGAGAGTGCAAAGGTACTGTTGTCTATCAGTTGGCAAGCTGCGCACACAATGCCAGTGTTGTACAGCTTCCTTCTTCACCTTTCCGAAGCTGCCGCTCTCTCCGGCTGGCGGAGGCGAAGAAGCGGCTTCTTCGCGCAACGACGATTGTGACGCTCACAGTGCTCTCCGGAGCGCGGCTTCTGCCGAAAGACGCCCGGGAGCGGCGCTTAGCTCCGGAGAGCATCGTACCTTGGTCTTTAGCGTCTTTTGTAGTCTACATCTTAGCAGAAAGCTTTTCCACTATGTCTGGCAGGGAGAAACTGTGCCAGCACAGAAAACATCTCCCATCGTGTTTTTGAGGTTGCAGAAAGGTGTGCCGAGTGTTTTGCAAGAAGAGAGAGAAAGTTGTCCAAAACAGCTTCCAATGGAATGTTCATGTGATTGGAAAAGGCAGGAGAGTGCAAAGGTACTGTTTTCTATCAGTTGGCAAGCTGCGCACACAGTGCCAGTGTTGTACAGCTTCCTTCTTCACCTTTCCGAAGCTGCCGCTCTCTCCGGCTGGCGGAGGTGAAGAAGCGGCTTCTTCGCGCAAAGACGATTGTGCCGCTCCCAGTGCTCTCCTTAGCGCGGCTTCTGCCGAAAGACGCCCGGGAGCGGCGCTTAGCTCCGGAGAGCATCGTACCTTGGTCTTTAGCGTCTTTTGTAGTCTACATCTTAGCAGAAAGCTTTTCCACTATGTCTGGCAGGGAGAAACTGTGCCAGCACAGAAAACATCTCCCATCGTGTTTTTGAGGTTGCAGAAAGGTGTGCCGAGTGTTTTGCAAGAAGAGAGAGAAAGTTGTCCAAAACAGCTTCCAATGGAATGTTCATGTGATTGGAAAAGGCAGGAGAGTGCAAAGGTACTGTTTTCTATCAGTTGGCAAGCTGCGCACACAGTGCCAGTGTTGTACAGCTTCCTTCTTCACCTTTCCGAAGCTGCCGCTCTCTCCGGCTGGCGGAGGTGAAGAAGCGGCTTCTTCGCGCAAAGACGATTGTGCCGCTCACAGTGCTCTGCTTAGCGCGGCTTCTGCCGAAAGACGCCCGGGAGCGGCGCTTAGCTCCGGAGAGCATCGTACCTTGGTCTTTAGCGTCTTTTGTAGTCTACATCTTAGCAGAAAGCTTTTCCACTATGTCTGGCAGGGAGAAACTGTGCCAGCACAGAAAACATCTCCCATCGTGTTTTTGAGGTTGCAGAAAGGTGTGCAGAGTGTTTTGCAAGAAGAGAGAGAAAGTTGTCCAAAACAGCTTGCAATGGAATGTTCATGTGATTGGAAAAGGCAGGAGAGTGCAAAGGTACTGTTTTCTATCAGTTGGCAAGCTGCGCACACAGTGCCAGTGTTGTACAGCTTCCTTCTTCACCTTTCCGAAGCTGCCGCTCTCTCCGGCTGGCGGAGGCGAAGAAGCAGCTTCTTCGCGCAAAGACGATTGTGCCGCTCCCAGTGCTCTCCTGAGCGCGGCTTCTGCCGAAAGACGCCCGGGAGCGGCGCTTAGCTCCGGAGAGCATCGTACCTTGCTCTCTAGCGTCTTTTGTAGTCTACATCTTAGCAGAAAGCTTTTCCACTATGTCTGGCAGGGAGAAACTGTGCCAGCACAGAAAACATCTCCCATCGTGTTTTTGAGGTTGCAGAAAGGTGTGCAGAGTGTTTTGCAAGAAGAGAGAGAAAGTTGTCCAAAACAGCTTCCAATGGAATGTTCATGTGATTGGAAAAGGCAGGAGAGTGCAAAGGTACTGTTGTCTATCAGTTGGCAAGCTGCGCACACAATGCCAGTGTTGTACAGCATCCTTCTTCACCTTTACAAAGCTGCTGCTCTCTCCGGCTGGCGGAGGCGAAGAAGCGGCTTCTTCGCGCAAAGACGATTGTGCCGCTCACAGTGCTCTCCTGAGCGCGGCTTCTGCCGAAAGACGCCCGGGAGCGGCGCTTAGCTCCGGAGAGCATCGTACCTTGGTCTTTAGCGTATTTTGTAGTCTACATCTTAGCAGAAAGCTTTTCCACTATGTCTGGCAGGGAGAAACTGTGCCAGCACAGAAAACATCTCCCATCGTGTTTTTGAGGTTGCAGAAAGGTGTGCAGAGAGTTTTGCAAGAAGAGAGAGAAAGTTGTCCAAAACAGCTTCCAATGGAATGTTCATGTGATTGGAAAAGGCAGGAGAGTGCAAAGGTACTGTTTTCTATCAGTTGGCAAGCTGCGCACACAGTGCCAGTGTTGTACAGCTTCCTTCTTCACCTTTCCGAAGCTGCCGCTCTCTCCGGCTGGCGGAGGTGATGAAGCGGCTTCTTCGCGCAAAGACGATTGTGCCGCTCACAGCGCTCTCCTTAGCACGGCTTCTGCCGAAAGACGCCCGGGAGCGGCGCTTAGCTCCGGAGAGCATCGTACCTTGCTCTCTAGCGTCTTTTGTAGTCTACATCTTAGCAGAAAGCTTTTCCACTATGTCTGGCAGGGAGAAACTGTGCCAGCACAGAAAACATCTCCCATCTTATTCTAGAAGTTGCAGAAAGGTGTGCAGAGTGTTTTGCAAGAAGAGAGAGAAAGTTGTCCAAAACAGCTTGCAATGGAATGTTCATGTGATTGGAAAAGGCAGGAGAGTGCAAAGGTACTGTTGTCTATCAGTTGGCAAGCTGCGCACACAATGCCAGTGTTGTACAGCATCCTTCTTCACCTTAACAAAGCTGCCGCTCTCTCCGGCTGGCGGAGGCGAAGAAGCGGCTTCTTCGCGCAAAGACGATTGTGCCGCTCACAGTGCTCTCCTGAGCGCGGCTTCTGCCGAAAGACGCCCGGGAGCGGCGCTTAGCTCCGGAGAGCATCGTACCTTGGTCTTTAGCGTCTTTTGTAGTCTACATCTTAGCAGAAAGCTTTTCCACTATGTCTGGCAGGGAGAAACTGTGCCAGCACAGAAAACATCTCCCATCGTGTTTTTGAGGTTGCAGAAACGTGTTCCGAGAGTTTTGGAAGAGGAGAGAGAAAATTGTCCAAAACAGCTTCCAATGGAATGTTCATGTGATTGGAAAAGGCAGGAGAGTGCAAAGGTACTGTTTTCTATCAGTTGGCAAGCTGCGCACACAGTGCCAGTGTTGTACAGCTTCCTTCTTCACCTTTCCGAAGCTGCCGCTCTCTCCGGCTGGCGGAGGCGAAAAAGCGGCTTCTTCGCGCAAAGACTATTGTGTCGCTCACAGTGCTCTCCTTAGCGTGGCTTCTGCCGAAAGACGCCCGGGAGCGGCGCTTAGCTCCGGAGAGCATCGTACCTTGCTCTCTAGCGTCTTTTGTAGTCTACATCTTAGCAGAAAGCTTTTCCACTATGTCTGGCAGGGAGAAACTGTGCCAGCACAGAAAACATCTCCCATCGTGTTTTTGAGGTTGCAGAAAGGTGTGCAGAGTGTTTTGCAAGAAGAGAGAGAAAGTTGTCCAAAACAGCTTGCAATGGAATGTTCATGTGATTGGAAAAGGCAGGAGAGTGCAAAGGTACTGTTTTCTATCAGTTGGCAAGCTGCGCACACAATGCCAGTGTTGTACAGCTTCCTTCTTCACCTTTCCGAAGCTGCCGCTCTCTCCGGCTGGCGGAGGCGAAGAAGCGGCTTCTTCGCGCAACGACGATTGTGACGCTCACAGTGCTCTCCGGAGCGCGGCTTCTGCCGAAAGACGCCCGGGAGCGGCGCTTAGCTCCGGAGAGCATCGTACCTTGGTCTTTAGCGTCTTTTGTAGTCTACATCTTAGCAGAAAGCTTTTCCACTATGTCTGGCAGGGAGAAACTGTGCCAGCACAGAAAACATCTCCCATCGTGTTTTTGAGGTTGCAGAAAGGTGTGCAGAGTCTTTTGCAAGAAGAGAGAGAAAGTTGTCCAAAACAGCTTCCAATGGAATGTTCATGTGATTAGAAAAGGCAGGAGAGTGCAAAGGTACTGTTTTCTATCAGTTGGCAAGCTGCGCACACAGTGCCAGTGTTGTACAGCTTCCTTCTTCACCTTTCCGAAGCTGCCGCTCTCTCCGGCTGGCGGAGGTGAAGAAGCGGCTTCTTCGCGCAAAGACGATTGTGCCGCTCCCAGTGCTCTCCTTAGCGCGGCTTCTGCCGAAAGACGCCCGGGAGCGGCGCTTAGCTCCGGAGAGCATCGTACCTTGGTCTTTAGCGTCTTTTGTAGTCTACATCTTAGCAGAAAGCTTTTCCACTATTTCTGGCAGGGAGAAACTGTGCCAGCACAGAAAACATCTCCCATCGTGTTTTTGAGGTTGCATAGGGGTCTGCCAAGTGTTTGGCAGGAAGAAAAGAAAAGTTGTCCAAAACAGCTTCCAATGGAATGTTCATGTGATTGGAAAAGGCAGGAGAGTGCAAAGGTACTGTTGTCTATCAGTTGGCAAGCTGCGCACACAATGCCAGTGTTGTACAGCTTCCTTCTTCACCTTTCCGAAGCTGCCGCTCTCTCCGGCTGGCGGAGGCGAAGAAGCGGCTTCTTCGCGCAAAGACGATTGTGCCGCTCACAGTGCTCTCCTGAGCGCGGCTTCTGCCGAAAGACGCCCGGGAGCGGCGCTTAGCTCCGGAGAGCATCGTACCTTGCTCTCTAGCGTCTTTTGTAGTCTACATCTTAGCAGAAAGCTTTTCCACTATGTCTGGCAGGGAGAAACTGTGCCAGCACAGAAAACATCTCCCATCGTGTTTTTGAGGTTGCAGAAAGGTGTGCAGAGTGTTTTGCAAGAAGAGAGAGAAAGTTGTCCAAAACAGCTTCCAATGGAATGTTCATGTGATTGGAAAAGGCAGGAGAGTGCAAAGGTACTGTTGTCTATCAGTTGGCAAGCTGCGCACACAATGCCAGTGTTGTACAGCTTCCTTCTTCACCTTTACGAAGCTGCCGCTCTCTCCGGCTGGCGGAGGCGAAGAAGCGGCTTCTTCGCGCAAAGACGATTGTGCCGCTCACAGTGCTCTCCTTAGCGCGGCTTCTGCCGAAAGACGCCCGGGAGCGGCGCTTAGCTCCGGAGAGCATCGTACCTTGGTCTTTAGCGTCTTTTGTAGTCTACATTTTAGCAGAAAGCTTTTCCACTATGTCTGGCAGGGAGAAACTGTGCCAGCACAGAAAACATCTCCCATCGTGTTTTTGAGGTTGCAGAAAGGTGTGCAGAGTGTTTTGCAAGAAGAGAGAGAAAGTTGTCCAAAACAGCTTCTAATGGAATGTTCATGTGATTGGAAAAGGCAGGAGAGTGCAAAGGTACTGTTTTCTATCAGTTGGCAAGCTGCGCACACAGTGCCAGTGTTGTACAGCTTCCTTCTTCACCTTTCCGAAGCTGCCGCTCTCTCCGGCTGGCGGAGGCGAAGAAGCGGCTTCTTCGCGCAAAGACGATTGTGCCGCTCCCAGTGCTCTCCTGAGCGCGGCTTCTGCCGAAAGACGCCCGGGAGCGGCGCTTAGCTCCGGAGAGCATCGTACCTTGCTCTCTAGCGTCTTTTGTAGTCTACATCTTAGCAGCAAGCTTTTCCACTATGTCTGGCAGGGAGAAACTGTGCCAGCACAGAAAACATCTCCCATCGTGTTTTTGAGGTTGCAGAAAGGTGTGCAGAGTGTTTTGCAAGAAGAGAGAGAAAGTGGTCCAAAACAGCTTCCAATGGAATGTTCATGTGATTGGAAAAGGCAGGAGAGTGCAAAGGTACTGTTTTCTATCAGTTGGCAAGCTGCGCACACAATGCCAGTGTTGTACAGCTTCCTTCTTCACCTTTCCGAAGCTGCCGCTCTCTCCGGCTGGCGGAGGCGAAGAAGCGGCTTCTTCGCGCAAAGACGATTGTGCCGCTCACAGTGCTCTCCTTAGCGCGGCTTCTGCCGAAAGACGCCCGGGAGCGGCGCTTAGCTCCGGAGAGCATCGTACCTTGGTCTTTAGCGTCTTTTGTAGTCTACATCTTAGCAGAAAGCTTTTCCACTATGTCTGGCAGGGAGAAACTGTGCCAGCACAGAAAACATCTCCCATCGTGTTTTTGAGGTTGCAGAAACGTGTTCCGAGTGTTTTGGAAGAGGAGAGAGAAAATTGTCCAAAACAGCTTCCAATGGAATGTTCATGTGATTGGAAAAGGCAGGAGAGTGCAAAGGTACTGTTTTCTATCAGTTGGCAAGCTGCGCACACAGTGCCAGTGTTGTACAGCTTCCTTCTTCACCTTTCCGAAGCTGCCGCTCTCTCCGGCTGGCGGAGGCGAAAAAGCGGCTTCTTCGCGCAAAGACTATTGTGTCGCTCACAGTGCTCTCCTTAGCGCGGTTTCTGCCGAAAGACGCCCGGGAGCGGCGCTTAGCTCCGGAGAGCATCGTACCTTGCTCTCTAGCGTCTTTTGTAGTCTACATCTTAGCAGAAAGCTTTTCCACTATGTCTGGCAGGGAGAAACTGTGCCAGCACAGAAAACATCTCCCATCGTGTTTTTGAGGTTGCAGAAAGGTGTGCAGAGTGTTTTGCAAGAAGAGAGAGAAAGTTGTCCAAAACAGCTTGCAATGGAATGTTCATGCGATTGGAAAAGGCAGGAGAGTGCAAAGGTACTGTTTTCTATCAGTTGGCAAGCTGCGCACACAATGCCAGTGTTGTACAGCTTCCTTCTTCACCTTTCCGAAGCTGCCGCTCTCTCCGGCTGGCGGAGGCGAAGAAGCGGCTTCTTCGCGCAAAGACGATTGTGACGCTCACAGTGCTCTCCGGAGCGCGGCTTCTGCCGAAAGACGCCCGGGAGCGGCGCTTAGCTCCGGAGAGCATCGTACCTTGGTCTTTAGCGTCTTTTGTAGTCTACATCTTAGCAGAAAGCTTTTCCACTATGTCTGGCAGGGAGAAACTGTGCCAGCACAGAAAACATCTCCCATCGTGTTTTTGAGGTTGCAGAAAGGTGTGCAGAGTGTTTTGCAAGAAGAGAGAGAAAGTTGTCCAAAACAGCTTCCAATGGAATGTTCATGTGATTGGAAAAGGCAGGAGAGTGCAAAGGTACTGTTTTCTATCAGTTGGCAAGCTGCGCACACAATGCCAGTGTTGTACAGCTTCCTTCTTCACCTTTCCGAAGCTGCCGCTCTCTCCGGCTGGCGGAGGCGAAGAAGCGGCTTCTTCGCGCAACGACGATTGTGACGCTCACAGTGCTCTCCGGAGCGCGGCTTCTGCCGAAAGACGCCCGGGAGCGGCGCTTAGCTCCGGAGAGCATCGTACCTTGGTCTTTAGCGTCTTTTGTAGTCTACATCTTAGCAGAAAGCTTTTCCACTATGTCTGGCAGGGAGAAACTGTGCCAGCACAGAAAACATCTCCCATCGTGTTTTTGAGGTTGCAGAAAGGTGTGCAGAGTCTTTTGCAAGAAGAGAGAGAAAGTTGTCCAAAACAGCTTCCAATGGAATGTTCATGTGATTGGAAAAGGCAGGAGAGTGCAAAGGTACTGTTTTCTATCAGTTGGCAAGCTGCGCACACAGTGCCAGTGTTGTACAGCTTCCTTCTTCACCTTTCCGAAGCTGCCGCTCTCTCCGGCTGGCGGAGGTGAAGAAGCGGCTTCTTCGCGCAAAGACGATTGTGCCGCTCACAGTGCTCTCCTTAGCGCGGCTTCTGCCGAAAGACGCCCGGGAGCGGCGCTTAGCTCCGGAGAGCATCGTACCTTGGTCTTTAGCGTCTTTTGTAGTCTACATCTTAGCAGAAAGCTTTTCCACTATGTCTGGCAGGGAGAAACTGTGCCAGCACAGAAAACATCTCCCATCGTGTTTTTGAGGTTGCATAGGGTTCTGCCAAGTGTTTGGCAGGAAGAAAAGAAAAGTTGTCCAAAACAGCTTCCAATGGAATGTTCATGTGATTGGAAAAGGCAGGAGAGTGCAAAGGTACTGTTGTCTATCAGTTGGCAAGCTGCGCACACAATGCCAGTGTTGTACAGCTTCCTTCTTCACCTTTCCGAAGCTGCCGCTCTCTCCGGCTGGCGGAGGCGAAGAAGCGGCTTCTTCGCGCAAAGACGATTGTGCCGCTCACACTGCTCTCCTGAGCGCGGCTTCTGCCGAAAGACGCCCGGGAGCGGCGCTTAGCTCCGGAGAGCATCGTACCTTGCTCTCTAGCGTCTTTTGTAGTCTACATCTTAGCAGAAAGCTTTTCCACTATGTCTGGCAGGGAGAAACTGTGCCAGCACAGAAAACATCTCCCATCGTGTTTTTGAGGTTGCAGAAAGGTGTGCAGAGTGTTTTGCAAGAAGAGAGAGAAAGTTGTCCAAAACAGCTTCCAATGGAATGTTCATGTGATTGGAAAAGGCAGGAGAGTGCAAAGGTACTGTTTTCTATCAGTTGGCAAGCTGCGCACACAATGCCAGTGTTGTACAGCTTCCTTCTTCACCTTTACGAAGCTGCCGCTCTCTCCGGCTGGCGGAGGCGAAGAAGCGGCTTCTTCGCGCAAAGACGATTGTGCCGCTCACAGTGCTCTCCTTAGCGCGGCTTCTGCCGAAAGACGCCCGGGAGCGGCGCTTAGCTCCGGAGAGCATATTACCTTGGTCTTTAGCGTCTTTTGTAGTCTACATTTTAGCAGAAAGCTTTTCCACTATGTCTGGCAGGGAGAAACTGTGCCAGCACAGAAAACATCTCCCATCGTGTTTTTGAGGTTGCAGAAAGGTGTGCAGAGTGTTTTGCAAGAAGAGAGAGAAAGTTGTCCAAAACAGCTTCTAATGGAATGTTCATGTGATTGGAAAAGGCAGGAGAGTGCAAAGGTACTGTTTTCTATCAGTTGGCAAGCTGCGCACACAGTGCCAGTGTTGTACAGCTTCCTTCTTCACCTTTCCGAAGCTGCCGCTCTCTCCGGCTGGCGGAGGCGAAGAAGCGGCTTCTTCGCGCAAAGACGATTGTGCCGCTCCCAGTGCTCTCCTGAGCGCGGCTTCTGCCGAAAGACGCCCGGGAGCGGCGCTTAGCTCCGGAGAGCATCGTACCTTGCTCTCTAGCGTCTTTTGTAGTCTACATCTTAGCAGCAAGCTTTTCCACTATGTCTGGCAGGGAGAAACTGTGCCAGCACAGAAAACATCTCCCATCGTGTTTTTGAGGTTGCAGAAAGGTGTGCAGAGTGTTTTGCAAGAAGAGAGAGAAAGTTGTCCAAAACAGCTTGCAATGGAATGTTCATGTGATTGGAAAAGGCAGGAGAGTGCAAAGGTACTGTTTTCTATCAGTTGGCAAGCTGCGCACACAGTGCCAGTGTTGTACAGCTTCCTTCTTCACCTTTCCGAAGCTGCCGCTCTCTCCGGCTGGCGGAGGTGAAGAAGCGGCTTCTTCGCGCAAAGAAGATTGTGCCGCTCCCAGTGCTCTCCTTAGCGCGGCTTCTGCCGAAAGACGCCCGGGAGCGGCGCTTAGCTCCGGAGAGCATCGTACCTTGGTCTTTAGCGTCTTTTGTAGTCTACATCTTAGCAGAAAGCTTTTCCACTATGTCTGGCAGGGAGAAACTGTGCCAGCACAGAAAACATCTCCCATCGTGTTTTTGAGGTTGCAGAAAGGTGTGCCGAGTGTTTTGCAAGAAGAGAGAGAAAGTTGTCCAAAACAGCTTCCAATGGAATGTTCATGTGATTGGAAAAGGCAGGAGAGTGCAAAGGTACTGTTTTCTATCAGTTGGCAAGCTGCGCACACAGTGCCAGTGTTGTACAGCTTCCTTCTTCACCTTTCCGAAGCTGCCGCTCTCTCCGGCTGGCGGAGGTGAAGAAGCGGCTTCTTCGCGCAAAGACGATTGTGCCGCTCCCAGTGCTCTCCTTAGCGCGGCTTCTGCCGAAAAACGCCCGGGAGCGGCGCTTAGCTCCGGAGAGCATCGTACCTTGGTCTTTAGCGTCTTTTGTAGTCTACATCTTAGCAGAAAGCTTTTCCACTATGTCTGGCAGGGAGAAACTGTGCCAGCACAGAAAACATCTCCCATCGTGTTTTTGAGGTTGCAGAAAGGTGTGCAGAGTGTTTTGCAAGAAGAGAGAGAAAGTTGTCCAAAACAGCTTGCAATGGAATGTTCATGTGATTGGAAAAGGCAGGAGAGTGCAAAGGTACTGTTTTCTATCAGTTGGCAAGCTGCGCACACAGTGCCAGTGTTGTACAGCTTCCTTCTTCACCTTTCCGAAGCTGCCGCTCTCTCCGGCTGGCGGAGGCGAAGAAGCAGCTTCTTCGCGCAAAGACGATTGTGCCGCTCCCAGTGCTCTCCTGAGCGCGGCTTCTGCCGAAAGACGCCCGGGAGCGGCGCTTAGCTCCGGAGAGCATCGTACCTTGCTCTCTAGCGTCTTTTGTAGTCTACATCTTAGCAGAAAGCTTTTCCACTATGTCTGGCAGGGAGAAACTGTGCCAGCACAGAAAACATCTCCCATCGTGTTTTTGAGGTTGCAGAAAGGTGTGCAGAGTGTTTTGCAAGAAGAGAGAGAAAGTTGTCCAAAACAGCTTCTAATGGAATGTTCATGTGATTGGAAAAGGCAGGAGAGTGCAAAGGTACTGTTTTCTATCAGTTGGCAAGCTGCGCACACAGTGCCAGTGTTGTACAGCTTCCTTCTTCACCTTTCCGAAGCTGCCGCTCTCTCCGGCTGGCGGAGGCGAAGAAGCGGCTTCTTCGCGCAAAGACGATTGTGCCGCTCCCAGTGCTCTCCTGAGCGCGGCTTCTGCCGAAAGACGCCCGGGAGCGGCGCTTAGCTCCGGAGAGCATCGTACCTTGCTCTCTAGCGTCTTTTGTAGTCTACATCTTAGCAGCAAGCTTTTCCACTATGTCTGGCAGGGAGAAACTGTGCCAGCACAGAAAACATCTCCCATCGTGTTTTTGAGGTTGCAGAAAGGTGTGCAGAGTGTTTTGCAAGAAGAGAGAGAAAGTTGTCCAAAACAGCTTGCAATGGAATGTTCATGTGATTGGAAAAGGCAGGAGAGTGCAAAGGTACTGTTTTCTATCAGTTGGCAAGCTGCGCACACAGTGCCAGTGTTGTACAGCTTCCTTCTTCACCTTTCCGAAGCTGCCGCTCTCTCCGGCTGGCGGAGGCGAAGAAGCGGCTTCTTCGCGCAACGACGATTGTGACGCTCACAGTGCTCTCCGGAGCGTGGCTTCTGCCGGAAGACGCCCGGGAGCGGCGCTTAGCTCCAGAGAGCATCGTACCTTGGTCTTTAGCGTCTTTTGTAGTCTACATCTGAGCAGAAAGCTTTTCCACTATGTCTGGCAGGGAGAAACTGTGCCAGCACAGAAAACATCTCCCATCGTGTTTTTGAGGTTGCAGAAAGGTGTGCCGAGTGTTTTGCAAGAAGAGAGAGAAAGTTGTCCAAAACAGCTTCCAATGGAATGTTCATGTGATTGGAAAAGGCAGGAGAGTGCAAAGGTACAGTTGTCTATCAGTTGGCAAGCTGCGCACACAGTGCCAGTGTTGTACAGCTTCCTTCTTCACCTTTCCGAAGCTGCCGCTCTCTCCGGCTGGCGGAGGCGAAGAAGCAGCTTCTTCGCGCAAAGACGATTGTGCTGCTCCCAGTGCTCTCCTGAGCGCGGCTTCTGCCGAAAGACGCCCGGGAGCGGCGCTTAGCTCCGGAGAGCATCGTACCTTGCTCTCTAGCGTCTTTTGTAGTCTACATCTTAGCAGAAAGCTTTTCCACTATGTCTGGCAGGGAGAAACTGTGCCAGCACAGAAAACATCTCCCATCGTGTTTTTGAGGTTGCAGAAAGGTGTGCAGAGTGTTTTGCAAGAAGAGAGAGAAAGTTGTCCAAAACAGCTTGCAATGGAATGTTCATGTGATTGGAAAAGGCAGGAGAGTGCAAAGGTACTGTTGTCTATCGGTTGGCAAGCTGCGCACACAATGCCAGTGTTGTACAGCATCCTTCTTCACCTTAACAAAGCTGCCGCTCTCTCCGGCTGGCGGAGGCGAAGAAGCGGCTTCTTCGCGCAAAGACGATTGTGCCGCTCACAGTGCTCTCCTGAGCGCGGCTTCTGCCGAAAGACGCCCGGGAGCGGTGCTTAGCTCCGGAGAGCATCGTACCTTGGTCTTTAGCGTCTTTTGTAGTCTACATCTTAGCAGAAAGCTTTTCCACTATGTCTGGCAGGGAGAAACTGTGCCAGCACAGAAAACATCTCCCATCGTGTTTTTGAGGTTGCATAGGGGTCTGCCAAGTGTTTGGCAGGAAGAAAAGAAAAGTTGTCGAAAACAGCTTGCAATGGAATGTTCATGTGATTGGAAAAGGCAGGAGAGTGCAAAGGTACTGTTGTCTATCAGTTGGCAAGCTGCGCACACAATGCCAGTGTTGTACAGCTTCCTTCTTCACCTTTCCGAAGCTGCCGCTCTCTCCGGCTGGCGGAGGCGAAGAAGCGGCTTCTTCGCGCAAAGACGATTGTGCCGCTCCCAGTGCTCTCCTTAGCGCGGCTTCTGCCGAAAGACGCCCGGGAGCGGCGCTTAGCTCCGGAGAGCATCGTACCTTGGTCTTTAGCGTCTTTTGTAGTCTACATTTTAGCAGAAAGCTTTTCCACTATGTCTGGCAGGGAGAAACTGTGCCAGCACAGAAAACATCTCCCATCGTGTTTTTGAGGTTGCAGAAACGTGTTCCGAGTGTTTTGGAAGAGGAGAGAGAAAATTGTCCAAAACAGCTTCCAATGGAATGTTCATGTGATTGGAAAAGGCAGGAGAGTGCAAAGGTACTGTTTTCTATCAGTTGGCAAGCTGCGCACACAATGCCAGTGTTGTACAGCTTCCTTCTTCACCTTTCCGAAGCTGCCGCTCTCTCCGGCTGGCGGAGGCGAAAAAGCGGCTTCTTCGCGCAAAGACTATTGTGTCGCTCACAGTGCTCTCCTTAGCGCGGCTCCTGCCGAAAGACGCCCGGGAGCGGCGCTTAGCTCCGGAGAGCATCGTACCTTGCTCTCTAGCGTCTTTTGTAGTCTACATCTTAGCAGAAAGCTTTTCCACTATGTCTGGCAGGGAGAAACTGTGCCAGCACAGAAAACATCTCCCATCGTGTTTTTGAGGTTGCAGAAAGGTGTGCAGAGTGTTTTGCAAGAAGAGAGAGAAAGTTGTCCAAAACAGCTTCTAATGGAATGTTCATGTGATTGGAAAAGGCAGGAGAGTGCAAAGGTACTGTTTTCTATCAGTTGGCAAGCTGCGCACACAATGCCAGTGTTGTACAGCTTCCTTCTTCACCTTTCCGAAGCTGCCGCTCTCTCCGGCTGGCGGAGGCGAAGAAGCGGCTTCTTCGCGCAACGACGATTGTGACGCTCACAGTGCTCTCCGGAGCGCGGCTTCTGCCGAAAGACGCCCGGGAGCGGCGCTTAGCTCCGGAGAGCATCGTACCTTGGTCTTTAGCGTCTTTTGTAGTCTACATCTTAGCAGAAAGCTTTTCCACTATGTCTGGCAGGGAGAAACTGTGCCAGCACAGAAAACATCTCCCATCGTGTTTTTGAGGTTGCAGAAAGGTGTGCAGAGTCTTTTGCAAGAAGAGAGAGAAAGTTGTCCAAAACAGCTTCCAATGGAATGTTCATGTGATTGGAAAAGGCAGGAGAGTGCAAAGGTACTGTTTTCTATCAGTTGGCAAGCTGCGCACACAATGCCAGTGTTGTACAGCTTCCTTCTTCACCTTTCCGAAGCTGCCGCTCTCTCCGGCTGGCGGAGGCGAAGAAGCGGCTTCTTCGCGCAAAGACGATTGTGCCGCTCACAGTGCTCTCCTGAGCGCGGCTTCTGCCGAAAGACGCCCGGGAGCGGCGCTTAGCTCCGGAGAGCATCGTACCTTGCTCTCTAGCGTCTTTTGTAGTCTACATCTTAGCAGAAAGCTTTTCCACTATGTCTGGCAGGGAGAAACTGTGCCAGCACAGAAAACATCTCCCATCGTGTTTTTGAGGTTGCAGAAAGGTGTGCAGAGTGTTTTGCAAGAAGAGAGAGAAAGTTGTCCAAAACAGCTTCCAATGGAATGTTCATGTGATTGGAAAAGGCAGGAGAGTGCAAAGGTACTGTTGTCTATCAGTTGGCAAGCTGCGCACACAATGCCAGTGTTGTACAGCTTCCTTCTTCACCTTTACGAAGCTGCCGCTCTCTCCGGCTGGCGGAGGCGAAGAAGCGGCTTCTTCGCGCAAAGACGATTGTGCCGCTCACAGTGCTCTCCTTAGCGCGGCTTCTGCCGAAAGACGCCCGGGAGCGGCGCTTAGCTCCGGAGAGCATCGTACCTTGGTCTTTAGCGTCTTTTGTAGTCTACATTTTAGCAGAAAGCTTTTCCACTATGTCTGGCAGGGAGAAACTGTGCCAGCACAGAAAACATCTCCCATCGTGTTTTTGAGGTTGCAGAAAGGTGTGCAGAGTGTTTTGCAAGAAGAGAGAGAAAGTTGTCCAAAACAGCTTCTAATGGAATGTTCATGTGATTGGAAAAGGCAGGAGAGTGCAAAGGTACTGTTTTCTATCAGTTGGCAAGCTGCGCACACAGTGCCAGTGTTGTACAGCTTCCTTCTTCACCTTTCCGAAGCTGCCGCTCTCTCCGGCTGGCGGAGGCGAAGAAGCGGCTTCTTCGCGCAAAGACGATTGTGCCGCTCCCAGTGCTCTCCTGAGCGCGGCTTCTGCCGAAAGACGCCCGGGAGCGGCGCTTAGCTCCGGAGAGCATCGTACCTTGCTCTCTAGCGTCTTTTGTAGTCTACATCTTAGCAGCAAGCTTTTCCACTATGTCTGGCAGGGAGAAACTGTGCCAGCACAGAAAACATCTCCCATCGTGTTTTTGAGGTTGCAGAAAGGTGTGCAGAGTGTTTTGCAAGAAGAGAGAGAAAGTGGTCCAAAACAGCTTCCAATGGAATGTTCATGTGATTGGAAAAGGCAGGAGAGTGCAAAGGTACTGTTTTCTATCAGTTGGCAAGCTGCGCACACAATGCCAGTGTTGTACAGCTTCCTTCTTCACCTTTCCGAAGCTGCCGCTCTCTCCGGCTGGCGGAGGCGAAGAAGCGGCTTCTTCGCGCAACGACGATTGTGACGCTCACAGTGCTCTCCGGAGCGCGGCTTCTGCCGAAAGACGCCCGGGAGCGGCGCTTAGCTCCGGAGAGCATCGTACCTTGGTCTTTAGCGTCTTTTGTAGTCTACATCTTAGCAGAAAGCTTTTCCACTATGTCTGGCAGGGAGAAACTGTGCCAGCACAGAAAACATCTCCCATCGTGTTTTTGAGGTTGCAGAAAGGTGTGCTGAGTGTTTTGCAAGAAGAGAGAGAAAGTTGTCGAAAACAGCTTGCAATGGAATGTTCATGTGATTGGAAAAGGCAGGAGAGTGCAAAGGTACTGTTGTCTATCAGTTGGCAAGCTGCGCACACAGTGCCAGTGTTGTACAGCTTCCTTCTTCACCTTTCCGAAGCTGCCGCTCTCTCCGGCTGGCGGAGGCGAAGAAGCAGCTTCTTCGCGCAAAGACGATTGTGCTGCTCCCAGTGCTCTCCTGAGCGCGGCTTCTGCCGAAAGACGCCCGGGAGCGGCGCTTAGCTCCGGAGAGCATCGTACCTTGCTCTCTAGCGTCTTTTGTAGTCTACATCTTAGCAGAAAGCTTTTCCACTATGTCTGGCAGGGAGAAACTGTGCCAGCACAGAAAACATCTCCCATCGTGTTTTTGAGGTTGCAGAAAGGTGTGCAGAGTGTTTTGCAAGAAGAGAGAGAAAGTTGTCCAAAACAGCTTGCAATGGAATGTTCATGTGATTGGAAAAGGCAGGAGAGTGCAAAGGTACTGTTGTCTATCAGTTGGCAAGCTGCGCACACAATGCCAGTGTTGTACAGCATCCTTCTTCACCTTAACAAAGCTGCCGCTCTCTCCGGCTGGCGGAGGCGAAGAAGCGGCTTCTTCGCGCAAAGACGATTGTGCCGCTCACAGTGCTCTCCTGAGCGCGGCTTCTGCCGAAAGACGCCCGGGAGCGGCGCTTAGCTCCGGAGAGCATCGTACCTTGGTCTTTAGCGTCTTTTGTAGTCTACATCTTAGCAGAAAGCTTTTCCACTATGTCTGGCAGGGAGAAACTGTGCCAGCACAGAAAACATCTCCCATCGTGTTTTTGAGGTTGCATAGGGGTCTGCCAAGTGTTTGGCAGGAAGAAAAGAAAAGTTGTCGAAAACAGCTTGCAATGGAATGTTCATGTGATTGGAAAAGGCAGGAGAGTGCAAAGGTACTGTTGTCTATCAGTTGGCAAGCTGCGCACACAATGCCAGTGTTGTACAGCTTCCTTCTTCACCTTTCCGAAGCTGCCGCTCTCTCCGGCTGGCGGAGGCGAAGAAGCGGCTTCTTCGCGCAAAGACGATTGTGCCGCTCCCAGTGCTCTCCTGAGCGCGGCTTCTGCCGAAAGACGCCCGGGAGCGGCGCTTAGCTCCGGAGAGCATCGTACCTTGGTCTTTAGCGTCTTTTGTAGTCTACATCTTAGCAGAAAGCTTTTCCACTATGTCTGGCAGGGAGAAACTGTGCCAGCACAGAAAACATCTCCCATCGTGTTTTTGAGGTTGCAGAAACGTGTTCCGAGTGTTTTGGAAGAGGAGAGAGAAAATTGTCCAAAACAGCTTCCAATGGAATGTTCATGTGATTGGAAAAGGCAGGAGAGTGCAAAGGTACTGTTTTCTATCAGTTGGCAAGCTGCGCACACAGTGCCAGTGTTGTACAGCTTCCTTCTTCACCTTTCCGAAGCTGCCGCTCTCTCCGGCTGGCGGAGGCGAAAAAGCGGCTTCTTCGCGCAAAGACTATTGTGTCGCTCACAGTGCTCTCCTTAGCGCGGTTTCTGCCGAAAGACGCCCGGGAGCGGCGCTTAGCTCCGGAGAGCATCGTACCTTGCTCTCTAGCGTCTTTTGTAGTCTACATCTTAGCAGAAAGCTTTTCCACTATGTCTGGCAGGGAGAAACTGTGCCAGCACAGAAAACATCTCCCATCGTGTTTTTGAGGTTGCAGAAAGGTGTGCAGAGTGTTTTGCAAGAAGAGAGAGAAAGTTGTCCAAAACAGCTTGCAATGGAATGTTCATGTGATTGGAAAAGGCAGGAGAGTGCAAAGGTACTGTTTTCTATCAGTTGGCAAGCTGCGCACACAATGCCAGTCTTGTACAGCTTCCTTCTTCACCTTTCCGAAGCTGCCGCTCTCTCCGGCTGGCGGAGGCGAAGAAGCGGCTTCTTCGCGCAAAGACGATTGTGACGCTCACAGTGCTCTCCGGAGCGCGGCTTCTGCCGAAAGACGCCCGGGAGCGGCGCTTAGCTCCGGAGAGCATCGTACCTTGGTCTTTAGCGTCTTTTGTAGTCTACATCTTAGCAGAAAGCTTTTCCACTATGTCTGGCAGGGAGAAACTGTGCCAGCACAGAAAACATCTCCCATCGTGTTTTTGAGGTTGCAGAAAGGTGTGCAGAGTGTTTTGCAAGAAGAGAGAGAAAGTTGTCCAAAACAGCTTCCAATGGAATGTTCATGTGATTGGAAAAGGCAGGAGAGTGCAAAGGTACTGTTTTCTATCAGTTGGCAAGCTGCGCACACAATGCCAGTGTTGTACAGCTTCCTTCTTCACCTTTCCGAAGCTGCCGCTCTCTCCGGCTGGCGGAGGCGAAGAAGCGGCTTCTTCGCGCAACGACGATTGTGACGCTCACAGTGCTCTCCGGAGCGCGGCTTCTGCCGAAAGACGCCCGGGAGCGGCGCTTAGCTCCGGAGAGCATCGTACCTTGGTCTTTAGCGTCTTTTGTAGTCTACATCTTAGCAGAAAGCTTTTCCACTATGTCTGGCAGGGAGAAACTGTGCCAGCACAGAAAACATCTCCCATCGTGTTTTTGAGGTTGCAGAAAGGTGTGCAGAGTCTTTTGCAAGAAGAGAGAGAAAGTTGTCCAAAACAGCTTCCAATGGAATGTTCATGTGATTGGAAAAGGCAGGAGAGTGCAAAGGTACTGTTTTCTATCAGTTGGCAAGCTGCGCACACAGTGCCAGTGTTGTACAGCTTCCTTCTTCACCTTTCCGAAGCTGCCGCTCTCTCCGGCTGGCGGAGGTGAAGAAGCGGCTTCTTCGCGCAAAGACGATTGTGCCGCTCACAGTGCTCTCCTTAGCGCGGCTTCTGCCGAAAGACGCCCGGGAGCGGCGCTTAGCTCCGGAGAGCATCGTACCTTGGTCTTTAGCGTCTTTTGTAGTCTACATCTTAGCAGAAAGCTTTTCCACTATGTCTGGCAGGGAGAAACTGTGCCAGCACAGAAAACATCTCCCATCGTGTTTTTGAGGTTGCATAGGGTTCTGCCAAGTGTTTGGCAGGAAGAAAAGAAAAGTTGTCCAAAACAGCTTCCAATGGAATGTTCATGTGATTGGAAAAGGCAGGAGAGTGCAAAGGTACTGTTGTCTATCAGTTGGCAAGCTGCGCACACAATGCCAGTGTTGTACAGCTTCCTTCTTCACCTTTCCGAAGCTGCCGCTCTCTCCGGCTGGCGGAGGCGAAGAAGCGGCTTCTTCGCGCAAAGACGATTGTGCCGCTCACAGTGCTCTCCTGAGCGCGGCTTCTGCCGAAAGACGCCCGGGAGCGGCGCTTAGCTCCGGAGAGCATCGTACCTTGCTCTCTAGCGTCTTTTGTAGTCTACATCTTAGCAGAAAGCTTTTCCACTATGTCTGGCAGGGAGAAACTGTGCCAGCACAGAAAACATCTCCCATCGTGTTTTTGAGGTTGCAGAAAGGTGTGCAGAGTGTTTTGCAAGAAGAGAGAGAAAGTTGTCCAAAACAGCTTCCAATGGAATGTTCATGTGATTGGAAAAGGCAGGAGAGTGCAAAGGTACTGTTTTCTATCAGTTGGCAAGCTGCGCACACAATGCCAGTGTTGTACAGCTTCCTTCTTCACCTTTACGAAGCTGCCGCTCTCTCCGGCTGGCGGAGGCGAAGAAGCGGCTTCTTCGCGCAACGACGATTGTGACGCTCACAGTGCTCTCCGGAGCGCGGCTTCTGCCGAAAGACGCCCGGGAGCGGCGCTTAGCTCCAGAGAGCATCGTACCTTGGTCTTTAGCGTCTTTTGTAGTCTACATCTGAGCAGAAAGCTTTTCCACTATGTCTGGCAGGGAGAAACTGTGCCAGCACAGAAAACATCTCCCATCGTGTTTTTGAGGTTGCAGAAAGGTGTGCCGAGTGTTTTGCAAGAAGAGAGAGAAAGTTGTCCAAAACAGCTTCCAATGGAATGTTCATGTGATTGGAAAAGGCAGGAGAGTGCAAAGGTACTGTTTTCTATCAGTTGGCAAGCTGCGCACACAGTGCCAGTGTTGTACAGCTTCCTTCTTCACCTTTCCGAAGCTGCCGCTCTCTCCGGCTGGCGGAGGTGAAGAAGCGGCTTCTTCGCGCAAAGAAGATTGTGCCGCTCCCAGTGCTCTCCTTAGCGCGGCTTCTGCCGAAAGACGCCCGGGAGCGGCGCTTAGCTCCGGAGAGCATCGTACCTTGGTCTTTAGCGTCTTTTGTAGTCTACATCTTAGCAGAAAGCTTTTCCACTATGTCTGGCAGGGAGAAACTGTGCCAGCACAGAAAACATCTCCCATCGTGTTTTTGATGTTGCAGAAAGGTGTGCAGAGTGTTTTGCAAGAAGAGAGAGAAAGTTGTCCAAAACAGCTTCCAATGGAATGTTCATGTGATTGGAAAAGGCAGGAGAGTGCAAAGGTACTGTTTTCTATCAGTTGGCAAGCTGCGCACACAGTGCCAGTGTTGTACAGCTTCCTTCTTCACCTTTCCGAAGCTGCCGCTCTCTCCGGCTGGCGGAGGTGAAGAAGCGGCTTCTTCGCGCAAAGACGATTGTGCCGCTCCCAGTGCTCTCCTTAGCGCGGCTTCTGCCGAAAGACGCCCGGGAGCGGCGCTTAGCTCCGGAGAGCATCGTACCTTGGTCTTTAGCGTCTTTTGTAGTCTACATCTTAGCAGAAAGCTTTTCCACTATGTCTGGCAGGGAGAAACTGTGCCAGCACAGAAAACATCTCCCATCGTGTTTTTGAGGTTGCAGAAAGGTGTGCAGAGTGTTTTGCAAGAAGAGAGAGAAAGTTGTCCAAAACAGCTTGCAATGGAATGTTCATGTGATTGGAAAAGGCAGGAGAGTGCAAAGGTACTGTTTTCTATCAGTTGGCAAGCTGCGCACACAGTGCCAGTGTTGTACAGCTTCCTTCTTCACCTTTCCGAAGCTGCCGCTCTCTCCGGCTGGCGGAGGCGAAGAAGCAGCTTCTTCGCGCAAAGACGATTGTGCCGCTCCCAGTGCTCTCCTGAGCGCGGCTTCGGCCGAAAGACGCCCGGGAGCGGCGCTTAGCTCCGGAGAGCATCGTACCTTGCTCTCTAGCGTCTTTTGTAGTCTACATCTTAGCAGAAAGCTTTTCCACTATGTCTGGCAGGGAGAAACTGTGCCAGCACAGAAAACATCTCCCATCGTGTTTTTGAGGTTGCAGAAAGGTGTGCAGAGTGTTTTGCAAGAAGAGAGAGAAAGTTGTCCAAAACAGCTTCTAATGGAATGTTCATGTGATTGGAAAAGGCAGGAGAGTGCAAAGGTACTGTTTTCTATCAGTTGGCAAGCTGCGCACACAGTGCCAGTGTTGTACAGCTTCCTTCTTCACCTTTCCGAAGCTGCCGCTCTCTCCGGCTGGCGGAGGCGAAGAAGCGGCTTCTTCGCGCAAAGACGATTGTGCCGCTCCCAGTGCTCTCCTGAGCGCGGCTTCTGCCGAAAGACGCCCGGGAGCGGCGCTTAGCTCCGGAGAGCATCGTACCTTGCTCTCTAGCGTCTTTTGTAGTCTACATCTTAGCAGCAAGCTTTTCCACTATGTCTGGCAGGGAGAAACTGTGCCAGCACAGAAAACATCTCCCATCGTGTTTTTGAGGTTGCAGAAAGGTGTGCAGAGTGTTTTGCAAGAAGAGAGAGAAAGTTGTCCAAAACAGCTTGCAATGGAATGTTCATGTGATTGGAAAAGGCAGGAGAGTGCAAAGGTACTGTTTTCTATCAGTTGGCAAGCTGCGCACACAGTGCCAGTGTTGTACAGCTTCCTTCTTCACCTTTCCGAAGCTGCCGCTCTCTCCGGCTGGCGGAGGTGAAGAAGCGGCTTCTTCGCGCAAAGACGATTGTGCCGCTCCCAGTGCTCTCCTTAGCGCGGCTTCTGCCGAAAGACGCCCGGGAGAGGCGCTTAGCTCCGGAGAGCATCGTACCTTGGTCTCTAGCGTCTTTTGTAGTCTACATCTTAGCAGAAAGCTTTTCCACTATGTCTGGCAGGGAGAAACTGTGCCAGCACAGAAATCATCTCCCATCGTGTTTTTGAGGTTGCAGAAAGGTGTGCCGAGTGTTTTGCAAGAAGAGAGAGAAAGTTGTCCAAAACAGCTTCCAATGGAATGTTCATGTGATTGGAAAAGGCAGGAGAGTGCAAAGGTACTGTTTTCTATCAGTTGGCAAGCTGCGCACACAGTGCCAGTGTTGTACAGCTTCCTTCTTCACCTTTCCGAAGCTGCCGCTCTCTCCGGCTGGCGGAGGTGAAGAAGCGGCTTCTTCGCGCAAAGACGATTGTGCCGCTCCCAGTGCTCTCCTTAGCGCGGCTTCTGCCGAAAAACGCCCGGGAGCGGCGCTTAGCTCCGGAGAGCATCGTACCTTGGTCTTTAGCGTCTTTTGTAGTCTACATCTTAGCAGAAAGCTTTTCCACTATGTCTGGCAGGGAGAAACTGTGCCAGCACAGAAAACATCTCCCATCGTGTTTTTGAGGTTGCAGAAAGGTGTGCAGAGTGTTTTGCAAGAAGAGAGAGAAAGTTGTCCAAAACAGCTTCCAATGGAATGTTCATGTGATTGGAAAAGGCAGGAGAGTGCAAAGGTACTGTTTTCTATCAGTTGGCAAGCTGCGCACACAATGCCAGTGTTGTACAGCATCCTTCTTCACCTTTACAAAGCTGCCGCTCTCTCCGGCTGGCGGAGGCGAAGAAGCGGCTTCTTCGCGCAAAGACGATTGTGCCGCTCCCAGTGCTCTCCTGAGCGCGGCTTCTGCCGAAAGACGCCCGGGAGCGGCGCTTAGCTCCGGAGAGCATCGTACCTTGGTCTTTAGCGTCTTTTGTAGTCTACATCTTAGCAGAAAGCTTTTCCACTATGTCTGGCAGGGAGAAACTGTGCCAGCACAGAAAACATCTCCCATCGTGTTTTTGAGGTTGCATAGGGGTCTGCCAAGTGTTTGGCAGGAAGAAAAGAAAAGTTGTCGAAAACAGCTTGCAATGGAATGTTCATGTGATTGGAAAAGGCAGGAGAGTGCAAAGGTACTGTTGTCTATCAGTTGGCAAGCTGCGCACACAGTGCCAGTGTTGTACAGCTTCCTTCTTCACCTTTCCGAAGCTGCCGCTCTCTCCGGCTGGCGGAGGCGAAGAAGCAGCTTCTTCGCGCAAAGACGATTGTGCTGCTCCCAGTGCTCTCCTGAGCGCGGCTTCTGCCGAAAGACGCCCGGGAGCGGCGCTTAGCTCCGGAGAGCATCGTACCTTGGTCTTTAGCGTCTTTTGTAGTCTACATCTTAGCAGAAAGCTTTTCCACTATGTCTGGCAGGGAGAAACTGTGCCAGCACAGAAAACATCTCCCATCGTGTTTTTGAGGTTGCAGAAAGGTGTGCAGAGTGTTTTGCAAGAAGAGAGAGAAAGTTGTCCAAAACAGCTTGCAATGGAATGTTCATGTGATTGGAAAAGGCAGGAGAGTGCAAAGGTACTGTTGTCTATCGGTTGGCAAGCTGCGCACACAATGCCAGTGTTGTACAGCTTCCTTCTTCACCTTAACAAAGCTGCCGCTCTCTCCGGCTGGCGGAGGCGAAGAAGCGGCTTCTTCGCGCAAAGACGATTGTGCCGCTCACAGTGCTCTCCTGAGCGCGGCTTCTGCCGAAAGACGCCCGGGAGCGGTGCTTAGCTCCGGAGAGCATCGTACCTTGGTCTTTAGCGTCTTTTGTAGTCTACATCTTAGCAGAAAGCTTTTCCACTATGTCTGGCAGGGAGAAACTGTGCCAGCACAGAAAACATCTCCCATCGTGTTTTTGAGGTTGCATAGGGGTCTGCCAAGTGTTTGGCAGGAAGAAAAGAAAAGTTGTCGAAAACAGCTTGCAATGGAATGTTCATGTGATTGGAAAAGGCAGGAGAGTGCAAAGGTACTGTTGTCTATCAGTTGGCAAGCTGCGCACACAATGCCAGTGTTGTACAGCTTCCTTCTTCACCTTTCCGAAGCTGCCGCTCTCTCCGGCTGGCGGAGGCGAAGAAGCGGCTTCTTCGCGCAAAGACGATTGTGCCGCTCCCAGTGCTCTCCTTAGCGCGGCTTCTGCCGAAAGACGCCCGGGAGCGGCGCTTAGCTCCGGAGAGCATCGTACCTTGGTCTTTAGCGTCTTTTGTAGTCTACATTTTAGCAGAAAGCTTTTCCACTATGTCTGGCAGGGAGAAACTGTGCCAGCACAGAAAACATCTCCCATCGTGTTTTTGAGGTTGCAGAAACGTGTTCCGAGTGTTTTGGAAGAGTAGAGAGAAAATTGTCCAAAACAGCTTCCAATGGAATGTTCATGTGATTGGAAAAGGCAGGAGAGTGCAAAGGTACTGTTTTCTATCAGTTGGCAAGCTGCGCACACAGTGCCAGTGTTGTACAGCTTCCTTCTTCACCTTTCCGAAGCTGCCGCTCTCTCCGGCTGGCGGAGGCGAAAAAGCGGCTTCTTCGCGCAAAGACTATTGTGTCGCTCACAGTGCTCTCCTTAGCGCGGCTTCTGCCGAAAGACGCCCGGGAGCGGCGCTTAGCTCCGGAGAGCATCGTACCTTGCTCTCTAGCGTCTTTTGTAGTCTACATCTTAGCAGAAAGCTTTTCCACTATGTCTGGCAGGGAGAAACTGTGCCAGCACAGAAAACATCTCCCATCGTGTTTTTGAGGTTGCAGAAAGGTGTGCAGAGTGTTTTGCAAGAAGAGAGAGAAAGTTGTCCAAAACAGCTTCTAATGGAATGTTCATGTGATTGGAAAAGGCAGGAGAGTGCAAAGGTACTGTTTTCTATCAGTTGGCAAGCTGCGCACACAGTGCCAGTGTTGTACAGCTTCCTTCTTCACCTTTCCGAAGCTGCCGCTCTCTCCGGCTGGCGGAGGTGAAGAAGCGGCTTCTTCGCGCAAAGAAGATTGTGCCGCTCCCAGTGCTCTCCTTAGCGCGGCTTCTGCCGAAAGACGCCCGGGAGCGGCGCTTAGCTCCGGAGAGCATCGTACCTTGGTCTTTAGCGTCTTTTGTAGTCTACATCTTAGCAGAAAGCTTTTCCACTATGTCTGGCAGGGAGAAACTGTGCCAGCACAGAAAACATCTCCCATCGTGTTTTTGATGTTGCAGAAAGGTGTGCAGAGTGTTTTGCAAGAAGAGAGAGAAAGTTGTCCAAAACAGCTTCCAATGGAATGTTCATGTGATTGGAAAAGGCAGGAGAGTGCAAAGGTACTGTTTTCTATCAGTTGGCAAGCTGCGCACACAGTGCCAGTGTTGTACAGCTTCCTTCTTCACCTTTCCGAAGCTGCCGCTCTCTCCGGCTGGCGGAGGTGAAGAAGCGGCTTCTTCGCGCAAAGACGATTGTGCCGCTCCCAGTGCTCTCCTTAGCGCGGCTTCTGCCGAAAGACGCCCGGGAGCGGCGCTTAGCTCCGGAGAGCATCGTACCTTGGTCTTTAGCGTCTTTTGTAGTCTACATCTTAGCAGAAAGCTTTTCCACTATGTCTGGCAGGGAGAAACTGTGCCAGCACAGAAAACATCTCCCATCGTGTTTTTGAGGTTGCAGAAAGGTGTGCAGAGTGTTTTGCAAGAAGAGAGAGAAAGTTGTCCAAAACAGCTTGCAATGGAATGTTCATGTGATTGGAAAAGGCAGGAGAGTGCAAAGGTACTGTTGTCTATCAGTTGGCAAGCTGCGCACACAGTGCCAGTGTTGTACAGCTTCCTTCTTCACCTTTCCGAAGCTGCCGCTCTCTCCGGCTGGCGGAGGCGAAGAAGCAGCTTCTTCGCGCAAAGACGATTGTGCCGCTCCCAGTGCTCTCCTGAGCGCGGCTTCGGCCGAAAGACGCCCGGGAGCGGCGCTTAGCTCCGGAGAGCATCGTACCTTGCTCTCTAGCGTCTTTTGTAGTCTACATCTTAGCAGAAAGCTTTTCCACTATGTCTGGCAGGGAGAAACTGTGCCAGCACAGAAAACATCTCCCATCGTGTTTTTGAGGTTGCAGAAAGGTGTGCAGAGTGTTTTGCAAGAAGAGAGAGAAAGTTGTCCAAAACAGCTTCTAATGGAATGTTCATGTGATTGGAAAAGGCAGGAGAGTGCAAAGGTACTGTTTTCTATCAGTTGGCAAGCTGCGCACACAGTGCCAGTGTTGTACAGCTTCCTTCTTCACCTTTCCGAAGCTGCCGCTCTCTCCGGCTGGCGGAGGCGAAGAAGCGGCTTCTTCGCGCAAAGACGATTGTGCCGCTCCCAGTGCTCTCCTGAGCGCGGCTTCTGCCGAAAGACGCCCGGGAGCGGCGCTTAGCTCCGGAGAGCATCGTACCTTGCTCTCTAGCGTCTTTTGTAGTCTACATCTTAGCAGCAAGCTTTTCCACTATGTCTGGCAGGGAGAAACTGTGCCAGCACAGAAAACATCTCCCATCGTGTTTTTGAGGTTGCAGAAAGGTGTGCAGAGTGTTTTGCAAGAAGAGAGAGAAAGTTGTCCAAAACAGCTTGCAATGGAATGTTCATGTGATTGGAAAAGGCAGGAGAGTGCAAAGGTACTGTTTTCTATCAGTTGGCAAGCTGCGCACACAGTGCCAGTGTTGTACAGCTTCCTTCTTCACCTTTCCGAAGCTGCCGCTCTCTCCGGCTGGCGGAGGCGAAGAAGCGGCTTCTTCGCGCAACGACGATTGTGACGCTCACAGTGCTCTCCGGAGCGCGGCTTCTGCCGAAAGACGCCCGGGAGCGGCGCTTAGCTCCAGAGAGCATCGTACCTTGGTCTTTAGCGTCTTTTGTAGTCTACATCTGAGCAGAAAGCTTTTCCACTATGTCTGGCAGGGAGAAACTGTGCCAGCACAGAAAACATCTCCCATCGTGTTTTTGAGGTTGCAGAAAGGTGTGCCGAGTGTTTTGCAAGAAGAGAGAGAAAGTTGTCCAAAACAGCTTCCAATGGAATGTTCATGTGATTGGAAAAGGCAGGAGAGTGCAAAGGTACTGTTTTCTATCAGTTGGCAAGCTGCGCACACAGTGCCAGTGTTGTACAGCTTCCTTCTTCACCTTTCCGAAGCTGCCGCTCTCTCCGGCTGGCGGAGGTGAAGAAGCGGCTTCTTCGCGCAAAGACGATTGTGCCGCTCCCAGTGCTCTCCTTAGCGCGGCTTCTGCCGAAAGACGCCCGGGAGAGGCGCTTAGCTCCGGAGAGCATCGTACCTTGGTCTCTAGCGTCTTTTGTAGTCTACATCTTAGCAGAAAGCTTTTCCACTATGTCTGGCAGGGAGAAACTGTGCCAGCACAGAAATCATCTCCCATCGTGTTTTTGAGGTTGCAGAAAGGTGTGCCGAGTGTTTTGCAAGAAGAGAGAGTAAGTTGTCCAAAACAGCTTCCAATGGAATGTTCATGTGATTGGAAAAGGCAGGAGAGTGCAAAGGTACTGTTTTCTATCAGTTGGCAAGCTGCGCACACAGTGCCAGTGTTGTACAGCTTCCTTCTTCACCTTTCCGAAGCTGCCGCTCTCTCCGGCTGGCGGAGGTGAAGAAGCGGCTTCTTCGCGCAAAGACGATTGTGCCGCTCCCAGTGCTCTCCTTAGCGCGGCTTCTGCCGAAAAACGCCCGGGAGCGGCGCTTAGCTCCGGAGAGCATCGTACCTTGGTCTTTAGCGTCTTTTGTAGTCTACATCTTAGCAGAAAGCTTTTCCACTATGTCTGGCAGGGAGAAACTGTGCCAGCACAGAAAACATCTCCCATCGTGTTTTTGAGGTTGCAGAAAGGTGTGCAGAGTGTTTTGCAAGAAGAGAGAGAAAGTTGTCCAAAACAGCTTCCAATGGAATGTTCATGTGATTGGAAAAGGCAGGAGAGTGCAAAGGTACTGTTTTCTATCAGTTGGCAAGCTGCGCACACAATGCCAGTGTTGTACAGCATCCTTCTTCACCTTTACAAAGCTGCCGCTCTCTCCGGCTGGCGGAGGCGAAGAAGCGGCTTCTTCGCGCAAAGACGATTGTGCCGCTCCCAGTGCTCTCCTGAGCGCGGCTTCTGCCGAAAGACGCCCGGGAGCGGCGCTTAGCTCCGGAGAGCATCGTACCTTGGTCTTTAGCGTCTTTTGTAGTCTACATCTTAGCAGAAAGCTTTTCCACTATGTCTGGCAGGGAGAAACTGTGCCAGCACAGAAAACATCTCCCATCGTGTTTTTGAGGTTGCATAGGGGTCTGCCAAGTGTTTGGCAGGAAGAAAAGAAAAGTTGTCGAAAACAGCTTGCAATGGAATGTTCATGTGATTGGAAAAGGCAGGAGAGTGCAAAGGTACTGTTGTCTATCAGTTGGCAAGCTGCGCACACAGTGCCAGTGTTGTACAGCTTCCTTCTTCACCTTTCCGAAGCTGCCGCTCTCTCCGGCTGGCGGAGGCGAAGAAGCAGCTTCTTCGCGCAAAGACGATTGTGCTGCTCCCAGTGCTCTCCTGAGCGCGGCTTCTGCCGAAAGACGCCCGGGAGCGGCGCTTAGCTCCGGAGAGCATCGTACCTTGGTCTTTAGCGTCTTTTGTAGTCTACATCTTAGCAGAAAGCTTTTCCACTATGTCTGGCAGGGAGAAACTGTGCCAGCACAGAAAACATCTCCCATCGTGTTTTTGAGGTTGCAGAAAGGTGTGCAGAGTGTTTTGCAAGAAGAGAGAGAAAGTTGTCCAAAACAGCTTGCAATGGAATGTTCATGTGATTGGAAAAGGCAGGAGAGTGCAAAGGTACTGTTGTCTATCGGTTGGCAAGCTGCGCACACAATGCCAGTGTTGTACAGCTTCCTTCTTCACCTTAACAAAGCTGCCGCTCTCTCCGGCTGGCGGAGGCGAAGAAGCGGCTTCTTCGCGCAAAGACGATTGTGCCGCTCACAGTGCTCTCCTGAGCGCGGCTTCTGCCGAAAGACGCCCGGGAGCGGTGCTTAGCTCCGGAGAGCATCGTACCTTGGTCTTTAGCGTCTTTTGTAGTCTACATCTTAGCAGAAAGCTTTTCCACTATGTCTGGCAGGGAGAAACTGTGCCAGCACAGAAAACATCTCCCATCGTGTTTTTGAGGTTGCATAGGGGTCTGCCAAGTGTTTGGCAGGAAGAAAAGAAAAGTTGTCGAAAACAGCTTGCAATGGAATGTTCATGTGATTGGAAAAGGCAGGAGAGTGCAAAGGTACTGTTGTCTATCAGTTGGCAAGCTGCGCACACAATGCCAGTGTTGTACAGCTTCCTTCTTCACCTTTCCGAAGCTGCCGCTCTCTCCGGCTGGCGGAGGCGAAGAAGCGGCTTCTTCGCGCAAAGACGATTGTGCCGCTCCCAGTGCTCTCCTTAGCGCGGCTTCTGCCGAAAGACGCCCGGGAGCGGCGCTTAGCTCCGGAGAGCATCGTACCTTGGTCTTTAGCGTCTTTTGTAGTCTACATTTTAGCAGAAAGCTTTTCCACTATGTCTGGCAGGGAGAAACTGTGCCAGCACAGAAAACATCTCCCATCGTGTTTTTGAGGTTGCAGAAACGTGTTCCGAGTGTTTTGGAAGAGGAGAGAGAAAATTGTCCAAAACAGCTTCCAATGGAATGTTCATGTGATTGGAAAAGGCAGGAGAGTGCAAAGGTACTGTTTTCTATCAGTTGGCAAGCTGCGCACACAGTGCCAGTGTTGTACAGCTTCCTTCTTCACCTTTCCGAAGCTGCCGCTCTCTCCGGCTGGCGGAGGCGAAAAAGCGGCTTCTTCGCGCAAAGACTATTGTGTCGCTCACAGTGCTCTCCTTAGCGCGGCTTCTGCCGAAAGACGCCCGGGAGCGGCGCTTAGCTCCGGAGAGCATCGTACCTTGCTCTCTAGCGTCTTTTGTAGTCTACATCTTAGCAGAAAGCTTTTCCACTATGTCTGGCAGGGAGAAACTGTGCCAGCACAGAAAACATCTCCCATCGTGTTTTTGAGGTTGCAGAAAGGTGTGCAGAGTGTTTTGCAAGAAGAGAGAGAAAGTTGTCCAAAACAGCTTCTAATGGAATGTTCATGTGATTGGAAAAGGCAGGAGAGTGCAAAGGTACTGTTTTCTATCAGTTGGCAAGCTGCGCACACAATGCCAGTGTTGTACAGCTTCCTTCTTCACCTTTCCGAAGCTGCCGCTCTCTCCGGCTGGCGGAGGCGAAGAAGCGGCTTCTTCGCGCAACGACGATTGTGACGCTCACAGTGCTCTCCGGAGCGCGGCTTCTGCCGAAAGACGCCCGGGAGCGGCGCTTAGCTCCGGAGAGCATCGTACCTTGGTCTTTAGCGTCTTTTGTAGTCTACATCTTAGCAGAAAGCTTTTCCACTATGTCTGGCAGGGAGAAACTGTGCCAGCACAGAAAACATCTCCCATCGTGTTTTTGAGGTTGCAGAAAGGTGTGCAGAGTCTTTTGCAAGAAGAGAGAGAAAGTTGTCCAAAACAGCTTCCAATGGAATGTTCATGTGATTGGAAAAGGCAGGAGAGTGCAAAGGTACTGTTTTCTATCAGTTGGCAAGCTGCGCACACAGTGCCAGTGTTGTACAGCTTCCTTCTTCACCTTTCCGAAGCTGCCGCTCTCTCCGGCTGGCGGAGGTGAAGAAGCGGCTTCTTCGCGCAAAGACGATTGTGCCGCTCCCAGTGCTCTCCTTAGCGCGGCTTCTGCCGAAAGACGCCCGGGAGCGGCGCTTAGCTCCGGAGAGCATCGTACCTTCGTCTTTAGCGTCTTTTGTAGTCTACATCTTAGCAGAAAGCTTTTCCACTATGTCTGGCAGGGAGAAACTGTGCCAGCACAGAAAACATCTCCCATCGTGTTTTTGAGGTTGCAGAAAGGTGTGCAGAGTGTTTTGCAAGAAGAGAGAGAAAGTTGTCCAAAACAGCTTCTAATGGAATGTTCATGTGATTGGAAAAGGCAGGAGAGTGCAAAGGTACTGTTTTCTATCAGTTGGCAAGCTGCGCACACAGTGCCAGTGTTGTACAGCTTCCTTCTTCACCTTTCCGAAGCTGCCGCTCTCTCCGGCTGGCGGAGGCGAAGAAGCAGCTTCTTCGCGCAAAGACGATTGTGCCGCTCCCAGTGCTCTCCTGAGCGCGGCTTCTGCCGAAAGACGCCCGGGAGCGGCGCTTAGCTCCGGAGAGCATCGTACCTTGCTCTCTAGCGTCTTTTGTAGTCTACATCTTAGCAGAAAGCTTTTCCACTATGTCTGGCAGGGAGAAACTGTGCCAGCACAGAAAACATCTCCCATCTTATTCTAGAATTTGCAGAAAGGTGTGCAGAGTGTTTTGCAAGAAGAGAGAGAAAGTTGTCCAAAACAGCTTGCAATGGAATGTTCATGTGATTGGAAAAGGCAGGAGAGTGCAAAGGTACTGTTGTCTATCAGTTGGCAAGCTGCGCACACAATGCCAGTGTTGTACAGCTTCCTTCTTCACCTTTCCGAAGCTGCCGCTCTCTCCGGCTGGCGGAGGCGAAGAAGCGGCTTCTTCGCGCAAAGACGATTGTGCCGCTCACAGTGCTCTCCTGAGCGCGGCTTCTGCCGAAAGAGGCCCGGGAGCGGCGCTTAGCTCCGGAGAGCATCATACCTTGGTCTTTAGCGTCTTTTGTAGTCTACATCTTAGCAGAAAGCTTTTCCACTATGTCTGGCAGGGAGAAACTGTGCCAGCACAGAAAACATCTCCCATCGTGTTTTTGAGGTTGCAGAAAGGTGTGCAGAGTGTTTTGCAAGAAGAGAGAGAAAGTTGTCCAAAACAGCTTCCAATGGAATGTTCATGTGATTGGAAAAGGCAGGAGAGTGCAAAGGTACTGTTTTCTATCAGTTGGCAGCTGCGCACACAGTGCCAGTGTTGTACAGCTTCCTTCTTCACCTTTCCGAAGCTGCCGCTCTCTCCGGCTGGCGGAGGCGAAGAAGCAGCTTCTTCGCGCAAAGACGATTGTGCCGCTCCCAGTGCTCTCCTGAGCGCGGCTTCTGCCGAAAGACGCCCGGGAGCGGCCCTTAGCTCCGGAGAGCATCGTACCTTGGTCTTTAGCGTCTTTTGTAGTCTACATCTTAGCAGAAAGCTTTTCCACTATGTCTGGCAGGGAGAAACTGTGCCAGCACAGAAAACATCTCCCATCTTATTCTAGAAGTTGCAGAAAGGTGTGCAGAGTGTTTTGCAAGAAGAGAGAGAAAGTTGTCCAAAACAGATTGCAATGGAATGTTCATGTGATTGGAAAAGGCAGGAGAGTGCAAAGGTATTGTTGTCTATCAGTTGGCAAGCTGCGCACACAATGCCAGTGTTGTACAGCTTCCTTCTTCACCTTTCCGAAGCTGCCGCTCTCTCCGGCTGGCGGAGGCGAAGAAGCGGCTTCTTCGCGCAAAGACGATTGTGCCGCTCCCAGTGCTCTCCTGAGCGCGGCTTCTGCCGAAAGAAGCCCGGGAGCGGCGCTTAGCTCCGGAGAGCATCGTACCTTGCTCTCTAGCGTCTTTTGTAGTCCACATCTTAGCAGAAAGCTTTTCCACTATGTCTGGCAGGGAGAAACTGTGCCAGCACAGAAAACATGTCCCATCTTATTCTAGAAGTTGCAGAAAGGTGTGCAGAGTGTTTTGCAAGAAGAGAGAGAAAGTTGTCCAAAACAGCTTGCAATGGAATGTTCATGTGATTGGAAAAGGCAGGAGAGTGCAAAGGTACTGTTGTCTATCAGTTGGCAAGCTGCGCACACAATGCCAGTGTTGTACAGCTTCCTTCTTCACCTTTACGAAGCTGCCGCTCTCTCCGGCTGGCGGAGGCGAAGAAGCGACTTCTTCGCGCAAAGACGATTGTGCCGCTCACAGTGCTCTCCTGAGCGCGGCTTCTGCCGAAAGATGCCCGGGAGCGGCGCTTAGCTCCGGAGAGCATCGTACCTTGCTCTCTAGCGTCTTTTGTAGTATACATCTTAGCAGAAAGCTTTTCCACTATGTCTGGCAGGGAGAAACTGTGCCAGCACAGAAAACATCTCCCATCGTGTTTTTGAGGTTGCAGAAAGGTGTGCAGAGTGTTTTGCAAGAAGAGAGAGAAAGTTGTCCAAAACAGCTTCTAATGGAATGTTCATGTGATTGGAAAAGGCAGGAGAGTGCAAAGGTACTGTTTTGTATCAGTTGGCAAGCTGCGCACACAATGCCAGTGTTGTACAGCTTCCTTCTTCACCTTTCCGAAGCTGCCGCTCTCTCCAGCTGGCGGAGGCGAAGAAGCGGCTTCTTCGCGCAACGACGATTGTGACGCTCACAGTGCTCTCCAGAGCGCGGCTTCTGCCGAAAGACGCCCGGGAGCGGCGCTTAGCTCCGGAGAGCATCGTACCTTGGTCTTTAGCGTCTTTTGTAGTCTACATCTTAGCAGAAAGCTTTTCCACTATGTCTGGCAGGGAGAAACTGTGCCAGCACAGAAAACATCTCCCATCGTGTTTTTGAGGTTGCAGAAAGGTGTGCAGAGTCTTTTGCAAGAAGAGAGAGAAAGTTGTCCAAAACAGCTTCCAATGGAATGTTCATGTGATTGGAAAAGGCAGGAGAGTGCAAAGGTACTGTTTTCTATCAGTTGGCAAGCTGCGCACACAGTGCCAGTGTTGTACAGCTTCCTTCTTCACCTTTCCGAAGCTGCCGCTCTCTCCGGCTGGCGGAGGTGAAGAAGCGGCTTCTTCGCGCAAAGACGATTGTGCCGCTCCCAGGGCTCTCCTTAGCGCGGCTTCTGCCGAAAGACGCCCGGGAGCGGCGCTTAGCTCCGGAGAGCATCGTACCTTGGTCTTTAGCGTCTTTTGTAGTCTACATCTTAGCAGAAAGCTTTTCCACTATGTCTGGCAGGGAGAAACTGTGCCAGCACAGAAAACATCTCCCATCGTGTTTTTGAGGTTGCAGAAAGGTGTGCTGAGTGTTTTGCAAGAAGAGAGAGAAAGTTGTCCAAAACAGCTTCCAATGGAATGTTCATGTGATTGGAAAAGGCAGGAGAGTGCAAAGGTACTGTTGTCTATCAGTTGGCAAGCTGCGCACACAGTGCCAGTGTTGTACAGCTTCCTTCTTCACCTTTCCGAAGCTGCCGCTCTCTCCGGCTGGCGGAGGCGAAGAAGCAGCTTCTTCGCGCAAAGACGATTGTGCTGCTCCCAGTGCTCTCCTGAGCGCGGCTTCTGCCGAAAGACGCCCGGGAGCGGCGCTTAGCTCCGGAGAGCATCGTACCTTGCTCTCTAGCGTCTTTTGTAGTCTACATCTTAGCAGAAAGCTTTTCCACTATGTCTGGCAGGGAGAAACTGTGCCAGCACAGAAAACATCTCCCATCGTGTTTTTGAGGTTGCAGAAAGGTGTGCAGAGTGTTTTGCAAGAAGAGAGAGAAAGTTGTCCAAAACAGCTTGCAATGGAATGTTCATGTGATTGGAAAAGGCAGGAGAGTGCAAAGGTACTGTTGTCTATCAGTTGGCAAGCTGCGCACACAATGCCAGTGTTGTACAGCATCCTTCTTCACCTTAACAAAGCTGCCGCTCTCTCCGGCTGGCGGAGGCGAAGAAGCGGCTTCTTCGCGCAAAGACGATTGTGCCGCTCACAGTGCTCTCCTGAGCGCGGCTTCTGCCGAAAGACGCCCGGGAGCGGCGCTTAGCTCCGGAGAGCATCGTACCTTGGTCTTTAGCGTCTTTTGTAGTCTACATCTTAGCAGAAAGCTTTTCCACTATGTCTGGCAGGGAGAAACTGTGCCAGCACAGAAAACATCTCCCATCGTGTTTTTGAGGTTGCATAGGGGTCTGCCAAGTGTTTGGCAGGAAGAAAAGAAAAGTTGTCGAAAACAGCTTGCAATGGAATGTTCATGTGATTGGAAAAGGCAGGAGAGTGCAAAGGTACTGTTGTCTATCAGTTGGCAAGCTGCGCACACAATGCCAGTGTTGTACAGCTTCCTTCTTCACCTTTCCGAAGCTGCCGCTCTCTCCGGCTGGCGGAGGCGAAGAAGCGGCTTCTTCGCGCAAAGACGATTGTGCCGCTCCCAGTGCTCTCCTGAGCGCGGCTTCTGCCGAAAGACGCCCGGGAGCGGCGCTTAGCTCCGGAGAGCATCGTACCTTGGTCTTTAGCGTCTTTTGTAGTCTACATCTTAGCAGAAAGCTTTTCCACTATGTCTGGCAGGGAGAAACTGTGCCAGCACAGAAAACATCTCCCATCGTGTTTTTGAGGTTGCAGAAACGTGTTCCGAGTGTTTTGGAAGAGGAGAGAGAAAATTGTCCAAAACAGCTTCCAATGGAATGTTCATGTGATTGGAAAAGGCAGGAGAGTGCAAAGGTACTGTTTTCTATCAGTTGGCAAGCTGCGCACACAGTGCCAGTGTTGTACAGCTTCCTTCTTCACCTTTCCGAAGCTGCCGCTCTCTCCGGCTGGCGGAGGCGAAAAAGCGGCTTCTTCGCGCAAAGACTATTGTGTCGCTCACAGTGCTCTCCTTAGCGCGGTTTCTGCCGAAAGACGCCCGGGAGCGGCGCTTAGCTCCGGAGAGCATCGTACCTTGCTCTCTAGCGTCTTTTGTAGTCTACATCTTAGCAGAAAGCTTTTCCACTATGTCTGGCAGGGAGAAACTGTGCCAGCACAGAAAACATCTCCCATCGTGTTTTTGAGGTTGCAGAAAGGTGTGCAGAGTGTTTTGCAAGAAGAGAGAGAAAGTTGTCCAAAACAGCTTGCAATGGAATGTTCATGTGATTGGAAAAGGCAGGAGAGTGCAAAGGTACTGTTTTCTATCAGTTGGCAAGCTGCGCACACAATGCCAGTCTTGTACAGCTTCCTTCTTCACCTTTCCGAAGCTGCCGCTCTCTCCGGCTGGCGGAGGCGAAGAAGCGGCTTCTTCGCGCAAAGACGATTGTGACGCTCACAGTGCTCTCCGGAGCGCGGCTTCTGCCGAAAGACGCCCGGGAGCGGCGCTTAGCTCCGGAGAGCATCGTACCTTGGTCTTTAGCGTCTTTTGTAGTCTACATCTTAGCAGAAAGCTTTTCCACTATGTCTGGCAGGGAGAAACTGTGCCAGCACAGAAAACATCTCCCATCGTGTTTTTGAGGTTGCAGAAAGGTGTGCAGAGTGTTTTGCAAGAAGAGAGAGAAAGTTGTCCAAAACAGCTTCCAATGGAATGTTCATGTGATTGGAAAAGGCAGGAGAGTGCAAAGGTACTGTTTTCTATCAGTTGGCAAGCTGCGCACACAATGCCAGTGTTGTACAGCTTCCTTCTTCACCTTTCCGAAGCTGCCGCTCTCTCCGGCTGGCGGAGGCGAAGAAGCGGCTTCTTCGCGCAACGACGATTGTGACGCTCACAGTGCTCTCCGGAGCGCGGCTTCTGCCGAAAGACGCCCGGGAGCGGCGCTTAGCTCCGGAGAGCATCGTACCTTGGTCTTTAGCGTCTTTTGTAGTCTACATCTTAGCAGAAAGCTTTTCCACTATGTCTGGCAGGGAGAAACTGTGCCAGCACAGAAAACATCTCCCATCGTGTTTTTGAGGTTGCAGAAAGGTGTGCAGAGTCTTTTGCAAGAAGAGAGAGAAAGTTGTCCAAAACAGCTTCCAATGGAATGTTCATGTGATTGGAAAAGGCAGGAGAGTGCAAAGGTACTGTTTTCTATCAGTTGGCAAGCTGCGCACACAGTGCCAGTGTTGTACAGCTTCCTTCTTCACCTTTCCGAAGCTGCCGCTCTCTCCGGCTGGCGGAGGTGAAGAAGCGGCTTCTTCGCGCAAAGACGATTGTGCCGCTCACAGTGCTCTCCTTAGCGCGGCTTCTGCCGAAAGACGCCCGGGAGCGGCGCTTAGCTCCGGAGAGCATCGTACCTTGGTCTTTAGCGTCTTTTGTAGTCTACATCTTAGCAGAAAGCTTTTCCACTATGTCTGGCAGGGAGAAACTGTGCCAGCACAGAAAACATCTCCCATCGTGTTTTTGAGGTTGCATAGGGTTCTGCCAAGTGTTTGGCAGGAAGAAAAGAAAAGTTGTCCAAAACAGCTTCCAATGGAATGTTCATGTGATTGGAAAAGGCAGGAGAGTGCAAAGGTACTGTTGTCTATCAGTTGGCAAGCTGCGCACACAATGCCAGTGTTGTACAGCTTCCTTCTTCACCTTTCCGAAGCTGCCGCTCTCTCCGGCTGGCGGAGGCGAAGAAGCGGCTTCTTCGCGCAAAGACGATTGTGCCGCTCACAGTGCTCTCCTGAGCGCGGCTTCTGCCGAAAGACGCCCGGGAGCGGCGCTTAGCTCCGGAGAGCATCGTACCTTGCTCTCTAGCGTCTTTTGTAGTCTACATCTTAGCAGAAAGCTTTTCCACTATGTCTGGCAGGGAGAAACTGTGCCAGCACAGAAAACATCTCCCATCGTGTTTTTGAGGTTGCAGAAAGGTGTGCAGAGTGTTTTGCAAGAAGAGAGAGAAAGTTGTCCAAAACAGCTTCCAATGGAATGTTCATGTGATTGGAAAAGGCAGGAGAGTGCAAAGGTACTGTTTTCTATCAGTTGGCAAGCTGCGCACACAATGCCAGTGTTGTACAGCTTCCTTCTTCACCTTTACGAAGCTGCCGCTCTCTCCGGCTGGCGGAGGCGAAGAAGCGGCTTCTTCGCGCAACGACGATTGTGACGCTCACAGTGCTCTCCGGAGCGCGGCTTCTGCCGAAAGACGCCCGGGAGCGGCGCTTAGCTCCAGAGAGCATCGTACCTTGGTCTTTAGCGTCTTTTGTAGTCTACATCTGAGCAGAAAGCTTTTCCACTATGTCTGGCAGGGAGAAACTGTGCCAGCACAGAAAACATCTCCCATCGTGTTTTTGAGGTTGCAGAAAGGTGTGCCGAGTGTTTTGCAAGAAGAGAGAGAAAGTTGTCCAAAACAGCTTCCAATGGAATGTTCATGTGATTGGAAAAGGCAGGAGAGTGCAAAGGTACTGTTTTCTATCAGTTGGCAAGCTGCGCACACAGTGCCAGTGTTGTACAGCTTCCTTCTTCACCTTTCCGAAGCTGCCGCTCTCTCCGGCTGGCGGAGGTGAAGAAGCGGCTTCTTCGCGCAAAGAAGATTGTGCCGCTCCCAGTGCTCTCCTTAGCGCGGCTTCTGCCGAAAGACGCCCGGGAGCGGCGCTTAGCTCCGGAGAGCATCGTACCTTGGTCTTTAGCGTCTTTTGTAGTCTACATCTTAGCAGAAAGCTTTTCCACTATGTCTGGCAGGGAGAAACTGTGCCAGCACAGAAAACATCTCCCATCGTGTTTTTGATGTTGCAGAAAGGTGTGCAGAGTGTTTTGCAAGAAGAGAGAGAAAGTTGTCCAAAACAGCTTCCAATGGAATGTTCATGTGATTGGAAAAGGCAGGAGAGTGCAAAGGTACTGTTTTCTATCAGTTGGCAAGCTGCGCACACAGTGCCAGTGTTGTACAGCTTCCTTCTTCACCTTTCCGAAGCTGCCGCTCTCTCCGGCTGGCGGAGGTGAAGAAGCGGCTTCTTCGCGCAAAGACGATTGTGCCGCTCCCAGTGCTCTCCTTAGCGCGGCTTCTGCCGAAAGACGCCCGGGAGCGGCGCTTAGCTCCGGAGAGCATCGTACCTTGGTCTTTAGCGTCTTTTGTAGTCTACATCTTAGCAGAAAGCTTTTCCACTATGTCTGGCAGGGAGAAACTGTGCCAGCACAGAAAACATCTCCCATCGTGTTTTTGAGGTTGCAGAAAGGTGTGCAGAGTGTTTTGCAAGAAGAGAGAGAAAGTTGTCCAAAACAGCTTGCAATGGAATGTTCATGTGATTGGAAAAGGCAGGAGAGTGCAAAGGTACTGTTTTCTATCAGTTGGCAAGCTGCGCACACAGTGCCAGTGTTGTACAGCTTCCTTCTTCACCTTTCCGAAGCTGCCGCTCTCTCCGGCTGGCGGAGGCGAAGAAGCAGCTTCTTCGCGCAAAGACGATTGTGCCGCTCCCAGTGCTCTCCTGAGCGCGGCTTCGGCCGAAAGACGCCCGGGAGCGGCGCTTAGCTCCGGAGAGCATCGTACCTTGCTCTCTAGCGTCTTTTGTAGTCTACATCTTAGCAGAAAGCTTTTCCACTATGTCTGGCAGGGAGAAACTGTGCCAGCACAGAAAACATCTCCCATCGTGTTTTTGAGGTTGCAGAAAGGTGTGCAGAGTGTTTTGCAAGAAGAGAGAGAAAGTTGTCCAAAACAGCTTCTAATGGAATGTTCATGTGATTGGAAAAGGCAGGAGAGTGCAAAGGTACTGTTTTCTATCAGTTGGCAAGCTGCGCACACAGTGCCAGTGTTGTACAGCTTCCTTCTTCACCTTTCCGAAGCTGCCGCTCTCTCCGGCTGGCGGAGGCGAAGAAGCGGCTTCTTCGCGCAAAGACGATTGTGCCGCTCCCAGTGCTCTCCTGAGCGCGGCTTCTGCCGAAAGACGCCCGGGAGCGGCGCTTAGCTCCGGAGAGCATCGTACCTTGCTCTCTAGCGTCTTTTGTAGTCTACATCTTAGCAGCAAGCTTTTCCACTATGTCTGGCAGGGAGAAACTGTGCCAGCACAGAAAACATCTCCCATCGTGTTTTTGAGGTTGCAGAAAGGTGTGCAGAGTGTTTTGCAAGAAGAGAGAGAAAGTTGTCCAAAACAGCTTGCAATGGAATGTTCATGTGATTGGAAAAGGCAGGAGAGTGCAAAGGTACTGTTTTCTATCAGTTGGCAAGCTGCGCACACAGTGCCAGTGTTGTACAGCTTCCTTCTTCACCTTTCCGAAGCTGCCGCTCTCTCCGGCTGGCGGAGGTGAAGAAGCGGCTTCTTCGCGCAAAGACGATTGTGCCGCTCCCAGTGCTCTCCTTAGCGCGGCTTCTGCCGAAAGACGCCCGGGAGAGGCGCTTAGCTCCGGAGAGCATCGTACCTTGGTCTCTAGCGTCTTTTGTAGTCTACATCTTAGCAGAAAGCTTTTCCACTATGTCTGGCAGGGAGAAACTGTGCCAGCACAGAAATCATCTCCCATCGTGTTTTTGAGGTTGCAGAAAGGTGTGCCGAGTGTTTTGCAAGAAGAGAGAGAAAGTTGTCCAAAACAGCTTCCAATGGAATGTTCATGTGATTGGAAAAGGCAGGAGAGTGCAAAGGTACTGTTTTCTATCAGTTGGCAAGCTGCGCACACAGTGCCAGTGTTGTACAGCTTCCTTCTTCACCTTTCCGAAGCTGCCGCTCTCTCCGGCTGGCGGAGGTGAAGAAGCGGCTTCTTCGCGCAAAGACGATTGTGCCGCTCCCAGTGCTCTCCTTAGCGCGGCTTCTGCCGAAAAACGCCCGGGAGCGGCGCTTAGCTCCGGAGAGCATCGTACCTTGGTCTTTAGCGTCTTTTGTAGTCTACATCTTAGCAGAAAGCTTTTCCACTATGTCTGGCAGGGAGAAACTGTGCCAGCACAGAAAACATCTCCCATCGTGTTTTTGAGGTTGCAGAAAGGTGTGCAGAGTGTTTTGCAAGAAGAGAGAGAAAGTTGTCCAAAACAGCTTCCAATGGAATGTTCATGTGATTGGAAAAGGCAGGAGAGTGCAAAGGTACTGTTTTCTATCAGTTGGCAAGCTGCGCACACAATGCCAGTGTTGTACAGCATCCTTCTTCACCTTTACAAAGCTGCCGCTCTCTCCGGCTGGCGGAGGCGAAGAAGCGGCTTCTTCGCGCAAAGACGATTGTGCCGCTCCCAGTGCTCTCCTGAGCGCGGCTTCTGCCGAAAGACGCCCGGGAGCGGCGCTTAGCTCCGGAGAGCATCGTACCTTGGTCTTTAGCGTCTTTTGTAGTCTACATCTTAGCAGAAAGCTTTTCCACTATGTCTGGCAGGGAGAAACTGTGCCAGCACAGAAAACATCTCCCATCGTGTTTTTGAGGTTGCGTAGGGGTCTGCCAAGTGTTTGGCAGGAAGAAAAGAAAAGTTGTCGAAAACAGCTTCCAATGGAATGTTCATGTGATTGGAAAAGGCAGGAGAGTGCAAAGGTACTGTTGTCTATCAGTTGGCAAGCTGCGCACACAGTGCCAGTGTTGTACAGCTTCCTTCTTCACCTTTCCGAAGCTGCCGCTCTCTCCGGCTGGCGGAGGCGAAGAAGCAGCTTCTTCGCGCAAAGACGATTGTGCTGCTCCCAGTGCTCTCCTGAGCGCGGCTTCTGCCGAAAGACGCCCGGGAGCGGCGCTTAGCTCCGGAGAGCATCGTACCTTGCTCTCTAGCGTCTTTTGTAGTCTACATCTTAGCAGAAAGCTTTTCCACTATGTCTGGCAGGGAGAAACTGTGCCAGCACAGAAAACATCTCCCATCGTGTTTTTGAGGTTGCAGAAAGGTGTGCAGAGTGTTTTGCAAGAAGAGAGAGAAAGTTGTCCAAAACAGCTTGCAATGGAATGTTCATGTGATTGGAAAAGGCAGGAGAGTGCAAAGGTACTGTTGTCTATCAGTTGGCAAGCTGCGCACACAATGCCAGTGTTGTACAGCATCCTTCTTCACCTTAACAAAGCTGCCGCTCTCTCCGGCTGGCGGAGGCGAAGAAGCGGCTTCTTCGCGCAAAGACGATTGTGCCGCTCACAGTGCTCTCCTGAGCGCGGCTTCTGCCGAAAGACGCCCGGGAGCGGCGCTTAGCTCCGGAGAGCATCGTACCTTGGTCTTTAGCGTCTTTTGTAGTCTACATCTTAGCAGAAAGCTTTTCCACTATGTCTGGCAGGGAGAAACTGTGCCAGCACAGAAAACATCTCCCATCGTGTTTTTGAGGTTGCATAGGGGTCTGCCAAGTGTTTGGCAGGAAGAAAAGAAAAGTTGTCGAAAACAGCTTGCAATGGAATGTTCATGTGATTGGAAAAGGCAGGAGAGTGCAAAGGTACTGTTGTCTATCAGTTGGCAAGCTGCGCACACAATGCCAGTGTTGTACAGCTTCCTTCTTCACCTTTCCGAAGCTGCCGCTCTCTCCGGCTGGCGGAGGCGAAGAAGCGGCTTCTTCGCGCAAAGACGATTGTGCCGCTCCCAGTGCTCTCCTGAGCGCGGCTTCTGCCGAAAGACGCCCGGGAGCGGCGCTTAGCTCCGGAGAGCATCGTACCTTGGTCTTTAGCGTCTTTTGTAGTCTACATCTTAGCAGAAAGCTTTTCCACTATGTCTGGCAGGGAGAAACTGTGCCAGCACAGAAAACATCTCCCATCGTGTTTTTGAGGTTGCAGAAACGTGTTCCGAGTGTTTTGGAAGAGGAGAGAGAAAATTGTCCAAAACAGCTTCCAATGGAATGTTCATGTGATTGGAAAAGGCAGGAGAGTGCAAAGGTACTGTTTTCTATCAGTTGGCAAGCTGCGCACACAGTGCCAGTGTTGTACAGCTTCCTTCTTCACCTTTCCGAAGCTGCCGCTCTCTCCGGCTGGCGGAGGCGAAAAAGCGGCTTCTTCGCGCAAAGACTATTGTGTCGCTCACAGTGCTCTCCTTAGCGCGGTTTCTGCCGAAAGACGCCCGGGAGCGGCGCTTAGCTCCGGAGAGCATCGTACCTTGCTCTCTAGCGTCTTTTGTAGTCTACATCTTAGCAGAAAGCTTTTCCACTATGTCTGGCAGGGAGAAACTGTGCCAGCACAGAAAACATCTCCCATCGTGTTTTTGAGGTTGCAGAAAGGTGTGCAGAGTGTTTTGCAAGAAGAGAGAGAAAGTTGTCCAAAACAGCTTGCAATGGAATGTTCATGTGATTGGAAAAGGCAGGAGAGTGCAAAGGTACTGTTTTCTATCAGTTGGCAAGCTGCGCACACAATGCCAGTCTTGTACAGCTTCCTTCTTCACCTTTCCGAAGCTGCCGCTCTCTCCGGCTGGCGGAGGCGAAGAAGCGGCTTCTTCGCGCAAAGACGATTGTGACGCTCACAGTGCTCTCCGGAGCGCGGCTTCTGCCGAAAGACGCCCGGGAGCGGCGCTTAGCTCCGGAGAGCATCGTACCTTGGTCTTTAGCGTCTTTTGTAGTCTACATCTTAGCAGAAAGCTTTTCCACTATGTCTGGCAGGGAGAAACTGTGCCAGCACAGAAAACATCTCCCATCGTGTTTTTGAGGTTGCAGAAAGGTGTGCAGAGTGTTTTGCAAGAAGAGAGAGAAAGTTGTCCAAAACAGCTTCCAATGGAATGTTCATGTGATTGGAAAAGGCAGGAGAGTGCAAAGGTACTGTTTTCTATCAGTTGGCAAGCTGCGCACACAATGCCAGTGTTGTACAGCTTCCTTCTTCACCTTTCCGAAGCTGCCGCTCTCTCCGGCTGGCGGAGGCGAAGAAGCGGCTTCTTCGCGCAACGACGATTGTGACGCTCACAGTGCTCTCCGGAGCGCGGCTTCTGCCGAAAGACGCCCGGGAGCGGCGCTTAGCTCCGGAGAGCATCGTACCTTGGTCTTTAGCGTCTTTTGTAGTCTACATCTTAGCAGAAAGCTTTTCCACTATGTCTGGCAGGGAGAAACTGTGCCAGCACAGAAAACATCTCCCATCGTGTTTTTGAGGTTGCAGAAAGGTGTGCAGAGTCTTTTGCAAGAAGAGAGAGAAAGTTGTCCAAAACAGCTTCCAATGGAATGTTCATGTGATTGGAAAAGGCAGGAGAGTGCAAAGGTACTGTTTTCTATCAGTTGGCAAGCTGCGCACACAGTGCCAGTGTTGTACAGCTTCCTTCTTCACCTTTCCGAAGCTGCCGCTCTCTCCGGCTGGCGGAGGTGAAGAAGCGGCTTCTTCGCGCAAAGACGATTGTGCCGCTCACAGTGCTCTCCTTAGCGCGGCTTCTGCCGAAAGACGCCCGGGAGCGGCGCTTAGCTCCGGAGAGCATCGTACCTTGGTCTTTAGCGTCTTTTGTAGTCTACATCTTAGCAGAAAGCTTTTCCACTATGTCTGGCAGGGAGAAACTGTGCCAGCACAGAAAACATCTCCCATCGTGTTTTTGAGGTTGCATAGGGTTCTGCCAAGTGTTTGGCAGGAAGAAAAGAAAAGTTGTCCAAAACAGCTTCCAATGGAATGTTCATGTGATTGGAAAAGGCAGGAGAGTGCAAAGGTACTGTTGTCTATCAGTTGGCAAGCTGCGCACACAATGCCAGTGTTGTACAGCTTCCTTCTTCACCTTTCCGAAGCTGCCGCTCTCTCCGGCTGGCGGAGGCGAAGAAGCGGCTTCTTCGCGCAAAGACGATTGTGCCGCTCACAGTGCTCTCCTGAGCGCGGCTTCTGCCGAAAGACGCCCGGGAGCGGCGCTTAGCTCCGGAGAGCATCGTACCTTGCTCTCTAGCGTCTTTTGTAGTCTACATCTTAGCAGAAAGCTTTTCCACTATGTCTGGCAGGGAGAAACTGTGCCAGCACAGAAAACATCTCCCATCGTGTTTTTGAGGTTGCAGAAAGGTGTGCAGAGTGTTTTGCAAGAAGAGAGAGAAAGTTGTCCAAAACAGCTTCCAATGGAATGTTCATGTGATTGGAAAAGGCAGGAGAGTGCAAAGGTACTGTTTTCTATCAGTTGGCAAGCTGCGCACACAATGCCAGTGTTGTACAGCTTCCTTCTTCACCTTTACGAAGCTGCCGCTCTCTCCGGCTGGCGGAGGCGAAGAAGCGGCTTCTTCGCGCAACGACGATTGTGACGCTCACAGTGCTCTCCGGAGCGCGGCTTCTGCCGAAAGACGCCCGGGAGCGGCGCTTAGCTCCAGAGAGCATCGTACCTTGGTCTTTAGCGTCTTTTGTAGTCTACATCTGAGCAGAAAGCTTTTCCACTATGTCTGGCAGGGAGAAACTGTGCCAGCACAGAAAACATCTCCCATCGTGTTTTTGAGGTTGCAGAAAGGTGTGCCGAGTGTTTTGCAAGAAGAGAGAGAAAGTTGTCCAAAACAGCTTCCAATGGAATGTTCATGTGATTGGAAAAGGCAGGAGAGTGCAAAGGTACTGTTTTCTATCAGTTGGCAAGCTGCGCACACAGTGCCAGTGTTGTACAGCTTCCTTCTTCACCTTTCCGAAGCTGCCGCTCTCTCCGGCTGGCGGAGGTGAAGAAGCGGCTTCTTCGCGCAAAGAAGATTGTGCCGCTCCCAGTGCTCTCCTTAGCGCGGCTTCTGCCGAAAGACGCCCGGGAGCGGCGCTTAGCTCCGGAGAGCATCGTACCTTGGTCTTTAGCGTCTTTTGTAGTCTACATCTTAGCAGAAAGCTTTTCCACTATGTCTGGCAGGGAGAAACTGTGCCAGCACAGAAAACATCTCCCATCGTGTTTTTGATGTTGCAGAAAGGTGTGCAGAGTGTTTTGCAAGAAGAGAGAGAAAGTTGTCCAAAACAGCTTCCAATGGAATGTTCATGTGATTGGAAAAGGCAGGAGAGTGCAAAGGTACTGTTTTCTATCAGTTGGCAAGCTGCGCACACAGTGCCAGTGTTGTACAGCTTCCTTCTTCACCTTTCCGAAGCTGCCGCTCTCTCCGGCTGGCGGAGGTGAAGAAGCGGCTTCTTCGCGCAAAGACGATTGTGCCGCTCCCAGTGCTCTCCTTAGCGCGGCTTCTGCCGAAAGACGCCCGGGAGCGGCGCTTAGCTCCGGAGAGCATCGTACCTTGGTCTTTAGCGTCTTTTGTAGTCTACATCTTAGCAGAAAGCTTTTCCACTATGTCTGGCAGGGAGAAACTGTGCCAGCACAGAAAACATCTCCCATCGTGTTTTTGAGGTTGCAGAAAGGTGTGCAGAGTGTTTTGCAAGAAGAGAGAGAAAGTTGTCCAAAACAGCTTGCAATGGAATGTTCATGTGATTGGAAAAGGCAGGAGAGTGCAAAGGTACTGTTTTCTATCAGTTGGCAAGCTGCGCACACAGTGCCAGTGTTGTACAGCTTCCTTCTTCACCTTTCCGAAGCTGCCGCTCTCTCCGGCTGGCGGAGGCGAAGAAGCAGCTTCTTCGCGCAAAGACGATTGTGCCGCTCCCAGTGCTCTCCTGAGCGCGGCTTCGGCCGAAAGACGCCCGGGAGCGGCGCTTAGCTCCGGAGAGCATCGTACCTTGCTCTCTAGCGTCTTTTGTAGTCTACATCTTAGCAGAAAGCTTTTCCACTATGTCTGGCAGGGAGAAACTGTGCCAGCACAGAAAACATCTCCCATCGTGTTTTTGAGGTTGCAGAAAGGTGTGCAGAGTGTTTTGCAAGAAGAGAGAGAAAGTTGTCCAAAACAGCTTCTAATGGAATGTTCATGTGATTGGAAAAGGCAGGAGAGTGCAAAGGTACTGTTTTCTATCAGTTGGCAAGCTGCGCACACAGTGCCAGTGTTGTACAGCTTCCTTCTTCACCTTTCCGAAGCTGCCGCTCTCTCCGGCTGGCGGAGGCGAAGAAGCGGCTTCTTCGCGCAAAGACGATTGTGCCGCTCCCAGTGCTCTCCTGAGCGCGGCTTCTGCCGAAAGACGCCCGGGAGCGGCGCTTAGCTCCGGAGAGCATCGTACCTTGCTCTCTAGCGTCTTTTGTAGTCTACATCTTAGCAGCAAGCTTTTCCACTATGTCTGGCAGGGAGAAACTGTGCCAGCACAGAAAACATCTCCCATCGTGTTTTTGAGGTTGCAGAAAGGTGTGCAGAGTGTTTTGCAAGAAGAGAGAGAAAGTTGTCCAAAACAGCTTGCAATGGAATGTTCATGTGATTGGAAAAGGCAGGAGAGTGCAAAGGTACTGTTTTCTATCAGTTGGCAAGCTGCGCACACAGTGCCAGTGTTGTACAGCTTCCTTCTTCACCTTTCCGAAGCTGCCGCTCTCTCCGGCTGGCGGAGGTGAAGAAGCGGCTTCTTCGCGCAAAGACGATTGTGCCGCTCCCAGTGCTCTCCTTAGCGCGGCTTCTGCCGAAAGACGCCCGGGAGAGGCGCTTAGCTCCGGAGAGCATCGTACCTTGGTCTCTAGCGTCTTTTGTAGTCTACATCTTAGCAGAAAGCTTTTCCACTATGTCTGGCAGGGAGAAACTGTGCCAGCACAGAAATCATCTCCCATCGTGTTTTTGAGGTTGCAGAAAGGTGTGCCGAGTGTTTTGCAAGAAGAGAGAGAAAGTTGTCCAAAACAGCTTCCAATGGAATGTTCATGTGATTGGAAAAGGCAGGAGAGTGCAAAGGTACTGTTTTCTATCAGTTGGCAAGCTGCGCACACAGTGCCAGTGTTGTACAGCTTCCTTCTTCACCTTTCCGAAGCTGCCGCTCTCTCCGGCTGGCGGAGGTGAAGAAGCGGCTTCTTCGCGCAAAGACGATTGTGCCGCTCCCAGTGCTCTCCTTAGCGCGGCTTCTGCCGAAAAACGCCCGGGAGCGGCGCTTAGCTCCGGAGAGCATCGTACCTTGGTCTTTAGCGTCTTTTGTAGTCTACATCTTAGCAGAAAGCTTTTCCACTATGTCTGGCAGGGAGAAACTGTGCCAGCACAGAAAACATCTCCCATCGTGTTTTTGAGGTTGCAGAAAGGTGTGCAGAGTGTTTTGCAAGAAGAGAGAGAAAGTTGTCCAAAACAGCTTCCAATGGAATGTTCATGTGATTGGAAAAGGCAGGAGAGTGCAAAGGTACTGTTTTCTATCAGTTGGCAAGCTGCGCACACAATGCCAGTGTTGTACAGCATCCTTCTTCACCTTTACAAAGCTGCCGCTCTCTCCGGCTGGCGGAGGCGAAGAAGCGGCTTCTTCGCGCAAAGACGATTGTGCCGCTCCCAGTGCTCTCCTGAGCGCGGCTTCTGCCGAAAGACGCCCGGGAGCGGCGCTTAGCTCCGGAGAGCATCGTACCTTGGTCTTTAGCGTCTTTTGTAGTCTACATCTTAGCAGAAAGCTTTTCCACTATGTCTGGCAGGGAGAAACTGTGCCAGCACAGAAAACATCTCCCATCGTGTTTTTGAGGTTGCATAGGGGTCTGCCAAGTGTTTGGCAGGAAGAAAAGAAAAGTTGTCGAAAACAGCTTGCAATGGAATGTTCATGTGATTGGAAAAGGCAGGAGAGTGCAAAGGTACTGTTGTCTATCAGTTGGCAAGCTGCGCACACAGTGCCAGTGTTGTACAGCTTCCTTCTTCACCTTTCCGAAGCTGCCGCTCTCTCCGGCTGGCGGAGGCGAAGAAGCAGCTTCTTCGCGCAAAGACGATTGTGCTGCTCCCAGTGCTCTCCTGAGCGCGGCTTCTGCCGAAAGACGCCCGGGAGCGGCGCTTAGCTCCGGAGAGCATCGTACCTTGGTCTTTAGCGTCTTTTGTAGTCTACATCTTAGCAGAAAGCTTTTCCACTATGTCTGGCAGGGAGAAACTGTGCCAGCACAGAAAACATCTCCCATCGTGTTTTTGAGGTTGCAGAAAGGTGTGCAGAGTGTTTTGCAAGAAGAGAGAGAAAGTTGTCCAAAACAGCTTGCAATGGAATGTTCATGTGATTGGAAAAGGCAGGAGAGTGCAAAGGTACTGTTGTCTATCGGTTGGCAAGCTGCGCACACAATGCCAGTGTTGTACAGCTTCCTTCTTCACCTTAACAAAGCTGCCGCTCTCTCCGGCTGGCGGAGGCGAAGAAGCGGCTTCTTCGCGCAAAGACGATTGTGCCGCTCACAGTGCTCTCCTGAGCGCGGCTTCTGCCGAAAGACGCCCGGGAGCGGTGCTTAGCTCCGGAGAGCATCGTACCTTGGTCTTTAGCGTCTTTTGTAGTCTACATCTTAGCAGAAAGCTTTTCCACTATGTCTGGCAGGGAGAAACTGTGCCAGCACAGAAAACATCTCCCATCGTGTTTTTGAGGTTGCATAGGGGTCTGCCAAGTGTTTGGCAGGAAGAAAAGAAAAGTTGTCGAAAACAGCTTGCAATGGAATGTTCATGTGATTGGAAAAGGCAGGAGAGTGCAAAGGTACTGTTGTCTATCAGTTGGCAAGCTGCGCACACAATGCCAGTGTTGTACAGCTTCCTTCTTCACCTTTCCGAAGCTGCCGCTCTCTCCGGCTGGCGGAGGCGAAGAAGCGGCTTCTTCGCGCAAAGACGATTGTGCCGCTCCCAGTGCTCTCCTTAGCGCGGCTTCTGCCGAAAGACGCCCGGGAGCGGCGCTTAGCTCCGGAGAGCATCGTACCTTGGTCTTTAGCGTCTTTTGTAGTCTACATTTTAGCAGAAAGCTTTTCCACTATGTCTGGCAGGGAGAAACTGTGCCAGCACAGAAAACATCTCCCATCGTGTTTTTGAGGTTGCAGAAACGTGTTCCGAGTGTTTTGGAAGAGTAGAGAGAAAATTGTCCAAAACAGCTTCCAATGGAATGTTCATGTGATTGGAAAAGGCAGGAGAGTGCAAAGGTACTGTTTTCTATCAGTTGGCAAGCTGCGCACACAGTGCCAGTGTTGTACAGCTTCCTTCTTCACCTTTCCGAAGCTGCCGCTCTCTCCGGCTGGCGGAGGCGAAAAAGCGGCTTCTTCGCGCAAAGACTATTGTGTCGCTCACAGTGCTCTCCTTAGCGCGGCTTCTGCCGAAAGACGCCCGGGAGCGGCGCTTAGCTCCGGAGAGCATCGTACCTTGCTCTCTAGCGTCTTTTGTAGTCTACATCTTAGCAGAAAGCTTTTCCACTATGTCTGGCAGGGAGAAACTGTGCCAGCACAGAAAACATCTCCCATCGTGTTTTTGAGGTTGCAGAAAGGTGTGCAGAGTGTTTTGCAAGAAGAGAGAGAAAGTTGTCCAAAACAGCTTCTAATGGAATGTTCATGTGATTGGAAAAGGCAGGAGAGTGCAAAGGTACTGTTTTCTATCAGTTGGCAAGCTGCGCACACAGTGCCAGTGTTGTACAGCTTCCTTCTTCACCTTTCCGAAGCTGCCGCTCTCTCCGGCTGGCGGAGGTGAAGAAGCGGCTTCTTCGCGCAAAGAAGATTGTGCCGCTCCCAGTGCTCTCCTTAGCGCGGCTTCTGCCGAAAGACGCCCGGGAGCGGCGCTTAGCTCCGGAGAGCATCGTACCTTGGTCTTTAGCGTCTTTTGTAGTCTACATCTTAGCAGAAAGCTTTTCCACTATGTCTGGCAGGGAGAAACTGTGCCAGCACAGAAAACATCTCCCATCGTGTTTTTGATGTTGCAGAAAGGTGTGCAGAGTGTTTTGCAAGAAGAGAGAGAAAGTTGTCCAAAACAGCTTCCAATGGAATGTTCATGTGATTGGAAAAGGCAGGAGAGTGCAAAGGTACTGTTTTCTATCAGTTGGCAAGCTGCGCACACAGTGCCAGTGTTGTACAGCTTCCTTCTTCACCTTTCCGAAGCTGCCGCTCTCTCCGGCTGGCGGAGGTGAAGAAGCGGCTTCTTCGCGCAAAGACGATTGTGCCGCTCCCAGTGCTCTCCTTAGCGCGGCTTCTGCCGAAAGACGCCCGGGAGCGGCGCTTAGCTCCGGAGAGCATCGTACCTTGGTCTTTAGCGTCTTTTGTAGTCTACATCTTAGCAGAAAGCTTTTCCACTATGTCTGGCAGGGAGAAACTGTGCCAGCACAGAAAACATCTCCCATCGTGTTTTTGAGGTTGCAGAAAGGTGTGCAGAGTGTTTTGCAAGAAGAGAGAGAAAGTTGTCCAAAACAGCTTGCAATGGAATGTTCATGTGATTGGAAAAGGCAGGAGAGTGCAAAGGTACTGTTGTCTATCAGTTGGCAAGCTGCGCACACAGTGCCAGTGTTGTACAGCTTCCTTCTTCACCTTTCCGAAGCTGCCGCTCTCTCCGGCTGGCGGAGGCGAAGAAGCAGCTTCTTCGCGCAAAGACGATTGTGCCGCTCCCAGTGCTCTCCTGAGCGCGGCTTCGGCCGAAAGACGCCCGGGAGCGGCGCTTAGCTCCGGAGAGCATCGTACCTTGCTCTCTAGCGTCTTTTGTAGTCTACATCTTAGCAGAAAGCTTTTCCACTATGTCTGGCAGGGAGAAACTGTGCCAGCACAGAAAACATCTCCCATCGTGTTTTTGAGGTTGCAGAAAGGTGTGCAGAGTGTTTTGCAAGAAGAGAGAGAAAGTTGTCCAAAACAGCTTCTAATGGAATGTTCATGTGATTGGAAAAGGCAGGAGAGTGCAAAGGTACTGTTTTCTATCAGTTGGCAAGCTGCGCACACAGTGCCAGTGTTGTACAGCTTCCTTCTTCACCTTTCCGAAGCTGCCGCTCTCTCCGGCTGGCGGAGGCGAAGAAGCGGCTTCTTCGCGCAAAGACGATTGTGCCGCTCCCAGTGCTCTCCTGAGCGCGGCTTCTGCCGAAAGACGCCCGGGAGCGGCGCTTAGCTCCGGAGAGCATCGTACCTTGCTCTCTAGCGTCTTTTGTAGTCTACATCTTAGCAGCAAGCTTTTCCACTATGTCTGGCAGGGAGAAACTGTGCCAGCACAGAAAACATCTCCCATCGTGTTTTTGAGGTTGCAGAAAGGTGTGCAGAGTGTTTTGCAAGAAGAGAGAGAAAGTTGTCCAAAACAGCTTGCAATGGAATGTTCATGTGATTGGAAAAGGCAGGAGAGTGCAAAGGTACTGTTTTCTATCAGTTGGCAAGCTGCGCACACAGTGCCAGTGTTGTACAGCTTCCTTCTTCACCTTTCCGAAGCTGCCGCTCTCTCCGGCTGGCGGAGGCGAAGAAGCGGCTTCTTCGCGCAACGACGATTGTGACGCTCACAGTGCTCTCCGGAGCGCGGCTTCTGCCGAAAGACGCCCGGGAGCGGCGCTTAGCTCCAGAGAGCATCGTACCTTGGTCTTTAGCGTCTTTTGTAGTCTACATCTGAGCAGAAAGCTTTTCCACTATGTCTGGCAGGGAGAAACTGTGCCAGCACAGAAAACATCTCCCATCGTGTTTTTGAGGTTGCAGAAAGGTGTGCCGAGTGTTTTGCAAGAAGAGAGAGAAAGTTGTCCAAAACAGCTTCCAATGGAATGTTCATGTGATTGGAAAAGGCAGGAGAGTGCAAAGGTACTGTTTTCTATCAGTTGGCAAGCTGCGCACACAGTGCCAGTGTTGTACAGCTTCCTTCTTCACCTTTCCGAAGCTGCCGCTCTCTCCGGCTGGCGGAGGTGAAGAAGCGGCTTCTTCGCGCAAAGACGATTGTGCCGCTCCCAGTGCTCTCCTTAGCGCGGCTTCTGCCGAAAGACGCCCGGGAGAGGCGCTTAGCTCCGGAGAGCATCGTACCTTGGTCTCTAGCGTCTTTTGTAGTCTACATCTTAGCAGAAAGCTTTTCCACTATGTCTGGCAGGGAGAAACTGTGCCAGCACAGAAATCATCTCCCATCGTGTTTTTGAGGTTGCAGAAAGGTGTGCCGAGTGTTTTGCAAGAAGAGAGAGTAAGTTGTCCAAAACAGCTTCCAATGGAATGTTCATGTGATTGGAAAAGGCAGGAGAGTGCAAAGGTACTGTTTTCTATCAGTTGGCAAGCTGCGCACACAGTGCCAGTGTTGTACAGCTTCCTTCTTCACCTTTCCGAAGCTGCCGCTCTCTCCGGCTGGCGGAGGTGAAGAAGCGGCTTCTTCGCGCAAAGACGATTGTGCCGCTCCCAGTGCTCTCCTTAGCGCGGCTTCTGCCGAAAAACGCCCGGGAGCGGCGCTTAGCTCCGGAGAGCATCGTACCTTGGT